>NW_026844214.1:20216543-20613408 GCF_029955315.1 Cylas formicarius
TTAATGGTAGTGAAGCATAAATGAAATTATGTTGATGCAATCTATAATTTTTGCATGCTAATGATTCCAAAATAAGTAGTTCCCCATCTGTTTCAGGACATTGGGGATCATTTAAGTTTGAGAAAATTCCCTAACAGAGAGATTGCTTTTTGTTTTTAGCCTAGTGTACTAGAAGAGAAAAATCACGATATGCAAGGAATATATTAGAAAACTATTAGAGATATAGCGGCTCTGCCATGCCGAAAATAGAGGAACTTATGAAGCAATTAAAATACAATTTTTGAGAATTTCGATTCAACATGCGCATGCCCGAAATTTAAAATCTCGTTTTTAATCTATGACCCTGCAGCATTCAACAACCAAAATTACCGCTGACAGATCATCAATAAGTTTGGATGCGGCAATTATATGGCGAACAGAGTTAGGTGTGTATATATCGCCGTTTAGAAAGAAAATGGCAGGCGCAATGCAGGTTAGTGGGTGAATTGTAGAGGCATGCGAGTAAAATCATTCCCTTCTCTACGAAAATATCAATACCGCCTGCGGCGGATGAATTTTTACCGTAGTAGAGCCATTATATTATCTAATCATTATTTGGTAATAAGTGAAGTAAAATTCTATTAAACATTTTGCAAAAACATTCTCTAATGTCTTTAATGTTTGCTGTAGATTTGTTTCAATCTTGCTTATAAATTTTTAGACTAAAAGTGGATGGTAATTTAATAATAAAATCTTTAAAACTTCACCGGTGAGGTCTGGCAACCGTAGGGCACTTTAGGTAAAGGCATGAAGGGGAGGATCACTGCAAAACATTCTTGATATAGTTAGACAAGAATAGTGTAGGTCTCAGTACCGATGCTTGTGGTATTCCAACATCACGCGTTCTATCCCATAAACAAAAATGAGGAAAAATATTTTTAAAGGTGACCCATAATTAATGCCCAGTACAACTGCAGATTGCTTGGGTAGAAAGATTATGAGTTGATTCAAATTGGTTTAGTTGATAACACACCGAAACACCGAAAAGTGAAAATTCCATCAAATTCACCTGCAAATCTCACTTATTACATTTATTGGACTCTCCAGAAACACATGCACATTTATAACTTTAAAAAAGGTGCAATGTTTGTTGTAAGGCAATGCCCTCTAGCGGTGAGTGTCAAATGCATATTATCATTGTTAACGTATAGTTTAGCGCGAGGGACGCTTTTTCAACAGATTCCGTAATAATTAACACTTAATAAATAAAAACAGATTTAAATTTCCCTATCACTTTATTTTAGCAGCATTATTTTAAATGAATCTTTCCTAAAAAAAATGTAAAAATCCCATTTTCTTATTTGCCATAAAAATAGCGGCCGCTTACCAATTTGAAAATAATTTCCTTCATTTTATCATTACTTCAGTAATAAGTCTTTTTCCGCAGCTATTCTTAATGGGACACGCGGTGCGGAGAAATTGTAACTCCCTAAATATTAAAAAATACTTAGTGTGTTCTGGGAACTAGTTGGGATAACAATCGATTACATTTCCAAACAAATTTATTCAAGGAATTTCTAAAAATTCAACAATGAATAGCGCCTCTACTTAATTTTTGATATTAGGCAATTTTTGGAACATCGGACTGATCCGCCTCTGGTAGGTTCTCTCAGAATAATCGTAGTATATGACGTAGATATATACGCCTGATGTTGGGGGAAGCTTATATTAATTCCAGCGGTATCTATTGTTATGCTGAAAAACTGGACGCTGCAGATGCTGAAGGCAGGGCAACGCCACAGGTTGAACTCATTATTGTTTTTCCATTATGTTTCTGTCTAAAAAAAAATGAAAGTATCAACTGTGTTGGCACCCTAGGCTAGTAAGCGCAGCCTCACGCTCCATGCTTAATTGGTTGCCCCTTTCTCCACGTCTTCTGCGGACTCCTCTACGAACATAGTGATGCTACAAAGAGTGTGGTCATCCTTAGTTGGACTAAATGGTATGTGCAAGAAATCTTTCCGTCGACTGTCAGTCTGCCGATATCAGTCATTAAAGGGTTGAAAACTCCCTGTAACAATTTCGAAAACAATGGGGAAAAAGAGAACTGTTGGTTAGCTAGTATTCTATTGAGCTATCCAAACCAAAAATCAGCCAAACAATATCCGACTATTCTTATGGTTCACTCAACAAACAGCAATCCAGATTGGGTTTAGGTAACACCCTCACGTGCAGGTTGTGTGAACAGGAAGACGAGACACTAGAACACATTCTGTGCAAATTTCCTAACCTCTCTTTTAGGCGTGAAACTATGCTTAGCTAATCCTATCCGTCCCCTGCGGTAATCAGGGAGACGACTCTGGGAGCTGTCATGGCCTACGTGGAATCCCTAGACTTGATGTAAAGCGGAGTGTCTAGGAGGAAGCACAATGGACCTGTTGAGGTCTACTACCCTCCTCCACTTGCAGATACAAAAATTCCTGTTTCCAGTGATCTCAGTTTTGGCACCATGCCAGATGTGGCCGTCTACGTTTTTTGGTTAATGGTAATACCAAACCAAGAATGGTATGCCTGTAGCACTAAGTTTTATTAGTTGTTATTCGCGACCACTGGTTTTTCTCAAACCCCCTATGCTATCACGGTGCCTGTGGCGACTATTTACTACACACCACTCATCGGACCCAGCAATGAACCCTATAATGACTTAAAAAATAGTGCACATTCTTGTAAAATATCTTTTTCGAGAGGTCATTGCTGCGTACTAGGTGGCGATATTTGTTAAACGGCGTGTTCATTACCCTAAATGCAAAGAATCTTTCTGAGAAAAATTATAAAACACATTTAATTTGATCGTTTACTCTACTTCACAAAGGCATTCAAACCGACATAACGTTATATAGCTAAGCATATGCTGGGTGTTACAATTTCCATGGCACACAGTTATACGATCCCAATTTTATTATTGACAAAATTTAAAATTAATAGCAAGAAACTCGTATAAAGCATATGTTAAAATGCATCGTTAGTTGCTTTACGTTCAGTACATCCTATGTCGCTCCACGTTAGTAACTTAACTAAATATTAAACACTGCTCCGGAGTTCGGCATTTATAGGAACACAAACCCGGCAGAGGGAAACAAATTCAATTATCAATCATTATCTCTCGCATCAGCCCCTTCCTTAGCTCGGTTCGGATTTTGTATACACGAGGGTATACAGTGTGTAATTAAGGAGAGTTCGGCTTTTTCGATCTCTGCGGTGCCAGAATCATCTTTAAATTCGATTACTCCGAATTAGATCGGCGACAAGATATCGATGTTTCTATACTACGTCTATATTGTTTATTTTACAAAAAATAATACTGTTTGTGTGAAGGACGTAGGAAACTAGTTCCTGAAACTACTTGTTTGAACTTCAAATACCATTATTTGAATCATATCTCACCGTTTTGATTAGCATGCATCTCCAATCCTTATCAAGAGCTGGCCACTGATATGTGAAGTATTAGTTTCCAATGAAGACTGCTTCCTCGGACTTTCTCTTGTACCACAGTCGTTCTTTGTATATTATTTCTGCATTTTTTGTTGATTAACCCATAGGTGCTACGCTATCCAGCACTCGAAGGTGTTGCTTTGCTGTACATTGGTCTTTTGTTCAATATACACTTGCCGGAATTGACTTTATATATTTATTAGTGGATTGTTTTTTTTTCTTTCCCTTCTTTCTGAATCTTTCTTTCTAATCCTACCTGCTTTGTGGCTTGCCAGCAGTTTTGGAGGCTGCGTTAAGATGTTGTCAAGTTTGTGTTGGCTTATTGTATACTGATGTCGTGATATTACCAATGCTTCGCTTGAGTAGAGCATCCAAAAAAGGTTATTGCCCATTCACTTCTTGCTCCTTCGTAAATCTGATTGTTGTGCCCATACTTTTAATCTGCGTCAGGAAATCATTAAATTAAAGCCAAGTGTTGGATTTCGTCTCTGTTGTGGTTGTAGCTTTTTATGAAGAAAGTAGTATCTGCTTCAAAATAAAAATTGTGGACGCCATATTCTATTATATCAAGATTCAAATCATACTGTTGCATTTTCACTAACATTCCCACGATGATAGTGAAATTAAAATATGTCACAAAACAATAAAGTGTCGCAGTTAAATTTCAGCATATTTGTCAGTCCTTCATCTTGCCATATCTTAAAGTTTTTCGAAAATGTTTACAATTTTGTACAGTAGTCCTGGATTGCTCAACGTTATTTACTAGCAACTTGGACTTATATCTTCTAAATATTTTACTTCCCAATAAATAATAATAGTAGAAAGGGACCTCCATTAGGTGATAATTCAATACATATCAATGGCAACTTCAATAAAAAAAAAACTTCAATAAAAATTTACTCCCATGTTTAGTACCAAATCACCATCTTCCCATTTCATTAATATCGAGGTAAACCACCTTAATTTGGATTTTAATGGTTGGTTAGTTTTTATTAATTTCAACTTGGGACAAATGCAGTGTCTTTTATCCAAATTCGTAGAACCATAAAAGTTGCTATTGTAAGTTTGATTTGATAAAATTAAAATAAAAATAAAAAAAAAACAATTAATTTGGGATAAAAATTACTGAAAGAATGTATCGACATGACTTTCAGCATATTTTTTGGGTGAAAATCATTCGATCAAGCTACAAGTTTCCTTTAAATTGATTTGAAACTAATATTTTGCAGTTGCTAGTTGAGCAGTTTTAAACATAACAGAATTACTGAGTTGCTAATTGTTCTTGTCCATCCCTGTTAATTTCTTCCTTCTACAGTTGGGGATGTTTGTATTTCAAATCAATGCAATGCGATGCAATGCAAGACAAGATGAGTCTTTACATAAACTGTACAAGGAAACCAAACACAAGAAGCACCGTTTTTTCTATTTTTGTCTTATTCTTATCCTTTTAAAGCGACAGTGACAGTGCAGTGGTACTGATGCGAAGGCAATTGCTCAGGGCCTAGAATGAATCTAGAAAACTTGTTTATTAACAACGTTATTTATAAAAGTGAGGCTTCGTATTCAATGTAACTTTAATAATTTTGATAGTAGAAATGTCATCTAACGTGTTGACCAAGTTTATAGTCAATTTTCATGAGTCAAATTATGACTATGAGGTCCATAACTGAAATTCTCATTCGATTTTGCATAGCCGCGTGTCATCAGATTTTGAAACTTATGCCAAATTAGTAAATTAAACGTGTAAAAAATTTGATCGGAACATATTGCTAAATAACGTAATTGCAAAAAAAAAATGTTTCTAAAACGTGATGTCTAGGCGTGTAAATTACACTCACGTCTCAACTAAATCATTGTGCTCCCTGTTGCAATCAACCCTTTACTAAAATAAAATTTTGGGACCCCTCCTAGACGGCCAATTACGATCAACATGTATTTTATAAGGCGGCAATTTTGCTGACAATATTTCCGCCAAAATTTTCAACGCCTAAGAAAGCAAACAATGTTAAAAACACAATTTATAAAACTCCCAACTACCCTTTGTCATTCCAGATTGGGTTATTTCGGTCTCGTCTTCGTCTTTCTGTTTTATAAGACCGTAAAACGTTTACTCGCTTGGCCTACCAATTTCGAGATAATCATTTTAATTTTCAACGACGCTGAATAAAGTATTAAACGATGATTAATAACAAATTTGCTTTCGTCCACCCCGCCCGTTTATTTTTAATGTGTTTATCTGTCGCCACTGACTTCACGGTTCGACTAATAGGATCTTCGGGAAGGGTTAAAAGGGGGGGGCATAGAAATTGGAATAACCTCAAATAAATAAACTGAACGGCAGATGAAGTGGGGCAACGAAGAAGTTGCCTAATTTTCACTTCGAAAATTCTGTGCCGATGTTGGATTTTCAGCCAGCTATGCCAAGTATCATCCTTGGTCTATTCATCAGTGATGTCGATTTGAAAAGTTCTTCTCGTTATACAAGGTGTGAAATTATACAATTTTTGTAAAGAATATGGAAGAGGTTGGGTGTAGCACTGGGTGATCACTTCCTTATTTCTTGGTCATTTTTTGATACATTGCGTCGCTATGGAAGTATAAGAATTTGATTAAGTTCCGTTTTCATTTTAAAGTTAGGACTATACAATAACAGATACCGACTAAACCTCATCAAGGAATAACTTGTAAAGAAAATGGTCAATACGAACGACGTGCACTGGACCGGTTCTCCATGCAGTTGACCCCGAGAGAGGTTCTTGTAAGGATAGATTGTCCATAAAAATTATACCACTCAAAAGTTCTAGAAATTTTTGATAGGAAGATAATTTTTTTTTTGATATTCCACTTGCCATTGGAAATGTTTGTTGTTTTGTTCTCCCTTTTCTCTTAATGTTTTGTATAACTGATTAACCTTTTCATGGCTAACTACTCATTTTACATTTTCGTGTCCGCCATAGGTCGTTAAAAGAACATCTTGCGGGGCAGCTCGGGCATACCAGAAAACGTTTTGCAACGTGCCACTTGTCGTCATTTGCTTGGCACAAGCCCCAGTGATAGATGGTAGTTGCCAAGCGAGAAAACGGTGTCTTGATTTTAATCTCTGAAATCCAGGATATCTTGCATACAGGAGATGACGCTCTTCGAAAGTTTTCTTAAACTTTTCAGAATGTTCATATGCTGCTCTTCATTACTTGGGATGACTGGGATAGGTTTTCTGGTCATGTAGGATAAATGCACTCTGTAACCAGCCTGCTTATATCAACTTTTTTAGCATGCGCCGATCTGGACCAGACGGGGCATGCGTATCCAGTTGTGTACAAGCAGAGCGCTTCGGCGGTGTTGATTTGGCGCCCTATTTACTATTTGCCAACAGTCTCAGTATATAGGTTCCTTTCCACTATATGTTAGCGAGCTGTCAAGTGTTACTCCAAGGTATACTGGCTTGTCTGTGTGTTCAAGAGTGATCCCATTCCAGGTAACCAGCTTTGGTTTCTCCTTCCGCGACTTCAGGTGAAATTTAAGACAGTTCGCTCCTCAGTACTTTGACATGGTGTTTAAGATCTTCTCCAGTTTGGCTTCCACTGCCCTCTAGGGTCACATAATATTGGCGTTTTTGTTGTGGGGATGCTATATATTATATATAGTATGCAGCGCTTAAATGATCCAGCACAAGTCTTGTTATGTGCTTTTTTTCGAAACCCTCTAAAATAATGGAAGAGTTGCAACTTTGGACTTTCTCCAAGGCCTAGGTATTGTGTAGCTTTCGCTCCAGCAACCAGTCTTTTGAATTAATTTGTTCCACGCACACATTATCGACAATGGCGGCTTTTTCGTTTTCTTCAAACCCTCATTAAGCTCTCTGATTGTAAAAGAGTACGGGAAGTGGTTAGTCTCTGCATCGATGTTGCGTTGTATCTTTATCTTGTAGCGTTTTTGGGAGGGTGTCCCGTTGAGGAGGATTTGGCGTCAAGTTGGTTTGCTGTAACCTTAGGTAATCTTAGGTGTTTTTTTGAGACCCTGCGGAGAGCCGCTATGAATTTACTGTTGTTGTCAGAAGTAGGGGAAATATTATACAGAGCCGAGAAAATCTGAACACCGATGTGTTGGCTTTTAGGAAGAGTTTCACATATGTTCTTTACACAGCATCTTGCATGCTATGGCTACCAAAACAGTTATCGGGACTGTACCCCCGTTTCCAAATTTTACTCATAAAGGGAAGGGTAGTTTTCGTCGGTTTTATTGTATTTTTATTGTATCCCCAGTTAGAGCTGTGGCAGTAAAAGTCACCTATTATACAATCCGAGATTACCGTAAACTGTCGGCATTGGATTGTCAGGATCTCGGTGCCGCTCGGTATCTTTTAGACGCTTTTACGACGGTTTTATCAAGATCGCCCATGTTCTTGTGGTGCTTCAATAACCAAATACATTCAGATTTCAGGCCCACACAGCACGTCCTAGTTGAGGTTTTGCATAATTCTGCTATAATGTCCTGTTTGTCCTTCAAAATTTAGACTGGCAACTAAAAAATGGGTCTTGGTGATTGTGTTGATTGACTTATTCAGGTGGTGGAAGAATTGGCAGGTATCCTTACGGGCACCCTTCTTCCTATCGCAAGTATGGCAATTTTTATAAAAACTTAATTTAATACTTAGAAATACGAACATGAAGTACCATTTGAAGAAGTTTTTAATGGTTCCAGAATAGATAAAATATTGAAAAAATGATATTTTCATTTTCTTCCACTCGTATCCAAGACGCACGTCCCTGTGTACTACAAAGTGCATACTTATGAAAATCCCATCGTACCTTTAAAAATACCCCTGTTAAAATCAAGTTTTCATGTTTGAATAAATAGCAAATTTCTATAGAGTACCAGGATGTTATTGTTTCTCCCTGCCTGTAGGATATTTGAGGTGAGAAGGTTCTGTAGATTTGAAAAAGTCTTTTTTTTACAAACTTGGAGATATTCTAGAAATTTTGTTGCTTTATACTGAAACATTAACCTTTATGATGATAAAATTAAATGCGGATAAATCCAAAAATATCCATATCCTTTCACTAATTGACTATTGTTAGTCCTATATGACATGAGATAATGACTGCAGATTTTTTTTCTCAGTAACTGTAGTGTGACCATGGACGTACTTAACCATTGTCTATGGCACTATTTTTTAACCGGAAACTACTACTACAATGAGGAATGTCGAAGCCATTCCGATGTGCTTACCCTTTAGTAAGCATAAAGTCTGAATCCGTAAGCAATTGGAAAGTTCACAGTGTACCCACGCTGTATACAAACTTCGACCGGGCGGTCAATGGCCAACAACTACCTACACGCATATACCCACATGACTATGAAAAGTTATTAGAATTAATATAACTCAGTGCACGCAGCGGGTGGTTGGAATAGAAACCAATTAAAATGTCTTGTCTTCTACTCTTGCAGTAATAAGAATTCATCGGTTTCCATAGTGCACAGTTTCTCTGTTGCCTAGGTATTCGTGATTAGAAAAGGGTATTGTTTGTGAGATTTCTATTTAGCAACGTTAATTACAAGATTTATAATAATTAAAGGGTTGGGTCATGAATATGAAACTCTTACCGGAACATTTTACGAAGATCATCGAATTAGAGGAATTAAAGGTACCGCAGCATAAATAATCTTAACGTTAGCAGAAATGTTCGGCTTGGTCCAATTTTCGGCGGATGCGAGGTTTCTTAAATGAGCGCCTTGGGAACAATAGCGTTCATAATTTGGCTACACTCAGGTGGCCATCCACATCGTTTCAGTTAACAACGGTTTTTTCTCGGTCCTCTTGCAAGCTTTAGCTTACTTTAATGCAAGTAAACGCAGTTTTGTCAAAGTTTTTCAAATTTTTAATACATCTAACATTTTCTGACCTTGTTAACTGGCCCTTCTAATTTGGAATCTATTGCACCAAATATATAAACTCGGTCTGAAATGTAATAGGTTAAACAAGCAAACTTATGTCGTTGTCAATATTATTGTACATCATTGTTTAGCAATGGGATTTATTATTTTAAATCTTGAACTATCGTAAATTTATAAGAACAATTTATACAAGTTTTCAAAATGTCTTAATTATCATCTTTATGCCGACGATACTCATGAGCAAGAAATGGCGGAGACTGAGATCACAATTAAATCCGATTGAAATAACTTTTACAACCGACTAAGTCGTCGGTGTTGGTTTTTGGAGTGGCCCCAGGAACACACTTCACTCAAATAAATCTAAAATTTTAGATGTGATCTTGGACTCTGAGTTAGGGTCCAAAGTTCACATTAAAAACACATTAGCATTAGATTAGATTAGATGCTTTTCAACTGTTCAATATTTGCTATGGTGTCTATGCGAATTGAACTGTCTATACAATGAACTTCCAGTCTATAAAAAGTATAAAATTTTTGTTTGGGGTATATTTATGGATTTCGTCTTCAGAATATGTGTAACAAGATTTAAGTGACACCGTGCCACATTTTATTTTAAATTAATTAAGCATGAACAAAATGTTCCTTATCTCTGTGTGCTTGTTTAAATTAGCGGTATGACTCAAGACTTTTAAAAATCCATTTAAAACGTATCTCTGTAAGTTTCTGCTTTTCTGTGCCAGACAACTATACTCTGCATTTCGCTCCTTTCTTTTTAATTGTAATATTAAATTTATTATACATATATAATAATATTGGAAACTCTGCGTTCTATTACATTTACGTTCACGCTGAGGTTTGAACGGTATCGGGCCAAATGTCTGATTTTGATCAGGCCTTTTGTGAGGTATATAATTAATACCAAATAAAATTATTCTAGCCAGATAAGCGGCTACGTAAAATTTCTATTAGAATTTTCAGCATTTGTATTATAATACTTACGTAGAAGAAAAATTTCAAGTAGACAAGAAAAATCAAACGCGAATATTCACGTTTTGAATTAAGGTTTTGTTAATAAGAGAATAACTATTTTCAAATATTGTCACGGATAAAGGGATGCTTTTCGACTGGGAGCTTTAGAATTAGTATTCGGTTTAAAAAACATGAACTGAAGAATTCGAGCTGAAGACACTGCAAATACAGCTTCAGAGTGACAAGTTGACGGTGTAAGTCGACCAGGAAATCAAGTGGCCGGGAGCCAAGCTTAAAGCCGAAAGTACGAAGACAAGACGTTGGCAAAATCATCACCAGAGAACGCTCTATTTAAACTAGAGAAAAACCAGAGTCAATAGCTGCTCAAGCATGGTCTGCTTAACTATTATTTCAAATAAAAGTGATATTCTCAATTTGATACTTATATTAAGTGAATAAAATAATCAACTTATGTAGTTGTTAACTTATTAGTTGTATTAGTTGTATTACCGATTTCTGTTAGTTCTATAGCGAGTGACATAAAAGGTACTCCAAATCTAAAGAATTGGGAGATATTATCAAATGTTTGAGGCTGAGGTAAATTTTGTAAAAATATTCGTGCTATCGCATCTTTGCTGCAACTATTAGGCTTAGGTACGTATTATGAATAAAAAGTTGAAGGCTGGAGACAAAAATCACTGAGAAATTCTCGAGTAATAATATATCGACTCATATTTATAAAAAAAATTAAATTGACTGGTCTGGAAATTCAGACATCTATATATACTATAGTTTAGTATAATCTGTCTTATCATATGGGAGAGATGGATGCACATCACGCAGAAAATTTTCTTCATGAACAACGCGTTGTGTACTCATACCAATACTCATTATACTTGCCACACACAAGTAGGTTTCCTTACTTCATTGGATTTTTCGTTTATAGGCAAATGTTGTTTTAATTTTATATTATTTGTAAATAAACAATGTAACCATTATTATACTAGAGTCGAATATATAATATTGCACGCCTATGTGCTTTTCTTCCAAAAACTTAATCGATTCAAATAAGATAACTTACTTTACGGCTAAATTTTCCGACGGATTTTATATTTTCGGCGCGCGTCATGGTCCTGCGATTCCGCGTTTTAATTAAAAGGAAACAGAAATAATGAGTCGCGTCTAACACGAAGAACGAAAGAGTCGAAGAAAAAGTCACGTCTTTCAATTACTCTCGGCCTATTAAGATGTCTCAAATGATAATAATTAAAGAAGCTCTAATAACATTTGTTGAGCGAAATTGGATAATTATCTCATTTCGTTTTACGACTAGGTGCTTCTGGGAAACTTTAAGGAATCGGTCTTTTTATACTTAGTCAGCATTTGAAAATCATTGTTCTATAGAATCTGCCAAACATCCGTCAATCTTTGGGCCATTTTACAATTATTTTGAAATATGCAAGGTGACCCAAAAAGGCACATTTCAGAGTTTTTTATCTTTAGTTCCTATGGATAAATAAAGGTAAGTTACTTTTTAATTGGTTATACCTGACCGTTTTTAAGAAATTTTGACAAACATTTTATTAAATAACTTCTTAAAGTTTGTTCACACAAATTTTCTTTTCCTATTTACTTAATATTGGGCAACTTTAGTCTTAATCCAGCACCTTACAGTGTTAATTCTACTACACTCTCTTTCCAGGCGATCCAAAAAAGGTTTACCAAGTGAGGGATGTTTTCTGATAAATTTTTCAAAATCTGATCTTCAAAAAATCCCATTTTCGAATGAAAACTAAAATAAAGTACAACCCAGGTGTCCCTGTGGAAGAGGAGGAAAGACAGGTGCCTCTATTGATATCGTATACTTTTCACATTTCGGTTAAATATGAATTAAAAAACCAGAGCGTTTTACAGTCCCACGATATATCGAAGAATTTTTTTGCTCGCGAAGGGATGAGATGGAATCTCTGGTTCAGCAAAAACTATATGAAACAACTGGAATAAGCAGACAGAGAATCTAGAGAATAACTAAAAACCACAAATTTGAATATTTCTATATGAGTTTTAGAAAAGTGTGGTGATGACGAAATTTTTTTGGAATATGTGCTTTTTTCCGACGAGTCAACTTTTCATAACAACGGAGTGGTGTCGAAAAGGGTAATGTTTTTAGAACCCTTGAGCACTAACCTTGATCCGTTAAGGGGTGGAATGAAATAATTGGAACCCGAATAGTATGTCCATACATTTTGATGGTCCGTATACGGCACCATATTTCTCGGATTTTTGACGGGCCATTTGCGTATACTGTTGGAATTTATACCTCCTAATATTCGTCAGCGAATGTGGATGCACCTAGGTGGTGTTCCAATATCCAAATAGATAAGACGATGAATCATGAACGAAATATTGGGGAATTTTTTTCACCACTCTGAGAGTAACTCACCTTTGTTTGGTCGATAGAAACTAAAGGTATAAAAAATATAAGGTGTTCGATAAAAACATATATAACTTGTATATCTCACAAGAGCTCTTTTCATTACTCGCACAAAAACTGAGGCAAATGTGGTGGGTCACTCTGTATATTATTCTGGGGTTTCTATAGGCCAGGTTAAGATTAATATAAAGCACACATATCGATCAACTTTATTTTGTCGAAAGAAATGGTCTTCCTAAATGTCTTGGATTTGCTCAGTATATGAAGTACTGCGCAGGAAACCGGAGTATGTACCTCTTCTTTTGTTAACTTTTTCAGAGAATTATTTAACTTAAAAGCGGTTGATATACCATGCGTTCAATTTATCTTGATAACATTTTAATTGGTCATATTTTTTTTTGTTTTTAGAGATATCAAGTTAAATAATAAAACAAAATGTAGGGTTAGTAGCCAAGTTTTTTTCCAAGTGACGTATTAAACAAAATACTATCAATTTTCTAATATATAAGCCTACATCATATATTTTTTAAATGGAACAACCTGTATATTACATATGTGTTTAATAGAATATCTTATTCCGATTACAATGGTGCAACACAATTTCTATTTTAGTCCACTCATTTTTGACACATAGGCAAAAATAGGAAATTTTTACATAATTTCAAACAGTGCCCTAACTGTCTGCAACAATAATAGTTATTTACAATTAAAGTAGAACAGAGACACTTAAAATAAGAAGTAAAGTAAAAAATTCTTTCACCATTCCAAATATTGCTATACGTGACCACCATTTTCCTGCACATATTTCTCATACGCTCCAATTGTTTGATATCTTGCATTTAGTAACGTTTCCTGATTGTCTTTTAACTGATTGATTGCCTTTGAAATCCTTGGCCACGAAAAAGATATGAAGATAAGTATAAAAAATTTCTATTAAAGTTGTGAAAAGAAAACTTGGAAAAAACTTCAAACTTTCCAAATAGTTGCCAAGGGACGTAAATGATATCTTGAACTTTTAAAGTAATGTATTTTTTAGTAGATACACCAAAAATATATCTAAACTTAATTAGAGTGGTTTTTGTGTATACTCATTAAGTTAAACAGCAAATACCCGGCTCAAACGATTACTCAAACAAACAAGCATTTTTTTGGAAGTTTGGTATAGTGTGTTTCACCCTGAGACTTCTCTTTATAGAAATTTTGCGCCTCAAATTCTAGTTTTGATTAGTTAACGGTATATAGGTCAACTTATATATACCCTAAACTTTCCTAAAAATTAAGAAGCACTCTGTGAAATAGTCCATTGACAAATCCATAGAGTCGCGGTTAGCCATCTATATTTAACGAATGGTTGCTGTTTTAGGGACAATCACGTCAGTCATGTGTTTCCTCGATTTTTATTTTCAAGTTTGTGATTTTAATAACTTTTTTTTTGTTAGTTGTGTAAATCTGTTTTTCATTTTGATTAAAAACTCAAAATTTCAGGCCAAGAATAAATCGCTGTTGGTGCATGTTCGGTAACCCCTTTGAGTACATTTGGAAATATTTCAAATTTGACAAAAAAAACTATATAAGAAAAGTTGGCAATTTCAAAAGTCATGTTAGTATATTTTAAAATATTTTTTAGTCTAAATATATAAATATTTAAGTATATTTTATGGTAATTGAAATAAATTTTAATAGAAAGTAAGCAATTTTAATGAGAATTGATTCAAACTGACCAAAAAGCGGTTTTTCCATATATAACCGAATATATTTCATTCGTTTATAGCCAACGCTTGATAATATTTTTCAAATGCTTTGAAAAAAATACCATCAAGGAAAGTAACCAAAGATAGGAATAAGGGACTTATGAAACAAAATGTGTTTTTTTTGTTAAATTTGAAAAGTAGCTAAAATATTGAAAAAAAAATCCCTTATAATATGAAAACATATAAAGCAATACTGGAACAAATTGTTTTTATTTTCCATTACGACTTCAAAAGTTCGAGTTTTGCTAAAGAAGTGAAAGCTTATAAGCGTATCACTGGATTAATATAACCAGAAAATTAAACTAATCCATCGTGACGGTCGCTCTTGTTTGTCGTTTCTGTGCGTTGCCCGGTAATTTCAAGATAAATGACCAGTCATTAAACTAAATTAACAGGGGGAGAGAGACGAAAAGACATAAAAAGTTAATTAACTATCCTAAACAAATAAAATTGCTTTCGTGATATTGCCTCGTCAGAAAATACAGAAACATAACTAACTAAAATTGGGGCGAGAAATTCTTGAGTTGGCATTGCGATGAAATAAAAATATTAGAATTTCGCTTCCAAATCATATTTACTAAAATGTCAGTTTATTAACAAGCAATAACTTAGCACAACAAGGAGTTCGATGAAATTCAATTTATCTAAATCTCTTGAGTACGAAAGACTTTATCAAAATGAAAACGGTTTTCTTAAAAAAACTTTTTGGTTGTTTGACCCTAGAGTAGGATCGATTGAATGACGTTTCAAATTTCATCCGGCATCTTCAGAGGCTGCTAGTCCATATCATTTGTACGTGTCGGCATTTAAACTTAAAGTTTAGTTTATCAATAACCGACAGAGGAGGAATTTAGAAGATTTGTAAATAGTTCATCTAACTAAATTATACGAGTATGGTATAGTATTCTACTTCAAAAGTAGCCTGTATAAACGTGAATCCATAAATGTTATCTGTCCAGCGTGTTAAAGTGGCATTACAGTGGCATTAGCATGGGTCGTTAATATAACCGACTCCATTAACCAAACCAGCAACAATACAATAAAATGCAAAAAAATATCGCAAATCGGACACTATTCCCGCTACACATTTTTGCGACAACTGTGTAGGAAAATGATTCCCAGTATACCTACGCCAAACAAATTCATAATTCCCAAATTATGCGAATTACACTCTTAGAAGTTGGAATAGAGATATTCAACTTCGTCGAATTTTCTATAGAAAAGCTAATGGCCTCCTAAGGCATAATTAAAGCAAGTATAATCTACGCTTCTGACGAGCTTCAATTTCATTAATTTGCAGATATTATCTGACGGTTTTTGGCAAATTTCTCGAAAGATATTCTGAATACGGGATAAATAATGAGGTCTTCCGATTTAATGGTTGAATAAAATGTTGAAAGGGTATTTTATTAAGTATTCAAAAGCGGATAATTTTTGTGTTTACGGAAGATTGGCTCATGGTGGAACATCGAAATGCTTATGAAAAGTGTTTAGACAATTTACACATACAATATTTATAGAACCCCTCATTTTTCATATTTACTGAATGAATAAACAATGTAACATTTAATCATTCGTTTAACTGGGTGCCTTAATTTATCGAAATTCATTTGTTTGCTAAAGCAGTTGGCATAATAAGACATATGAAAAATGAATGTCACTTGCCCGAAAAAACATCTATATAAATTTCAAAACAGTAAGGACTGTATACAAAATGGCACACTATAAATCAAATTTATTTAATAAAAAAAAAGTATAAATCGGATGTCTTAAAGATGTACACATAAAACATTTTTCATTACAACTGGTTTCTCAATTGGTGAGGGTAGATTTTAACGGCCCGTGGAGGTCATTTTCTTTTGTGACACTTTTTAAATCCTGACTCATGCTAAATCAACAAATCGAGTTACACCATAGAACAACGTTCAAAGGATAAATTTTATTATCTAATTAAGTTTTCGCTAGTACAAATTTTGGACTCAGAAGTTCGATACTAAATGAGCAAACACCCAGGCGTTTAAACAAACCAAGATAGGCCGATAACGACACGAAGGGTGGAAGTGTACAACAGAAGCCGATGCAGTCGATTCTTCGCTGTACACGGGAACTTATTATTTTGACGAAGAAACTTGACGAATTTGACGCACAAAATCAAACTCCAGGTGCTCAAAGTTCACGACCATACATGAGCTTGCAATCTTTTGGAAGAGGAATACAAATACTCGCACACAGTTTGTTTTGTTTCACTTCACAAGGTTGGTCAGATCTCCTCTTCCCGTCCTACCGGCGAGGAACTTTGGACAATCACAATGCATTTTTGTTAGCTTTGCTAGCTGGTAGTATTTATGTAGTAGTTACGTCGGAAGAAAGCAAAATTGAGCTGGACTGACAAGATAAACTATTGAACTATTAAAGTAATCCTCAAAATCGGCTTTACCATCAGACAGTTAATGAATTCACTATGCCCTAATTGATAATAATGTTTCAAATAAATTATCGATATATCAAAAAAGTCTATTGTATATTAATTACCCTCAACAAGCCACGCTACGCACCACAAGAATATTATTTAACCAACCATAATATGTCAAAAACTTGCATGTTCGTTCAATTAAAAGTAAAATTTATTCCTGCATGAGTATTCATATTCATTATAATTAAAATAAACGCTCGGATTTATTCTGTGATTATGTATTTTACATCTCTTATAATATTAAAATGAATTTTATTGTTATCACGACTATAAATAAAAGTGATAAAGACTAAGACATAATAGCAAATGAATATTATTGTTATCGCGATTATAAATAAAAGTGATAAAGACTAAGACATAATAGCAAAAAAGCTACAGTTATAGCTGAACTTAACACGCAGCTCACTCAAGAGCACTCTATCCCCGCACCATTATGTTAATAGAATTCGCTGACACTAGCTGTCCCAAATAGGATTCTTCGTCTGACTTACTGATGGTACTGATAGTGTAATTTTTTGGCCGTCATATTACATCAATAAACCATAACCGTACTTGTGGTTTTTTTTTCAGTTAACCAGGTGGAGCGGTGAAAGCAATTCCGCATCGGTCTGGGCGAATTTCGTTTTTATAGACTAAATTGATTCGAACAGCTAGATTCAACGGTCTGGGTGAAGTTTCCTATCCCTTTGCAAGACATTTTCTTGAATATCAGATCAGTTAATAATTATGCTTCTGTTCTTAACATTTCCGCATCTCCGCAAATAGCAATATTTTCAATCAACCAGTTTTTATTGAAGAGCGAATTACAAAGTCAGAACTTGGTTTGTATTGATAATCAGAAGGCTTTAAACGAAATATAGAGAATTTCGGCTAATATATGCCATCCCAAATGGAAAATATAAATTCTATGAATATGGGCAAAATTTTGCATAAAGTCAATGTGCAAGGGATTATAAAAATCAACAAGAAGAATGAATTGAATTGAGAACTTATGAGTTAACCAATGAATTCTTGGCTAATGATAATTTCAGTCACACAAGAGGTTATAATCTCTATATACCACAACGTTTAGTGTCCTGGAGAGGACCTATCAAGGACATTGGTGATCAGAGAGGCTTATGTTGTTTCGGATCTCAAACTAAAAAGGTAAAAATTATAAAGGTAAGAAGCGCTTTCAGTAAAAGGAAGATCGTTGCGGTTACTGAAGAGACTGCCATGCAGATAGTTCCCACAAATGACAACTATTTCAAGAAAAAACATATTACGAACATCGAAAACACCAGGACTGTTTAAAAAATATGTTGGTTCAATGTACCCACAGAGAGAGCTGCTCTGGAGGCGCCATCTAGTTCTTTAAAAGGCTAAAAAAGCTAAAAAAGAGAAAAAAAAAAGACAAAAACAAAAGCGGACATTAATTTATATTATTATTAATCATTTTCTCCGCAGGTTATATTGTTGAATGAACCTCTTCTCAAACCCATCACCAACTTTAGAATGTATGGGTCAGCAGTCAGAGCAGAAAAGCCCAACGGCGCCGATGGAGTGTCGATCTTCCTTAACAAAAGTGTAAAATATAACACCATCGATTTGAGTAGAATTAGGATTTCTGAAAGATGTCCAGTGATTTTGGTGGAACTCACGGATCTCTTCATTTGCGCAGTATATAATCCTCCACATATTAGTATATATAATGAAAGCTTAAATTCTATATTTTAGCTAACTCACAATAAGTCGGTACTGTTTCTGGGTGATTTTAATGCGAGTTATTTACGCTCGCGGAGCTGGAAGTGGAAATATCTTGCAAAAATTTATTGTTGAACATAACTTTTTCATTTTGAATGGCGCTTCCGCGACAAAGATTTACACGTTCAGGAATACATATGTAGTGCTCCTGAATGTAGAATGCAAAAATTCTTTAAGATAGAACTCACAGGGACCATTTTCCCATTCTATATATGATTTATAAGGGAGAGTACATCCATGGCTTGCTCGAAGGACTCTCTGAATACCAAGAAGAAACTCTTTACTTTAATTAAAATTCAAAACAAGGACGTACAAGTATGCTGGATTCAAAGTCATACAGGCATCATTAAACATAAAACTAAGTTTCAAACAATTCTTCTCGAAACTCAAGAATAATATTGTAAAGTAAAATTCTTTTGCCCGTGGTATCGGGTGCAGAACTTTACCAAACGGAGTGCCTTTAGGCTGCTCAGATTGATAGCGGGAAGGACGGGGTTCAGGTTATCTGTTTCCTTCTTTTTCTTTCTTTTGTTTTGTCGGGCGCCAGTCCTTTTTTATACAACGGAACAAAATTGGAAGTTAGGAAAAGGACAAATCTAGCTTCCTACTGTCTCAAAAAAAAAAATTGGGGCAAACAAGGTTTCAGAATCAGAAGATAATATAAAACAGTTAAAATTTAATTCTGCATGGATTCTACAACTTAATTAATTCCCATCCCTTTACAAGTACCCTGTTAGTTGTCTGAGGTTTGACTGCTGATGCTTGACTGGCTGCAGATGTCACAGGACGGGGCAACTAGTTCCGTCAACCTGGTCGCTCGACTGGTTGGGTAACTTGACACCAATGTTCCCAGCGTCCTTCGAACTATCGGTTCGGGATGATTTAACCTCAAATAAGACAAGGCAACAGCAGTAACTTGTAACGGAGGAATTTAAGAGTACAAAACCATCAGTTTTCTAAATTTAAAGTAGACTGAAGGTCTAACGGCTAATGATTAAAAATAATTAATAACAATGATGATGGTGCTCAGGCACCCTAACAATGAAATGAAAATTACAACATAACCTTAAAATTAATAAAATTATTACAAAAATTGCTTTTTTTTAGCCGCAATACAAAAATTAAAACACTATTCGACGAAGCGTGTTAAGAATAGAATTTATCAAATTAATAGAAAAGATAAATAAACAAATGACTGAAATGGATAATTCAAAATTAAGTTGCCTTTGGAGGGGCGGTATTTATAATGGTGATATTCAAAATATAATTTCTTGTACTTTAGGTATCAAAACCAAAAACTGCAAAAATAATCAGTAAAAGAACATGAAGCTCATCGATCATTAAAACAATACTAAAAATATAAACTTTAAATGTTACCGAAAGGAGGGATAGAACTCTATTCAAACGAAGGAGTCTCAAACCACAGATATCGAGAGATACGTGCAGGTGTTTAAGCAGTGGTAACTTATGATTTCTTACAACAGTAAAGTTAAAAAAAAAACAACCACTCACCCGCAGGTATCCTCGCTGAAAGTACTGGCAGAAACCTCCTCCTTTGTTTGGTGTCTCTTCGACTGGATTTTAAATGGAAATAAATCCGGAATTCCTTCGAGTAAATTGCAACCTGACACAATGTTCTTTGTACACTAACAGAAACCAGCAGTATCAGCGTTCAATTTACCACAAGCAAAGGAGAGAAAGAGAGGCCCCCAATCTAGATACCAAGAAAAAAAACACGTGTTGCAGCATGAAGGCGATACAACACACACGATACGTATCACGATTGGTAGGTAAGCAAAAATATATCGTGCACAATAAAGGGAGAAAGAGGCCCCCAACCTCGACACTAGAAAGATACCGTTGCAGCAGGAGGGCAATATAACACACACAAGATATGTATCGCGATTGGTGGGTAAACAAAATAAAATATATCGTGCACCAGAAACTTACTCAATATATAAATTCAAAATTTATACTTTTAACTGTCGATGGCTAACACATTTGAAAATAAAAAGATATTATTATTTCACAAATAATCCAAAAATGACAATCAAAGAAAATGTGTAAACCCGTAAAATAAAAGAAATTATTTGTCGCAAACTAAAAATTGAACGTTTAAAAGAATTTTAACATTACCAAACCAAATTAAAAATATAAAATCAAATACATCACCATTATAAAATACCAAGACCACGATGTGCCCTCTTCCAATCGCCAAAAATCTCGTCCGTCTTAATTCGAACCCGTTCCAAAAAGAAAAAGTACCGTCAAAATAGGTTCAGTTCCGAGAGAACAATGTATCTCAGAATAGAGGTTGACCTACTTACTGTGTACGTCACTCACAAACATGTCACAAGCGGTACGGAAACCGATAAATCTGATGTCTAATTGAAATCACATTGTAACGAAATTTATTTCCCATTATGCTGTCCCCCAACCAAGCCTTCACCAAGAAACTGGTCAAATTACCTTTGTTAAAAGACCAAACACATCAATAAAAGAAAATCTTACTTCTTAATGGCATTTTTACTTCATGAGATTGCTGTTTACGTTGTAATGACTTATTGTGATATTTTACTGATATGAGAAAAAAAAATTGAAAGAAAAGTCTAATTGATTCGAAATATAAATGTGTACAATTAGTAAATTGTAAAATAAATAAGTTGCTTGTAACAGGAACTTGTGTTCCACAAAACATTTCCACATTATAATCTAAATAAAGATTTGAACGCCATACATTGTCCCTGTGCCATCTTAGTTAGGTGCTGAATTGGGTAATTAAGTACTCCATATGACGTCAGAGCTACGTCAAAATGCTAGTTGGGGTCTCTCCCGTTGGCTCGAGAAGTCACAAAGCTAATTATACCGTTTTTATGATTTTAACTTATAAGTAAGCACAGTGTCCCATTAGGTAATGACAACAAAGGTATTAGATATTCCTATAAGGGGTGCTTTTTTTCGATGCGTAGAACTTTAGGTTGCAATAAAACAACGATGGATTATTCGATTGACATGAATTTTATTTATCCGAAAGATAATCTTGTGAAATTACATTTTAAATATGATTTCTGGCATATGACCGCCACGGCTGGCGCGCATGTAGTCCAATCTGGACGTCCAATTTTCGATGACTTTTTCCAACATTTGTGGTCGTGTATCGGCAATAACACGGCGAATGTTGTCTTCCAAATGGTCAAGCGGTTGTGGCTTATCCGCATAGACCAATGACTTTACATAGCCCCACAGGAAGTAGTCTAGCGGTGTTAAATCACAAGATTTTGGAGGCCAATTCACAGGTCCAAAACGTGACATTAGGCGGTCACCAAACGTGTCTTTCAATAAATCGATTGTGGCACGAGCTGTGTGACATGTTGCGCCGTCTTGTTGAAACCACATCTCCTGCACATCATGGTTATTCAATTAAGGAATGAAAGAGTTTGTAATCATAGCTCTATACCGATCACCATTGACTGTAACGTTCTGGCCATCATCGTTTTTGAAGAAGTGCGGACCAATGATTCCACCAGCCCATAAAGCGCACCAAACAGTCAGTTTTTCTGGATGTAACGGTGTTTCGACATACACTTGAGGATTAGCTTTGCTGCAAATGCGGCAGTTTTGTTTGTTGACGTAGCCATTCAACCAGAAGTGCGCTTCATCGCTAAATAAAATTCACCTATGAAAATCGGGAACAACGGCAATCTCGTTTTGGACCCATTCCCTGTTTAGCACTTTTAATCATTACAATAACACAATTGTACAATTTCCATTCATTATTATATTAAGAAATACGAAACTTATCTTTTTTAATTTTTAATTTAGGCGAAAAATGGCAGAAAGAAAATTAATTTGTCTACCACCTGAAACGTACCTATTTATACGAAGAAGTATAGCAACAATTTCACCAATATAAGTGTCAAATAGGCAATTTATTGTTATATTTATAGAAGTATATTCGTAAATAGAATTCATAACACAAAAAAATATATTTTGTTGGTTAATAATAATATTGGCCAATTTGGCTAAAATTTGCCATTTTAAAATATCTTATAAAAATGCTGCTTGTTGTTGGTCAAAACTCTATATTTTGTGTAAATAAACCAACAAAATATCTCTCACACTGTTTAGCAAGACATAAAAATTCGTGTGTGTCAATTACTAAGCTTGTAATACATAGGTACAAATCTGAGTTGTTCTTCGAAAGCAGTGCTTAAGGAATTGTTGACATAGTTTCGAATCAAAGTGAGAATATTCCATTCAGAAGGTAATTTTTAACTATTAACAAGTTTTCATTATTTTACCAGACAAATATTCGTTTGTAGCGTTTATGTATACACCGTGAATGGCGCATTCCGACATTTTCAATTTCAATCTCGTCCGGAATTCCAGGTGCATTTGATGCCCGGATTAACATTTTACCCGGTTCTGACCTCAATTCTCCTTAATTGCATAAATTTGTAATTTTGTAAGGCATAATTCCTTATAGTTTTGTGGTAGGTTTGACGCCATTTGCGAAATGTATTATTCCGTTAGTTCGACACCAGGGCTAATTCTGATCTAAGTCAAGCACTTTTGACCCAAATACTTTTATGTAATCTTAGGGTTTAATAATTTAATTTGTTTCGTTTACCTGATGTATTCACGTTTAACGAAACAGGTTTCAACGAAGCCGAACCCCATCCTTTCATTTTTGATTTTAAACTATTTACATTGGGACGATATTCATTGACGAGAGTTAAGCCGGAATTACTTTTATACTTGTAATTCCTGTAATTTTTGGATATTCCTTACAATTTCTCTTAATCTCTGAGACTTCTTTGAAATCCTGCAGAATTCCCCAGCAATTCTTTGTTGTTTGAGTAGATATTCTCGTATACGGATTTGAATCAACTAATTATTATGCTATACTAGTAACGAAAAATCACTCTAACAAAAATATATATAAAATATATAAAACTACCCTATGAGATAAGGGAAAAAATAAAAATTTGAATAAGAAACTTTCTTCAAGATATGGTTATGAAGATTTATTACTAATAACGTAGCAAGTACGTCGCATTATTAACTAATCTAAGACTTTTGATTTTAGTATTTTACCTTCCATAATTTTGAATAATTAATAAATATGCCTTTTTAACTACTTGTTCATGATAAATATAATAAAAATGTTTACAACAGTGTGTTAAATTGTATTAAAAATTATGAAAAATTTTGAATCTATAAGTACTTTAGTAAACTTTATTAGATGGAGTCATCAACAAATTTATTATTTATTATAACCAACATATTTAAAGGAAAACAAATTAAATATATAAATAAATAAATAAATATCAAATAATAAATATTTAAAGCCAGATGAGCCTCTGGGTCCAGTTACCAGTATCGTTTGTCTGTAAAATACTTTGGGGTACCTAAGCGCGAACTGAATTTTAAGTCGCCTGCAAAAACCAAATACCTCTGACGCAGTTACCCATTCTGCCCAGTTACCCCACCTGACTTTACCGGTATCAGTGTAAAGTTCATCAAATTGGTAAACTTTAAAGGTAGTTAATTACTTTGGGGATTTACTAAACTCTCGCTAATCGATTGAATCATATAGCAGAACATAAAAAAGCACGTTTTTTAAATATATATGGTATGGTGCAGTTAAAACATTTTTTTGTACTGCTACCTTTGTAATTGGAGACATTTCTAAAATGCATATCGTTTGATTTTATCAAAAAAAAACGTGCGTCAACCTTACAGCAGTATTGCACCGCCCGTATAATATTGTACCGGGTGGCCTGTTTATTATGTTATAATATTTTACATCACAATCTGTAATAAATATCAAAAAAACTATACTAATTATTATATTGCTGTATTCAATCGTTAAAAGTGATTTTTTTCAAAGGGAAACACCCAGTTCCTATAATTTTGTAATATTTGGTATAAAAAAAATTGTTACTTTGTATAAGGTTTTTTACTTCATAAAGGTGTAGATTTGAAACGATTTTCCCTTTAAAAATTCTAAACGACAATTCAAGAACAGGGCAGCAAAATAAAGAAAGGTTAATTAATTTGTTATATTTCTAAATAAGAAACCAATTTTATCAAAAACAGTTAGACATTTGCAGAAAAATTTCCCAACAAAAATGTACAATGACTACTGTTTGTACACGAATAATAGAAAAAGTTTTAAAGTTTAGGGCCCTTTTAGAAAAAAAAATCAATTTTACATATTTTTTGTCAATATTGCAAATAATAAACTATGTTTTTAATTTGTTTTATTTAATATCAGTATTTTTTTCATAATTTACTTTTTTTTTGAAAAACGGTTTATAGACTTGAGAACTTTTTTGTATTGAAGTAACCATAACAAGAAAAAAACAACGTTTCTTATAGGTACACTTATACAAAATTCGACTTTTGTTGAGTGCGTTCCATGTAATTACTTATTTTGAAAATATTGACACAGAGCACTAAAAGGAAATCAACACCAAATAAATAACAAAATCTTTCAGTTCAGTCATTCAGAAACTATAAGATTTGGGGATAGGATATTAAATAAGGAACATCCAGAATTTTTCAAAGAATTCAAACATATTTTATATACAGGGTGTTTCATTTAAAATAAACCTTTATCGCAAAGTTTTTTGTCGATATTTTTAACAGATTTTGGGAAAATTTATCAACGGGCCACCCTGTACTCATACAGCTGATAAGAAGAAATTCAATGTTTTTGATATGTTTAAATTGCTATTGAATTGCCCTTCCTTCAGTTATTTTTGTAGCCAACTTGGGTATTTTCGAATCACTTAAATTTCTGGAGGAAAATACTGGACAAGGTGGAAAACAATTCGCTTGCTTGCCTGGAAGCAATGCCCGCAAATGGCTCCGCTCCGCCTTTTAAATAGGGAATACCTAGATCGGAACGCGAAAAAGCTTTTTAAACAAGATAAAAGTTGGGATTAGTTTTGAAATATGAAGTTGACGACTTCTCCAGTCGGAGGGCGACAAAATACATTTTAAAACAAAATTATACTTACAACTTTTTAATAGGCTTTTTCGCTGGCGCTTGACAAACAATTTCGGTCCGTCTACAAAAAGGTTTCGTGGCCTACCAACAAGAAACACTAGATTTCACGCGTTTTCGAATTAGAGATATTCATTAATTTCTGCGAATATACAATGGCGAACCCAAACCGAATAAGCCGGCGTTTATCGCTGAAAGAACCTGTTATTAATTATCCAAATATGAGAAATTTTCTGAGTGTGATCCTAAACCACATTAAATGCCAGTGGCGTAATAGTACGCGACATGCGGGAATTTTGCGAATTCAAATTTTTATAGTTTTTGCCTTAAACCCGCCGTAATGTTCCTACTAAAGGTCCGTTGGGTATCTTGTTTCTCCGGCTGTTCGCCTTGAGGCAAACTCCAATTCAGCCATGTTGCATACAATAACAAATTACAATTTTACAATTATCAATTTTTTTGCTTTAGTTTTATAAAATATATATTTTATAAAATAATTTCTATAATTATATTAAGTTTATTGCACTTTGTCATCTCTTTTCAACAAATTGTCTTGCAAGGTACTTGTGCGCTTCTAAGCTTCTAAGCTTCCAGTTTTTGTAGCAATTTGGTATTCATGAATTTGTATTGTTTTCCTTTGGACAAATAAATTATTATTATTAAAAGTGATGAAAACGTTTACTAATGAAACACAAAAACATTTAATAATATTAGTAAACACTTTACTATATATTTTTCGAATGACTCAAAACTCTAGTGTTACGATTTCTCACAGTGACTTATCTTGATAAAGAAATTGACAGCAAAAATCAATTCAGAATAATAATGCTAATAATTTTAGAACTCTACTTAGCTCATCGCGGATCACTGGGCCGCGAGCGAAGGGTGAGCCCTCGATGAAGCCTATTAAGGGTTATATTTTTAAGAGAAGGTTGAACATTGTTACAGGTTACAGGAGCATTATAAGTGAAGCCATTTCTAAAAAAAATAAACGATAACAAGTCGAAATGTTGTTAAAATTGCGTAGATTTAGATGATTTCTTTGTCCTGTGACAAAGTGACACTCAATTAAATAAAAGTCAACAGATGGTACTTCAAAATCTATAATGACTCAAAAACACTCAGACATCAAGAAAAAAAAATCAAAAAATTTGAAAATCCGAAAATTTACTATTGAAATTAAATGTGAATTTCCGTCAAAAGAATATTGAATAAATTCAAAGCAATGCGTACCCATTTCCCTTACACACTTTAAGCGTTTTACCCTCCTCAACCACCGCCCTCCATCTAGTTCTACCTCTTACTACTTCTGCTCAATTTCGTGTTCCCAACATATTAACGCCTCTTTCTATATTATCTATTCCCTTTTGTTTCTCTCTTATTGGCATATAGATTCTTATAAGTCCTTTCTTTGTGTCGCACCTGATCGCCAAATCGTCCGCGTATGCTAAGCCTTGAATTTATTGCCCATTTCTACGCCTTCATCTATATCATCAAGAACTCTTATTACAGATTCAGTGGGTGAAGGGTTCTAAGGTTTTTCCCTCAAGTTTAACTGGGGTCATGGATTCTGGGGCGCATATCGTCGTCAAATTAATGAGTTTTTTTGAGTATCTGAAGTTTTTCATAATTGTCTATACTCTCATGAATATATGGAACCCTGATAATAAAGTTTACTTCTTCAAAAAGCAAATTATAATGTCTTTCATAATGCACCAAAAGTAAAACAGCAACTTGTTAATTCAATGTTTTGGTTGTCACACAGGTGTGTTATGATGACAAAAGTTATAAGAGACGCAAACTAAATGCAACACACAAGTTTGTAAGATAATATATACACAAGACATCATTCTATTGGTTCTAGGAATATTTAATATATTGCCAAATATGCTCTTTACAAACTCTAACAAATCCATCAAACTTTCCCATGTGGAGGGCCTGCTAACTTAATTTCCGCCTAATTCCTTGTTAAGAAGGATTTATTTAATCATTTGTAAATAATATTTTAGTACTATTTACAAAACTTCTGGATGCTTCCTCTGTCGGTTGTTGAGTCGAACTTGCTAACGTTTGGCCAATCGTCCTGTTGACTTCTTCAGAGTTTAACTGAATAGTTCAACAGGATAATTGGCTGAACAGTTTCAGTTAAGCTCTGAAGAAGTCAAGACGATGATTGGCGAAACGTTAGTAAGTTGGACTCAACAAAAACCGATGTAGGAGGAAGAAGTTTTGTAAATAGTATTACAGTAGCCTGTGGAATTTGCTTTGAAAAATTAATCTCTTATTACTATTATTCTCTGAGATATTGTTTCAAAATAACTGTTTTGCAGAAATGTAGTTAAAAACTGATAATCCTTGCTCCGCTTGTGCGAAATCAAATTCGTATAATATATTGTCATATGGTTTAAAAGTAAATCACCATAAATTCAATCAAAGAACTATAACATGCCTTATAGTCACTTTTATTTTTTATGATAAAAATACACTCCAACAATTTCTTCGTAAATTGATCAGTAGATAAAAATCCTTACCTGGTACAGTTATCTTGTCTGTAGAGGTAGAAAGTACACTATTACGAGGACGATATCTTTTCTATCTCAAAAGTGGCGAAAATGAAACACACTTTACACTACACTCCGTTGGTCGTGAAACATTTGTCGAAGTCGTAAAAGTTTAAACACCGACCGTAGGGAGGAAGAAAGTGTTAAAAAATAAGTTTTTCAAGAGAACCTTACCAAAATTAAATCTGCATATAGCTTCGCCATAATTATTTTTGCGTCTTCATACAATTACTATTCAATAAATATTTAGCTTGCAAACTAATGTCCTATTTTTGTGATGTTTAATTTCTTTTTTTTTTTTTCGTTCTTTGGGTTTGAAGCGGAATAACATCGCGTCAATATTACTATTTTACTCTCGATGTAACTAGTGTGCTTCTCACGTTGTTCATTTCCTACTTATCCTTACTTGTTTAATCTCCCTCGTAACCGCGATTACTGACACTGTGGGACAACCCGACGTAACACGCGAGAAAGCTTGAGAAAAAACAAGAAAGAGGTGGTAACTAGTCCGTAATTGGTTCGGAACCTTCTCCAATCCAATATAGTGAAACCCAAGTGCATAAAATTTCTCCACTCCGTTACCTTTTCGGTCCCGAAAGTTTATGACAATCCAATTCTATTCCTGTAATCTACTAAAATTTAATAAAGTAAACAATTAATTTCAAAGAAACCACCGGCTACTGTAACACTATTTACAAATCATTAACAGAACTTAATTGAATGAATTCCAGAGGATTTGTGAATAGTAAAGTAAACAATTATTCTCAAAAAATAATAAAATGTGAGACTTGGGCGTACTATATATCCGACATACGATGGTTTGTATTGTTTGTTTTCTAAAATGGACCATCTAGCATAACAACAATGTCATTTTAATAAATAAGCATGTATTAATAAGATGTAGAAAAATTGTTTTATTAAATTAAAATTAACTATTCGGGAACAGTAAGGCACAATAAATCTACCTTTAAATACCCAATTGTAGTAATAATTTTTCATTAAATAGGTTTCATGTCTTTAACCAAAGTAACCATGTCGCGACGCCTTTCGAAAAAGAAAATAAACAAATTAATACTAATTTTCCATTTTGCTTACTTTTTAATTACTAATCAGGTGCTTATTTATATTCTTCTTCTTGGGCATTTTCCTTTACCAGTTCGCCATTTTTATCCTACACAGTTCTCTTATATTCCAGTCCCCTACTCTCAGATCTCTATCAATCATCGCATGTCCAAGGTATGTCTCCCATCTTAGTGCCGGCCGTCCTCTTCATCTTCTCCTTGAAGGTTTCCATTCCAGTTCTCGTTTTGCCACCTTTGTTCTGGCATTGTTTGTACGTGAGCGTACCATTGCAATGCTCTGTTTTCTGATTTCCTTGTTATTAAGCATTCTATTCCCATTCGTTGCCAAATTTCTGCAGTTTTTATTTTGTCAGTTCTTGTGACTTGTAAACATCTTCTCAATTCGACCGTTCTTATTTTGTTTCTGATCGTTGTTGTCATTGGCCATACTTCTGCTCCATATCAGGTGATGTTTTGTATTATGCTTTCGAAGACTCTTTTTTTGTTTCTTTAGTAAGACTATTGTTTGGTAACATACTCTTCTTGTGTTCTTGATGTTTTATCGTTTAGCCATTTCTGAAAGACATCTTTTTTCTTCTTTAGCATTTCTTCTAAGTCGTCACTATATTGTTCTAAATATTTATTTTAGTTTTGTTCAATTCCAAGCGCTTCTTTTGCTGCAGTCGTTATTGCTTGTTTTAGATGTTGATACTTTTCTGGTGAGTCTATTCTTCTCAGTCCTTTAGTATATTTTGTAGCATATTTTGATATAATGTTCTGATACTGAATTGTTGCAGTAGTTCTACTTCATATCTTGTGTTGTTAAGTTTTTTCAGCTCCTCATCATTTTCGGTATTGCCTCTTCGGTACTTTCCTGTGTATATAAATTTATGTCATACAAAACGATGATTACTTGCATATTCCGCCTGTGTATATACTCTTAAATCTTGTATTATGGTTCTGCCAGCTTTCTTCACTATGATCAAGTCAATCATCGATTTTTGATTCCTAGTTGGTTCCTCCCAAGTATACCTATATACTGGAATTTGGTATTGGTTATTATCAATTCATGTTCTCGACATATTTCCAATATTCTATTTCCATTGTCATTTTTATCTTTACCTTCCCCGAATCTTTTTACTATGTTTTCGTCTTCCTTTTCTACCTGACCATTAAAATCTTCAATTTAGATGATATCTTTTAGTGTATTAAAGAAGAGTTCTTTCTGCACTTGAGTTGCATTGTCATTCATTGCATATACTCCAACTATTGTTGTTGATTGTCCAAATATTTTCCATTTATTTTTTAAAAGTATTGCTGCTTTTTCATGTTTAGGACTGTTTCCTCTCCTTGTCCCTTTTTCTTGGTCCCACCTAAAACTATAATGTCTATGTCCAAGTTTCCAATTTCTGAGAGTATTTCCATTTGTTTCGTTGCTATTCCTTTTATATTCTTCTTCGCCTAAGTCTTAAATCCTTGAGACCGTCCAAAATCCGAGGCTATGTAGGATTTTTTTTGTATAATAATTTTTCCAAATGTCCGGTAGCAGGCCCGGCATCTGAACGTCCTATTCCTCGGTGGACCATTTCTACAGGGGTGCACCAGCTAGGACGTGAGATTCGCAATTGAGTAGGAGAGGCTAGCTGATGCTAACAGGAGGCAGCATCATATATTTGCTTCACTACCCCATTTACCCCCCGGTACTTATTTATTATTATTTAATTATTATTTTTACTAACAAATTTTCACAATTTTTTAATGTACCACATATGGGACATATTATGTCTCAAATATTGTACTTTGAGTAAATTTTACCGTGTTATTTGAAAAAATCATTAGTTACGTATTTTAAGAAGTACACCCTCCCATTTATAGGGTCGATATTTAAGACAACCCATTTTTCTGTGACCCACCTAACGAGCACAGCTAAAATAAATCAAATTTTTTAAAGCACTTATTAGAAGGCAATCCTGCGTGTTCATCAGCGTTTCAAAACATTGAAGATTTTACTGATGTATATTTTATGATATATTCATTTGTTTTTATGAAATTACCTATTAAACAGCAAATGTTATCGTCTGGCGAAGAGTATTTATCTTATTTTTATTTTATAAAATTCTAGACATGCTTAAAATCCTGCATGTTCGGCAGTTCTTATTACCATAATAATTGATAGATGTAATGTTCGATTGTTGGTGAGACATTTACTTTACGGCAGCCCCGGCCGGCACGACGGGTCTCATGGCCGCCTTACCCAGTTCCAACTCCACCCTGCTTGCTACGCAGCTGCTAGAAGTAGGGTATTTGTTGATTTATATCTCCTACGTGTTTGATTTATGGTGTTGTTCCGTGACATTTAAAACAAAGAAGCGCACCGCGCGAACGATTATGGTGGCATTGCCTACAAGTTAAGGGAAATATCGTTAAGCAAAAGCGCAAATCATTGTGGTTGATTTAAATGGCCCGGGTAGAACGATTCGGGTTTCGGGATTGTGTAGGCATTATCGTTCGAGTGGATTTCTGAAAACGTTGTTCGATTAAATGGCTATTCATCGAGAGGTTTGTTCTAATTTAGGGAGTGTTGACAATAAATAATTATTCCAGTGTGATAAAGATACTAGAACTGTATTGAGAACGTCGAAAATATAAAAACGAACTAATGCACACGCTATAAAGCGAAACGCGGGTATAATTATAAATTTTTCAAAATTAGAACCAAAATAAAAGTTATTCGGTGGACACTTCGTCGGTCCATGCTACGGCATGGAAAAAGGAAAATTTTCCACTCCACGGAAATTTAAGGAAATTCAAAATATGTTTAAAGGAAACTATTGGAAATTACGTATTGATACAGCTTCGCTATCATTTTTTAGCCGCAATCAACTAAAGTTAAGTAGATTACAATAATCAATTTCGATACATATTCATATTTTTTAACTAAAATTAATGTGCCGCAAAACTTTTTTTAATAATTGTATTGCAAATTATGAGAAAGCAGATGACGCTTATCAGGTTTGCTAACAAAATTTCACCCACGTTATAGGCATAATAGTGTCGAGTAATAACATGGGAAATAAAATTATTTTTGATTCCTACTGTAACTCCGATACTAATAGATAAGCTTTCATGTCAAGCTATCATTCACAGAGAAGACAAAATACAAATTTTTAACCGGTTAACCACCATAAATATTGAATTTTAAGATAACAAACAAACAAACAAAAAGCAAATTTCCAAAAACGTTTTATGAAGCACCCCGTGAAAACGGCCTGTGACTAGCAGACCGCCACATCATTGCCAACTAGCAAGGACACAACACGGCATTCAAAATGAAAACCCTTAAGCTATTGTTTGATCAAACCTTCGAGGGAGTGACACTACGGAACTGGTGAGAGAAAGAGGGAACTGGACACCCTGATGGATCTGACTATCGCTCCCAGGTCAATTAAAGTATACTAGGTTAACAAAGGCAACTTTACAGAATATGAGGTTTGATATCAAAATATTAAGCAGAAACTCTATACCTGAATTATATTTGATCGAGTCCAATGCATGTGGTAAGAAAAATATTACATATTGGAAAATCATGTTAATCATTTAAATAGAAGTCTTTAAAAACAATTTTTTTTGAGAATTGTCACACAAAGTATATATTTCAAAGCCTTGCAGTTTTATAAACTGGTCAGTGTCAAGGAATTGGTTTGAATTATTGAGCAGAAAAAAAACACAGTACCCGAAAGTAGCAAAACTTAGGTGGAATTTTTTTATTTAGAAATTCCTTCTGATCATGACTTTAGCCTTACTTTGTTGCATTTTCAGTGTTAATAAATGGATAAATAGGCATACTATGTCCCAAAAATCGGAAACTTTCTTTTTGTTACTGCTGCTTGAATATTAAGAAATATACCAAATACCGGCCAAGGCGTTATATTGTAACCCAAATATCAGACACTGCCAAAATAAATAAAGATGATCAAATAATCTATTTTTTAAATGAAAGTATCGTGTACAGGTTCTGCAAAGAACTAAGATCTAACTTGAAGAATGACTTTCGAGCGACCGATTTAATGTAATTTTTTAAAACATTTGAAGAATTTACCAACTTGTACTTTAATATTTTTCAAATTTGATAAAACGTTCGTATTATACTAATAATTGAAATCCGATAGATGGGACTTGTCCGATTAGTAATAATATTTACCTTACTAGGTTCTAATTACTTATATTGCAATACTCGCCTGACTTCGAAAGTCCTAAAATTGATTATAAAAATGAATTTTGTATCAAAGCTAAAAAATGTAAGCAATTACATTCAACCATACTAGACATTTTGTTAAGTTTTTTCTATGCTGTAATGGAAATATTTTTTTCACCATATTAATAATATGAATTCTGGAAAAGTTTCCTTGTAATTTGTATTTAAGGTTCCAAACGAAGTCAATCCCTTCAACTCGCTAAAGTGTGTAATCGTTTATAAAGTCAGTGTGGAATTTTCCATTTCGAATCGTGTTTGAACTCTACGCGATTTTACAATATGGATTCATTTTTGCGAGTGACTCTCCACACAAAGCGGAAACCGTGCTCATGAAGTTTGGACTTTCGCAATGAAAAATAGCGATGCTTTCGAATTCCCGGAAAAAACCTGAAAAGCAGTAACGATAACACAAGATCGTCTTTTTATCCCCGTTGTAAAAAACATTATAAATTACACGTGTTCAGTGATTTTTGGCTTCCAAGCACCGAACCGTAACTATCTGCTGGCTTCAGTTATTCGTAACTCAACTCATGTTAACGTAATACGTCAGAGCTGCAAATTTGTTATTGTACTAAAGCAGATTAGCATTTATTACCTCGCATCAATACCCTTCACTTTATCCAACAGTGCATTCCGTGCAACATTAGATTTTAAGTGAACGCGTTTACAGCACTGACGAATTTGTTGTTAATATCGTCAGCACGTGATTAAAACGAAAGCCTCTTTTTAGTAGGTCATGCGAAAATCTTGTCTATTTCATCAGGTTTAAATGGAACTTATCTCGCTCCGTACATTTAAGCCTCTGCTTTTTAGTTCCTAATGGAAAATCAACTTTTGAACTTTTCAAAAAAAAAATAATAATAATGATGAAAAAGAAGAATTTGCGATTTGCCCGCATAATAAATATATAATAGAAGTAGAAGATTTTTGTTTTAATTTTTTTATTTACTCATCAATATTTGGTAACATAAATCATTTCAAGTTTAAAAATATACCAAATTTAGTTGCTTTCTGCATAAAGAACCTGAAACCCGCATCTAGCCTGAATCTACAAAAAACAACCAAAATACTGAAAACTTTTCATTTTAGGAACTGTCATCGGCCATGGTGGCCATCGCTTTTGCAATATTTTATTTAATTTAGTAATAACCCAACGCAAAAGCTACGTTGTTGAAATTGTTGGTCACAAATTAACATAAATCACTCCAAATACAAAAATATGCAAAACTTAACATGCAGAAATGTTATTAACGTGCCACGTACGTTTTTTTGCATAAACAGATATTTCTTTAATAAACAGACCACGGCCACAGTTGAGAATAATTTTACCAACTGAGAGACTGAGATATTCTTACTTATATACTTACTCAATACTTAAGACTCATATTGGGAGGCAAAATTCATTGTTGAAGAAAACTGACAAAAATCTGTAAATTTTCTTTTGTGCTTTTGTAGAAACCAAACTTTTCTTAAAATAATTAATAGATTGATCAGCATACTCCAGTAAACTTTTTAGTATACATTACAAAGTATTTCTAGGGATATTATTTAAGTGGATTAATTGGAATTGGAATGTCTATATAATTGCCACAATATTTTGCAAGTACTGGTTAATTTGTTAGTCATATGTCGCAGAAAGCTCTGCCATCACCTAGCGTAACTTCTAAACGTTTGCATTCATACAGGGCGTTGTTGAAAATGTTTCATCACGCACGTATCTCGGAAATTGATAACTTTTGATTGACATTATTATATTATTATATATTTTATATTTTAAAATTATTTTTCAATATTCCGAAAAACTCATTAATGTCCTGCACAAGTGTCAAAAATAAAATACCCTATATATCGTCTGGCATTTGCCACGGGTATTTGAATTTTGTACACAGTTTCCGTTCAAATACAAACAGAAATAAAACTCCCTCGTCAACATCGTTAATTCTGTTTTTATCGATATAAAGATAAACAATTTGTTCGATTTAGTCACAGAGCTGTGGTTTCTGATGTTTATTTTCAAGGTGCTATTTCGTGTCAAATAATGCGTATTGTATACGGCATGACCTTTAAAAAATGATGGAACTGCATGTGGTCGACGTATCTATGTCAGGTGTTTGGAATAGTTCAATACAATAATAACTAGATAGCTTTTACTAATTATCTCACTGTGGCGGAACGTTACACGTTCTGGAAAATTGGGATCTAACTATAGAACTAAACTCTATTCAATATAGCAGTGTAATTACTTGTGCTCAGATAAAAATGATCTATGATAATATATTTTCTTGACTCTTGATTATCTCCAATTAAAGACATTTGTTTATTGGAAGCCCTATTATTGTCCTAAAAGATTCCATGTTGTTCGCAATTTTTCCTTATTACTTTGACGAATCTAGTTCTTGTTCTAAAGCAACTGCCTTAAAGAATTAAATTTACAATTTATCGGATATATCAAAATAATTCCTTGTCAAAAACCATATTCTATAAGATCAGTTTATTTCTTTTCTCTGTTTTTTCCCGTATTTGTCATTGTCCAGACTAGTCGGTAACTCTTCAGTGTGTTTGCAGTGACTTTTATAGAATAATACAGAATTTAGTAAGTTAGTGCAGTATCTTAAGTAAATGTGGCTGAACTTAGATTTGGATTTGGATTCGGATTACAGTGGAGCAGTTCGTTACTTATCTTAATTAAATAAACATATTCCTGTGGAAATGGTGGGAAGTAAGCATGGAAATATTGTAAGGGAAATGCCAAAAACCTTATCCAAAAAATAATTTAATTACTATTTCGCAATCTCTAAAAAATCTGACGTCATCCCAGAGATTCAACTAGACCATTAAAGAGATACTTAGATGAGCATCCAAATGATGTATTACTCAACCACCTTGAAACTGTCGGGAATATATAAAATTATCCCCCATTATGAAATAACCAAATATTCGATTTCAAATAAAAGAGATTCAAACATACCATTAAAGCCCATACCATTACTCGACCACATTGAATTCATCGGGAAGATATAAAACTACCCCAATTATGAAATACCAAAAAGTTCGTTATATTTTTTCGCAATCCCGAAAAAATCAGACATTGTCACAGATACTGAAATAGACCATTGAAGAGCCCCTTGATAGAGCTTCAAAATGATGTATTACTCAACCACCTCGAAACGGCCCGGAAGATATAAAACTACCCCCAATAATGAAATACCTAAAAGTTTAATATATTAATTTCGCAATTCAATTCGATTTAAACCTAATAGATTTCAAAAATATCAGAATTTCAGAAAGGCGAATTACTTTACATTATATGCTGAACTTCTACACACCAATTGGGAATTTTTAGATCAAATTCACAATATTATTAACACGCTGCAGCAGTTCAAGAGAAATTGTATGAGCTTTTTGATCGAAATATACCCGAAATACATATTTATAAATAAAAATACATAAAAAAGTGTCTTGAGACTCTGGCGAGTTTCAAAGTTTAAGGTGAAAGATAAATGGTCCTGACGCATTATGGATATACATACACCAAAAAAATATTGAATATGAATTGTATTAATGCTTTTTCACAACTTAGTAATATTTAATCTATTTAAATGTTCAAAATTCGGGAAAGCGTTTTTTAAAACATTTATTTATCCTGAAACCAAAATAAAGTTTTATTCGGACTAGCCGATAATTAAGCGCAATTTTACAATGTGACAATCGAATAAATAGGGTTTTCGAGGCGGTACCAGCGAGGCGTTATCTTCGCTTAGCTTTAGGCTTCGTCTGCAGTTTAGAGCATATTATATAGTGCTTTCTTCTGGAGCATCATTAAAATTGAGGACAAAAATCATGTAAGCAATTATAGACCAATTACAATTTCGCGTATATTTTCAAAAATACTAGAAATTCTGTGAATCCCGGTATACTGTTACTAATCTTGTAAAGTTTACGGAGTATGCTGCAAGAATACTAGATAATCAAGGACAAGTAGGTGTCGTATATAGGTACCGATTTACTTACTAATTATTACTCAATGTTTATTGACCACGTTACATAAGTCAGCACATTTGAGGTCGCAACTATGCAAAATTCAAAAATAAAAAAATTGTAAATATTATTTGAAAAGAAATGAATGCATTTATCTAATTATAAATAAATTTTGCGTACAGTAATTATACAATCTTTTCTGCATAAAATACATTTTCCGTCAGGTAACTTCTGCAAGTTCGGGATATTGGAACTATAAGCTATGTGCATTATATGTGAATCGCTGTGAACTTTAGACTGGTTTGGATTTTTACGAGGGTCTCAAACAATTATAAAGAGGAAAGTGTCATGACCCTGTGCTTCAAGAAAAATGGACTACAAGATGTACCACGGATAGCCCGCTCCTGAATCCTAATAGCCGATTTCTGGAGAACAATAATCTAACCTGCATTTACTTGAAAAACTTATGAGACTTGGATTTACCAATGGAGCACTAACGTTCCTAAGAAATTTATTGACAAGCAGAACAGAATATGTGTTCTATAAAATACGTCGCAGCATCAGATATGCCACAGGGTTCTAATTTAGGGCCACTTTGTTTCCAATTTTTATCGATGGTGTTATTTGAGTTCTCAATAAAACTCAAGCCATGTTATTTTCAGACAACTTGAAAACGTAATTCGTAAAACCCTTTACTTCAGTTTTGTGCGATCAAAATTTAAGTGCTTATGTGAAATCCGAGTATGAAGACGCGCTAAGAGACCCGCCAAGAAACAAAATGGCGGTCGAGTTGTCGACACCAGTGGAATGTTAAAAATCAATCCCTCACAATGAGGACATTTTCTTGTACGAAAACCATTCTGGAACCACCAAATCGGCTAGTACCCGTTAGTTTCCGGCGATCGCTTTGTCTCATTCGCCTTTTTTTTTCAAATTCAAATGTGTTGAGAGTTATAGATACCGAAACAAAAAACAGTGGTCACGCACAAATTAATAAAGCCAGGTGGACCCAAATTACTAATTATTAGAAATTTCATGTTTATCAGGCGAAATAAAATATTACCATATATGACTAATGTAGTTCGAAAATATATTGACATTTCATGACTACCTTACAGTTACATATATGTCATAATATTCAGATTTTGTTGGAAAATTGTTTTTATTTAGAAAACTTTACCATTTGGCTATAGCAAAATGGAAGGTTATATATGAATTAATAGCGGTTTTCATTATCTCAGAATATTATATATAAAATTTGTTGCAAAGCGTGAGATACGCAGCAGTTGAAAATTTTGATGATCAAACTTAACGCGGACATCATTTAAAATAATAAAGAAACCTATAATAATAAAAACGAATTCTACGTTGTGGGCGAAAAGCTAATATTTCGATGTTTCATAGTATACTATGCAAGAAGTGTCGTTTGAGTCACTAGTTTATTAGTGACTTAAAACGTTTACCAAACTTGTAGGATACTATACTTTTTCTACGACCGTTTTTGGGTATATTATTACAAAGCAACACGAATATATTCACTGACATGACCATCAGAATTGATAAATGGATTGCATAGCCTTTTGATGTATGGCACCTGTTGGTGAAAGTGGGCAAACTTTACGGAAGGTTTTCAAGTAAAATTTAGAGCAATACAATTTCGATGACGAAAAGAATGCTCCAACTAGATCGAAATCAGAGTAACATGGATGGTCACGCTTTTAAACTATAGTATTGCTGTGTAATTTGTTATTGTTGCTCCCTATTGATTTCAAAACGTTCAAGACATTAGTGCGCGCCATCAAGTAAAATAAGCAATTAATCAAAGAAATAACCCTTTAAGCCGGTCACTCTGACAAATTAGAATGTTTACTGCAAGCGTCTGCCTAAATTTAAATCCCGACAAGAATATAAATTATTCGTTGTAATTTGGTTAAGTGCTTTTTATTTTCAAGTATGGCGGACGAAATAAAAACATTTTAAAAGTCTAAGGAACTTTTGTTTACTTATTTGAATAAATGCTGCACAACGTGTGCTCGTTTAAATTCAGTGAAATATTAGTATGTGTTCGCTTTGGGAAATAAAGGTTATTTTAACGGGAGATTTTATGGTCCATAATTTTTTATAAACCAGTGGTTTTGAAAAGTCTATCGGTATATTGCCTGCTTCACCCAAGCCGATTGTTTATGCAGTCCGAATTCAAAAAATGCCAAAACATCCTCTTCGGATTTGACAAATTATTGGGTCATTTTAGCTTGAGGTTCTGTAAAAATGTTTTAAAAGTAAAAAAAAACATGTGGACGGTCAAAAATATATATGGTGTCCCAAAGGTCAAACTTAAGGCGGACATCATTTAAAATAATAAAGAAACCTATAATAATAAAAACGATTGTTGTGTTATGGGCGAAAAACTAATATTTCCATGTTTCATGGTTTATTATGCAACAAGTGTGGTAAACGGCATTTGAGTCACTAGTTTATTAGTGACTTAAAACGTTTACCAAACTTGTAGCATACTGTGCTTTTTCTACGACCGTTTTTGGGTACATTATTACAAAGCAATACGAATATATTCACTGACATGACCGTCAGAATTGACAAATGGATTGCATAGCTTTTATTTCCACTTGGTTCATATATTCAGGCTCCTAGCTATTGAGTTTTGCAGAAATCTCACTCTGGGATCTTAACAATAAAAAAACTGATCGAAAATCGAAAAATCAAGAATCGATCTTTATAATAATATTTTTTAAAATTTCATATCCAAAGGACTATTTCGAAAACATAAACTGTGACTTTAACAGAGAAGTTGAGTTATCTATTTTCCTGAACTAATTACTAGAAATTTACTAATACTTTTTTCTCGCTTTTGGTTAAACTTAAAAAAAATTGGTCCAGTGTGAAAATTTTATAAACAATTCATATTTTGTCGCTCATTCCTTCTTTCTTTCTTTTTTCTACATATAGGCTCAAGCTCAAAAAACTGTCATCAAAAAGATTTGAGAAATTTTCTACCGAAGTTTAAAACTTATTAAAACATCCGAACGAACCAGCAAGGTAATATAATTTATGTAATCTTAGTTTAGGTAATGACAAAATTATGATTCAAAAATTCAAAACCAATTTCTTCATTTAAATAAACATTTGTCAGAAGTCCCGTAGCAAAAACTATTGCATAAAAACATTTAATATGGGCGATGTTGCCAAGTGTATGTTTTTTATTAGATATCCAAACTTTCTGTTTTTAAATCAAATTGAAATTTATTTCAAAACCTTTTTAAGGAATTTGTTATATTTAAAATATGATTTCGATGATTTTTTTTTCTACTCCCGTCTGTAAAATACCTAATTACAAACCGATCTACCGTGCGGGAGGGGGTCACTTTACCACATCAATGTCGTTTCCCACGGATCTGAGCCACTTCGGACATTTCCGGGATTTTACCACTTTCATTTCATTACAAAATTCGCATTTTTAGTTTTTTGGTTATTTTGGACAATAAACAAAATGATTAAAAGTTGATTTATTTTGCTGTAACTATAATTTTTGGTAAATATATTAGAATATATTTTTCAATTTTTTTAAGAACTCGTCTAAGTTCTGGAATTCTAATTTCTTGACGGGCTGGTTTTATTCTGGCACAAAGTTCATCTCGATTTCATTATTTTTTATCACTGACCGAAATTAAAAATCAAGTGCTGTAATATCAGGGAACCTCGGAGGCCGGAGCCAGTGAAGACACCAGATAATGACTCTCTGGCAGTTGTTCTTTACACTTTTTACAAAACTCCTACATTCCTCCTTCGTCGGTTTTTGTTGAGTCGAAGTTGCTAACGTTTCGCCAATCCCATATTGATGACATATTAAAACCTGAGTCGCTGTTAAGATTGTTGGTTTGTTCATCGATTTCTATATACTCTCGTCATTTTTGTTTGTATGTATTCTTTGCCGCATATGCATGGGATGCTTTAAACTCCTGGCATTTCAAATGGCATTTTGTCTTTGACAGATCAAAGATGTTGAGACATTTTTGGAAAAGTGGTAAATCTGGTTTTGACGTTATATTTCTTTTGAAGTTTTGATATGTGGTCAGTGATGTTTTGAATGTAAGGAAGGACAATCAATGGTGCTGACAATAAGTCGAAGAGACGTAGGGACGAGGAATTTTAAAGTCAAGAGGGATGACAGATTTTTTCACGGAGTCTGATAATAATAACATATTTAAGGATGCATTCTATAGATGACGAATAGTTTTTAAAAGTTGACGATATGATCCGTCTGTAAGAACATCTTGAATCTTTTCCTGATATTCATTTGTATTCATGACCACCATAAATTTTAGACTTCGAATTATTATATTTAGGAGGTTTGTATTTTTAAACGATTTTTGTGGTTTCAAATAGAATTTCATTAGCTGTCTGAGATGGCAGTTTGTTTAGGATAGACTTTACATTTGAAATGATTTCCTTTTTTGAGATAATACGTGGGGCAAGGATGAAGCTGAAGGAACTGATTTTTCCGTTTCCGATTTATCACAGTGTTTGGTAGTTGAGAAGAGTTTGATGATTTCACTAGTGTTGACGTTAGTTTTTCAAATTTCTGAATGTGATTCTGGGTAGAAGATAAACGAAGATTTAAAGCTTTGTCATGAATCATGTTTGAAAGGGTATCGAACTCGGATGGGGACAAGATGGAAGCAATTTCAAGATGTAGAGACAGAAGAGTCTTATTAATTCGATCTATTTCCTTACGGGTATGAAGAATTCTTTCTCGTAGTAAAGTGGAACTAGAATTTTGAAGTATTTTATAAGCGAATGAGGGTCAAAAAACGAGGCAGGAAGAATCCAGAAGTTTTGTAAAAGGTATTACAGTAGCTTGTGGAAGTTTCTTTGAAAAAATGTTCTTTACAATTTATAACCTAGTGAAGATTATCTCTGGCCTACTACTACAATGGCCACAATCTACAATTTTGAGATCATATATCCTCATTACAATAATCTGATCTCTTATTGTCTTCACCTTCTTGTAACTTTCCAACTAAGTTGATAAATCTCATGCATGGATTTGCTTGCTACCCGTTTCACTGAAAAGAGCATTTATAGCGGCTGCTTTACAACTAAGCCAAATCACCAAACAATGGGATTATTTCCATTTTTTCGTTTAATTTTAATTTGGTGGTTACTAAATTGAAATCAAAGTAATAAACAGAAAGTTTAATCTGATTGATCCTAATGATTTCACAAGTGTCAGATTATTACCTTTCATGGTACATGGTAATTTTGCGTAGCTTTTACCAAAATAATAAAAAATCTAGAAGTGTGGATTTCGCCATGGAATTTGGTATGTGGGGTTAGAATGATATTCGCAACAACTTTTATAAATAATATTTGCCTTATTTCTCTAACGCCTAATTGACCTTGTTTATGGATTCCTAGTATTCCGGGTTTAAATTGTAAATTTCAGTTGAGTATCTTCGAAAATGCCAACCGTCAACTTGTATTACTCAAATTTTCTAAAATGCATTCCAAAATATTATTTTTTTGTAGTTCTAAACTTAAAATGTTCACCAATTTCATAGATCATCAACCCAAACATTTAAATTTATCTACCCTTATTATGTTTAAGTTTAATTGGGCACCCCATATTTTAGGATCCTTTTCATATTTTCTCTTTGTACACAAGAGGAATTGTCTACTTATGGTTTCACTTTCACGCTACTATATTCCAAGGCATTATTCCATTTGAACAACACGATCTGTAAAGCACGAATTTTTTCTTATAAATTCATATTGATATTCGCTAAGAATTCGCTATTTGGTCACTAATATATACTAATAATTTTTCATATTGTGGGAACATGGTTATTGGTTGAAATTCATACCAGTTTACTGTTCCAGTTTTCTTTTCAAAACGGATAACCAGGCTCTTATTCCATTGGTTGGAAAAAATGCTGACTGAAGACTGTTGTCGAATGAATAAGTTGAGGTATTTGTCACCTCTTGTTTGAAAGGCTACTTTTACAATATACTTGCTTCCACTTTACTTTGAAAAAAATATTTTCTTATTCGATTATATATTTTGCATAATGTTATGTACTTATATTATTTATTCTTAATTCTGTTACAGGTTTGTCCTGTTTGTATCCCAAAGAACACGGTCGCGAGCTGCTTCGGTATTTTAGTCACGGGTTTGGGAGAGATCGGATCTTTTCGGTAGATCCTAGCATTGATATTGTGACAGTCACGTCACATTTCACATGCAAACTCATGACTAAAATGGAATTTATTAATCTTGTATCATAGCATAGTATTTTAAACATTAAACATAACATGAGAAAAGATTAATTTCTTTTTTACTTTTTTTTTACTTTAAACTCTACTTTTTACATTTTCAATTTTTTCAAAAATTAATTTAATTTAATAAATTTGATAGACGTTTAAAATGTATGCCTGCTACATTGATAGTATTTTTAGATTTTTATTAGATTTAATGTAAAATTATTTTAATTTTTCCGAAAATCGAGTATTTTTAATCAAGGCGAAGCTATTTACTGACCAACCCCAAAGGCTTTGCATTACTCCGGAAGCTCCTTACTTCCCTCTAGCTGGAAAACACAAAACTGTAACACGTATCAAAAGAATTTGTAGACAAAAGTTAAAATATTTTATTGCTCTCTAGATTGTATTTTCATGTACTAGTAACAACTTTTTTTTTCAGTAGAACCTGAGAAAATTCTGGACATATATCATCTATAATAACATATACCTATGTCTAACCCTTTCTGACATACTTAAAATTTTATGTCAAACGTGACATTTGCAGGTCTAAATTTATGTATCGATTTCTCCGACTGAAAGCCTGTGATTTTTGGAGTTGATTTCCTTATATGGAAGGGAATCTACTTTATTGGTTTTTAAACAACAAATACAAGGTGATTAAAGTCGTTAAGTCGTATTTTCAGTTTGAAGCACCCCATTTTTAAAATTTAGCAATAAACGGGTTTACGGCAAGCGTCAGTATCTGCGGTTACTGTTAGTATAGGGATCAAGTTTTCACATTTTTATGTTATTTTAGTCATTTTTAATTGTTATTATTAATTTGATGTAAAAGTTTATTCAAGCAAAAAATATTAATAGAGAAATTAGTAATAGTAAATACACCAAATTATAAAGCTAATCTACGGTACTATTCCTTGCCTTAATCTAATGGTCTTAAATTTTTTTTATTTTTTTATTATTCGGTGAACAACGGATTTTTTCTGAATATTTTTTAGCAAATGGCAAAACGTTTTGATAAAATTTGTTCGATTCCTTGATTAAACGAATCTATATAACTTTGTGTTAATAACTTAATTACCGAACACGGTTTTTAAGAGTTATAAAAAATTGTAAAAACTTCGTCGTGTTGGATTGTTTTCTGTTTCTGAAATATTTCGCCGTCATCTTCTTGCTCAATTAGCGCTGTTTACGAATTATATGATGTACAAAATTTAACAAACCACAGAAAGAAGCTACAGAACCGGCGCAAACTTCTTTCCTTGTGGTAACTAATTTATTTGTCGATTCGCAAAATAAAACGATCCCATGCTTTTAGTGTTTCTTAATTACGTTTACCTAATTAGAAAATAAAAGGCGACAAAAACGTCGCACAATAACTTTATAGTGGGTATACAAAAAGTTTAAATACACGGTTCGAAATACAATGGCGAGAATCTAGATCGCACGGTAGCGGCGCGCCTTTGTTCTGAAAAGTAGTGTGGCTTTCAAACAACAACTCGCGAAAACTAGGAACTTCACGCATTCAGAATCATCTGCGCCTTTGTTTCGCACTGTGTCGTTATCTGCACCGAAGCTGGTTTTATTTGCTCGGGGTTTTTTTTTCGCGCGGTAAATGTTTATATTACCCCTTTCATTTAGTAAAATGGATGGCAGAAGGTATTTCATACCGTCCACTGAAAAACCTCAAGTTCCAACCAATATTTTCAAACAATATCGTAGCGTTGAAGATCAACTCCCGGATAGCATTTTTATGACTTACGAACGAATAAAGGATGATTAAAAAAGAAATACATTTTTGGGGATACTAGGTATATCGATAACCCGCGAACATATTGACGTGGCTGCGACTATTGACCATCAAGATCTGGATCAGGTGTCGCGTTTTGTGTACCTGGAGGCCAGCCTGACTAAAAAATGGGACTGCGATGAAGAAGTAAGGATACGGATAGGGCAGGCGAGGGACAGCTTTTTTAAACTAAATAATTTCCTTCTTGCACGTTCTCTTCCACTGGCACTTGGTCCCCGAGAAACAAAATGCTACGTGCAGCATATGAATCAGAGACATAGTCTTTAAAAATACGGACACTGAACCGCACACACAACTAACGAAGTTCTGAGAATGGCCGGTGTGCGGTGAGAGCTTCTAGACATCGTAAAGAAGTGAGACATCTTAATTTGGGCACATTCTTAGAGGTGCCAAGTACTCAATCCCTAAACTAATTTTGCAAGGCAAGATAGATGGTTGGCGAAGTCTGGGTCGAAAACAACAAGAAGAAGAACAGGGTGTATCGATAGTTTATTGCTTATAGGTAGCTGTTCTGGGTCACGATGTTAAATCTGCCGTAGACTGATCTTCGCAGTTGAGAAGAGATTTATGGTTGGTTCTCTCTGTCCCTAGATTCTTGAATTTTGGGGAACAGAAAGAAACAAAGAAAAAAAAAGAGTTTTTAATGATAAATGAATATTTTTATTAAATAACGAGAGGAATTTTTACTCCCCAGGAAGTAATGAATTCATGAAAGATAGAAATTATGAAAAAGGACGAGACTATAACCAAAAAATGTGTTCTTTTCTTTTGATTTTATTCATGATAATTTAACTGCTAAATTAATCTCTGGACGAAAATCGTAATAATAATGGGGACCGATTTGGGGGAGATTCTGAAGGAAATTGAGATTTTATTCAAACGGATCGCTTTCAGATTTCCAACACACAAATTAACTATTTAGACTAACAAGGCCTTTTGTTCAAAAAGTTGCGGGTATGGTCACTAATATTTAACGTTTTTCTTGTTCTATTTTATTTGAATTGGGTAGCTTGGACTTGTATAACCACTAGGTATTGAACCACTATTCTACGTTGTAATGTTATTAATAGGGATAGGTAAAACATATACACATTTTCATGTTGAATATCCAAATAATAAAATAATGCACTATAGGGGTAGGATAAAAATACCGATGTTCAATTGGTGGAAATGGTGTGGAGAAATCTGCCAACACGCCCTGTTTCATTTGTATTGCCCGATTCCAATGCAGAATTTTTGTTTCCAGAGAAATTTTATTTGAAGATGAACATGAACAACTCAAATCACGTCGGTACTCGAACAAACTGTCAAAGATTTTTGGATAATATTTGCGAATCACATGCAAGATATTGTCGAATGTTGCCAGACTGCACGGGTTCGTTGCACAAAGAATAATACAGAGGTTCTAAAAATGCTACCAATGGCACAGATACATTGGATAAAAATTGATATACATGGTAACGTATATATATATATATATATATATATATATATATATATATATATATATATATATATATATATATATATATATATATATATATATATATATATATATATATATATATATATATATATATATATACATACCTTCAACACTTTTTGCATATAGTTTCCAGATATTTGCAACGAGTTTAGTCAATCGGCATCACTATTCGAACCTGCATATTATGCTAGTTGAATCATTTGAGGTAAGTAAAAAAAAACTTAAAAGTATACACTACCACTGTTTAGTTTGTCTCATAAGAATTATTTTACTATGTCGTTTTGATCCCCTTCTTTACCTTTTTTTTCTTTTACAGAAAGTTTATTCTTACAAAAGAACAACTAATGGAGGCAGCCTGACCTTGACCTTTATCGGCGGTCGAAATAAAGCGAGAGATGATTTAGTTGACAACAACGTCAAAGCGGGGCGAACGTAGAATGCGTAGAAATCAAAAATATTCGTCTGATGGCTCTGCAGTAATTAATATTCTCCCACTTTTCATGGATTTACACTGTTTATGTATATGTCATTTTATTGCCTGCACCCATCGGGGACTTTTCGTATTAATGTGGGTGTAACTTTTTAAAATAAAAGTTTTGTTTTATTTAGGGCTTTTATTTTCTAGCTGAATAAATAATAAATAATCAGCGTATTCCCAAAAAATTAGTATAAATGATTTAACTGCATTAAGATTTTAATTATGCTGAACTCTAGTCACCTTTGTACAAGGTCTATTTGTCCTGGTTTAATGTATCACAGAAGAAGGAATATTTTTTCCCCTGTGTACTTCTCTAGAGAAAATGAATTAGAAAAATGTGCGGTGCAATACAAGACATTTCTTCTGTCAAATTTGGTAAAGTTTTTTCGCAGCCTATAAACGAACTCAGAGGTCCTTGTTTTTAACCATTTAGTTTCGAAAGTGGGTGGTATTTTTTAAAATCTTTGAAAGTTTTCTATGCTAAATGCTAAATTTTGAGATTTTATTCTTCAAATAACTATATTGGTATTTCTCGAAAATCCACATTATTTTCAATCATGATAAAAAATAATTCACCTAGTTGGATCCCATAGGGGTGGGTGGGGTAATTTTTTTCGTTTTTTCTGCTAATAATTATAAATTGTGATTATTTGTACTTTTTTAGCCTTTTGCGTAATACCAGGGGTAAAATAGACCGCTTAGAAATAAAAAAAAAGGTTTTCTATATTATTATAACCGAATCAGAATTAATTTGTTGAAAGTGGAATTTTTTGTATAACTCTATGGATTTAGTCTAAAACTAGAGCTTTCGAAAATTTTATAAATACCAATAACAAATTTTTTAATAGATAGAAAAATAGTTACTAATAAGTAACGTTTTTTTAAGGGAGAGTGGGACACGACGGCCAGAAATTTCACCAAAATTTGGGTAAATTTAGTTAAAGTTAGTCAAAAATAAATCGACTTGATGGTTAAAAGCCACAAAAAATAATAAAAAGCTTAAGTGGGCCGCATTGCCCTACCCTCCCCTAACTTTGAATAAAGTTATATATAACAGTTACTTTACATAAGTTATCAAATAGAGAAGATAAAATAGATGGGAAATTCCGCTTATGTCACTTTTCGTTTTACAAAAAAGGAGCAAAAACTGAAAGTGTGTGTTATATGGAGGTTATGTGGAAGAAATTTATACAAAAACGTTTGGAGAAATGGCAACTTTAATATTTAAGTACTACTTCAAAAACTAAAACCTTTTCGGAACTACATAACCTCAATCAAATAACGCCGCTCTGTCTGAAACTATTGATTTCTTATAAAAAGAGAATTTAAGCAAATATTTACATATCACACCGAGGAAGGTACCAAATTTGTAGGTATTGAAAATATGTTTTTGTCAAGATAAATTAAAATGTATATAGCGCGATATCTAGTAATAGTGGAATGAAGATGATTTAAAAATGTCACACTCAGATGGGGAAATAATTAAGCCCCTTCCATCATTTTTTTCTGATACTTGCTGAGTTTAAGCTAATCAAATTAACAAAGATGTCAATCACACTTCGACAGTTCGGTGAATATTTACCGCAGCATTGGAAATAATCCAAACCGGCACTGGATTGCCATCAATTCGGCGTTCAAAAATAACAACAGACAATAATGTATCCCTTTGTAAGAGATTATTGATGATTGAAATCTGCGAGAATCGCGATAATTAAACCACTTTCATCAATTTAGTCGAAATAACATACTGTGTACCTCGCTCGGTTGACATAGATAAACCGTTAAATCTATTAGAAAAAGCTTTTAAACGCAGTTGTCCGTTGGGAGTGATAAATTATATTCAAAACGAATTTTCCGACAGTATCGACATTATTTTGTCATTTCGCGTTTTTCGCTAGATGAAAACGTCGACAGTACAAATATGAAAGTGTTTAACAAAGCTGAAAAATGTGCCTGCGACATCAACGATTTTGTCCTAAAATGGTCGGATAAAAACTTACTCTGGCATTTTCGTAGTGGTTTTTTAGACTGGCATTTTTCAGATTTTCATTTTATTTGTAAATTAAATAAAATGGACTTTGACGTGATTGAAAAATGTTTTTAACCAAATTTGCAATATTAATGAAAATGTTTGAAAGAAATTATGTGTGTGTGTGTGTGTGTTTTTTCGGGTTGCGAAAATACTTTCACGTATTCAACCAGCTAAGATGTTTCGCCTGGATATGTCGGACTCGAACATTGACTGGCATGTCAATGCGAATACTGACTAAAGCCTTCCCTTGGAGATTACTTCGTGAGGGGAGGATCTAACTACTGCTGTTACTTCTAGTGGCTAAGGTGTTATCTTCCTTTCTTCGATCTTAATTTGCTCTTCTTCTTTCCAAGGAACGCAGCTCCGTATGTATGTGTGTGTGTGTGTGTGTGTTTGTGAGTGTGTGAGTGAGTGAGTGTGTGTATGTGTGTGTTTGTGTGAGTGTGAATGGGTGTGTGTAGACTATCCTTAATATCATATGCATACTGCTGCAGCATTTGGTAAAAAAAAAACAAATGAAATGCGTCATATTCACTCTAATGTTGGAAATGTTTCTGTTATCTATAACGTACAGGGTGCCCAAATATGCGTGCAAAGTACTCGGAAACTATTCGCCATGGAGATGAAAAATTTATTATTAAAGTAGTCCAAAGAGGACAGTGGAAAATATGTTCAGAATTCCAGGAGTAATTTTCGTAAAATTTAAAGTGTGTGTCCTTAAAAACATGCCATTTTTAAAGCTGGGTTTCGTTCCCATATTTTGTTTGACACCTTAAGGTAAAGTAGTTGGAAGTGATCAACGATCACCTTTTTTGTGGTGTGTCTAGTTTTAGTGATTCCACTTGAACATCTCAGAAACTCTTTCTCATTGTAAATTACAGTAAAAAAATGTTACTAAAATAAGGTCATACGAAGGTTATCATTTCATTAAATCAGAGATATGGATTTTATGTAGATTTTCATATGACCCTAAGTTCTAACTTCCCAGGGTGGTCAAATATGTGTGAGATATTGTTATTTCGTTTTTAAACTATTTACCCAAAAGAACAGAATCTGAAATTGAAAATTTTGAAATATTGTTGAAACATTATTTCTGGTAAATTTTAGTGCCACATAGGTAGATTTTTTTTCAAATAACTAACGCATAAACATGACTGGTTGTTAACTTTGCCATAATGTTAAATCCTTGAGCTAATCATTCCTAGACGATCCGTCACAAGTCTATACTGTATGGTATTGTGCAACAAATGTTACTATAGTAATAAATTAGAATTAGTAACACTTTCTAAAGATTCACATTCCTAAAAATTTCACTGTATTGTATGTATTGTAAACTGTTGCTACAGTTCTCTACACTAATTGCTTTTAGCCGAAAACAATTTGATTTTATGGGGTTTAAAATTACTTTGTTTTGGACATACCAGCCGCTACTTTTCAGTTAAATTCTAGAAATTAAAATTGGCGACGTAGGCATAATAATCAGGGCCTGCCAATTTAAGGCTGTTAGAACATAGAAAGAAGGAATTTGCAATAAATACTGGTAACTGGGAGATACATGTGATTTTAAACTTAGGTATTGAAATAAAAAAGAACAAACCTTGTTATAAAATACATAAAATTACACCCTACCCAGTAACTAGCTGCTGTTTAGTAGATATTTATAGCTAACATAATTATAATAAATAATTTTTCATTTAAGGAAACTTAAAAGAAATTTTTTGTCGCCACTCCCTTGTTATAAGTTTACGAAGGCATTTTTAACGAGGCTCTAATCAATTGGTACACTAAACAATATTTCATTTTTCATGTTACGCTTAAATAAATTCATAATTAAATCACAGACGGTCAAAATTATATTAAGACTTTATGAATTTGTTGTTTGCATCTAAAAAAGAAATATTTTGCATTTATAAATCCGACCTAGACATGTGTTTGTTCTCTTTTTTTAAGTTATGTATTGATGTGTATGAAGTAGTACAGGAGAACTAACTTGTGAAAAGGTGTTGTCTAATAATAGTTTTTTTTTAAACGTTTTCTTAGAAAACTTGTGCGGGTTTACAATTCGAAATTAGAAATCAAATTAGTCGATAACTGAGAAAGTAAAAAAACCATGCCTAAAAGAAGAAATTCGATGGGAATCATGGTAAATTAGAAATTTGTTTTTTTAATTTAGTTATTTCTAATTGCTGTGAATAAAATGTTCAAGAAAATTTACTAATAATAAGTTTATTTCATTAGCAGATAAGGATTTTCTTTACTTAATTTTACAAATCTTTTAAGAAATTGGTACAATACTTACACAGAAACTGCAAAAATGTAAAAACACTACAACGGGATAATATTGCATTATAAAATAATTTCAGGAAACTCTTATAGGCTATATAAAACGGCATTATGCAACAAGTGCAGTAATTTGCAAAAGAGCACGAATACTGGCTAGAATGTGACGTGATCATCAGAAGTAAACGTAAAAGAACCATTAGATGCTAAAACCTACCGAAAAAAATCGATCGCTCTCACACCCATAACTGAAATAATGGAAACGTTCCAAGTAGCTAGCGACCGTAGTTAACAAAGTGGACAAGTCTCACATTGTTCATGCTTGATTGGTGTTTAATTCGTTAATTTAGAGTAAAGAGTGTAAACTTAGTTGCATCACCCAATTTTTTTTTGTAAGTGTGTCCAACGATTTATGGCCGTTAATATCTTAATTGCATCGCCATACATCCCAGCAGTTCTATAAGAGGCTAAGAAGTTGGTTTAAATATGGAGGTTTTTAAAGTATGAGACAAAGGTGCATCTTGAACAGAAATTCAATTATTTTCAAATAGATTACTCCGACCCCATTGCAATTATTTCAGAATTATTAAATCGTCTGTAAGAAATAAAATTTGTCTAAAGGAAAGCCCGATATTTATCAATTTAACTACGAGTTTCTGTTTTGCAGCTTATTTAAAACTGATACATTTATTAATTGGTCAACAAGGTAGTTGACAAATCTGAAATAACAATACTATACAGACCCTAGCGGTTTGTTATGAGGAGAATGTTATCCTCCTAGATAACAGTAATCATAATAAATGGCTTTTATTTATCAATAAATAAATAAAAAAATAACACAAACAAAGGAAAAATTGACCAAAATATCTTGCAACTGTTAAGAAAAATATTTCATTGTACAAATATGCTTCCTCCTTAACGGAAATATCATGGTGGCGGTGAATGACTGGTGTATTCTTGAAGATCAACTTTATTAGACTGTACATAATTTTGATTGATAAATTGATTGTAAAGCTAAGAGGTGTTTCAAAATTCAATAATTTTTTTTTTAAATAATTTAAAAATATTATATATATATATTATATAAACGTGTGTAGTAACATTCCTGATTTGGAAAAACGCACTACGCTTATTTGACGTCACAAGCATGTTTATTTGAACAAAATATATATTGAATAAAATATTTTCGTATCTCTTTTTTCGTGATTACAAAAAGTACTGAATGTTGCTTCTAAAATCTTATTAAGGCATTTAATTTCTAATTTAAATTGTTGTAATTATTATGACTGTCAATAAAGCATAAAGCATCTGAACTGTATTTGCACAGGTATAATGGGTAATAAGGTATGTCTTACTTTTATGGAACTTTTACAAAAGTATTATGTAGGTATCCAAAACGAAAACAACGCAATAAAAGAATATTTGGTAGGCTTAAAACCAACCTAATTAATTTTGGATATTTTGGCAAAGAACCCAATAACGTATATTAAATCGTATAGAGAAATTAGTTAAATTAATGCTTTGGCGACAGTTAGAACAACTCCTACAAATTGAATTGAAGATAGCGTTGGCGTTCCAAAATCTACGATTCAAGAAATTTAAAAAAAGTGTAAGTTTAAACTTTATAAATTTATATATATATATATATATATATATATATATATATATATATATATATATATATATATATATATATATATATATATATATGTATATATATATATATATATATATATATATATATATATATATATACATTATTGTATACATTATCATACACATATTTTGCATCCCAGGAAAACTAAAACTTTGTCGTTGGTATTTACAAAGTATTTACTGAGGTAGAGATTTTTATAGGAAAATTATCTGGTCTGATGAAGCTTTTAAACAGGCAAAAAAAGAGATAAAATTGAAATACTAAACATCCTCAAAGTTAAAAACAGTGCGGAGACATTTTGTAAAAAATAATAGTTGATAGCACGACTGTAATCTTACAAATGGAGAATACCGCCTGTTAGCGCTCTCTAATAATTTATATGGAAAGATATGATACATGGTTGTTTTTAGTAAAATTTTGATTTAGAAGTTAAGTGAAAATATTACTAATCCCTCCAACATCCATTTTTCTTAGTTTTTGTGAAGTATGACCGATAACCCATATTAACACTTCACACATTGGATCTTTGCACGAATGGCGGTTTGTCTTTCAACGGAGCAGTCTACGAAGGTTATAAGCAACGATTTTTAAGTTGAAATCTTTAAACAGTCTCACAATTGCAGAAGAGAGTTTTTCTATATATTGTAATTTAACATTACTTAGTATCATTATTGATTCGAAGAATTTTGTTAGGATCAGTAATGATGTTATTACAAAGTGTTTCATTGACAATGTAATGTAATGCATAATCATTATGGGGTGGTGAGGTGACAAATATTCTCTATGCTATGTTTGAAAGCAAGGATTGTAGTGATTTTTTGTTGCCCAAACTTGTCTTTTTTTGATACCAATCCAAAATAACTATATTATCATCCAATGGGACTGAACTTCCACGGTGAAAACCAAGTTTGAGTTAAAGGAACCGTGTGTTAGTTTTTAAGTTGCGCACAACGTCAACATATCCCCGTGAGTTAAGTTATTTAATTAAATTATTACGTGAGGTCTTTATGGAATTTGTGGTGCAGTTTGATGATTTTAAAAATTGTTTTTTGGGTCGTATTTCCTATATCGTGTTTGGGTGCCTTATCTCTGGAATTGCCAACAACAAAATTGGTTATGAGATTAGTGGCCCGTTAGCGTGTGAAGTCCCTCGAACCCTCGAGGAATATCTTGAATTACTACTACCATTCCGCATAAGTGGAGTAATGACGGGGCTAATTGACATGTGTTGTGAATAGTAGGTTAGGAATTTTTAATTCAGTTTTAAACCCTACATCTCCCTCATTCATGGGTAATATTAGATAATTTTTTAAACAGTCTATCTGTTTTCGTGGTCCACTATGGTTACTGACTGACAATTAGAAAATTTGGGTATAATCTATAGAATCACATAAAATAAAATAAAATTACAACACCCCTGACAAAAGTCTGAAAACATCAACATTTTTCGGAAATATAGGATGGTTGAATTATAAATTTTGTTCTCAGTATACAAAAAGCTGTCAAAAACACTGGTGGTAATATTATTACGTAAAGATTCCAAGCACTCTTTAGCTAGTCTCTCAATTAATCTACATATGTATCATTTATTGTAATACAGTGAAACATTTTTGTGGCCGAACCGATCCGTCGTGTGCCACAGATATTGTGTTCTTTGTTCTTTGTGCGCTGGGTAAAAGTTGAAATCTACGACATTCAAGTAAAAAGATTCTTCGGATTCGTTGTGCCAATCGTTTGTTAGTATTAGTGATAACCGTCCTATTTAGTAAAGTAACGGGTCTATTGTTAAACAACGTAATTCAGAATTGCCCCAGAAAAGTGATTTATGTAAAAGGAGCGATGAAAACTTTTAAAAAATATTTTTTTTAATAATTACATTTTCAATAAAGCTCTTTGTAATAACATCACTACCAGATCGTAGCGAAAATTTTCAAATCAATAACCATACTAAATTTAGTAAATTGCAATAAGTAGAAAATCTGTCACCTGCAATTGTGAGACTTAAAAATTCCTACTGATAACCTTCGTGCGGATACGTGCAAGTGACGGATGCGCAGCCTCTGAAGATGCTTGACGAAATTCTGGCGAAACGTCAGGCAACCGATTGTGCTTTGTGATTAAACAACGAGCGGATGAACACCCGTATCAACACCAGCACATTTATTTGTTAAATTCTCTTTAATACTATGTATGCGTCACCTAATCTTGAACCTATAACTTTTATTGTGCTCTATAATTGTGTTCATATTCGTTCGTTCTGTTTGAAGTAAATATTCATTTCCGCATCGAACCGATACCATTGACACAATGTTTTAATGAAATATTACTATCCCTAATGAAATTAGTTACTGACACTGTGTGTCTATCTAATCGCCCTAAACCGGTTAGTTAAAGCTGAAATTAAAAACTACCCATTAATTCGACCGCTAATGCGTAGGGATTCGCATGCCGGGGGCTAATTCACTTGAAACCTTTTTAATCTGTCTGATTGAATTATCCTATTGGTGCTGCGGTAAATGCAAAATAAAATGAAAAACCAGGAATATTTCCGTTTCCGGCAATTGCATGTTAAAAAAAAAACATACGAAATTAGAGTTCAACCGCTTTTGGGTTGGAGTTCGAAGAAAAATTATACTATTTTTGCAGTACACAAAATCTTTTTATGGTTCTCTACATCCCTGCAATGATGCTGCTTGTAGACATTTTCATCATTTTCTTCGTTTATTGTATTACAAGGTCTAAAAAATACGCATCGTCAACAAATATTCATTTTCTATGCCCTCGTCAACATATTAAAGGGTCACTTCGAACATTTGGGTTATTTTAGTCACAGGTTTGACAGTGATCGGGTGTTGTCAATTGTGACGGTCACATGAATAAATTGGCGTTTATTTAACTTGTTGCATAATATACTAGTTTGCACATTGTGGACACAATATCACACGATCGAATTAAGCAAATAGGAATTCACGTACATAATACGAGTATTGCTCTTGTAATAGTTTCATTCACATTTTGTTTTTGGTTGGGGAACCGTTGTCTCAGCTGGTTCCGTCAGTGGTCGGTAAAATAGTGCGACGTTCGCATTACAAAATCGATTAGAAACTAGCAAAAGTTATAGTTTACTCTTATTTAGCATTAACATTAAGGAAACTGTTACTAAGGTTGCCTATTCCAAAATTTTTAGAGCAAAAGTGTCATCAGAGTAATAGTCAACTAGAAAAATAAACTTTGAACTCGTAGAACAACAAATTAGACCATTTATACAATATAAAAATCTTATATTAATATTAATTATAAGATAAAATTTGGGAGTTGAGCCATTTGAGAAAATTGTTTTTCCACCATGTCCCTTGTATAATTTTTATTCCGATTTTCGAGCACCTAGTAAAAATTAACATTCCAATGTTGTAAAAAAATTAAGCAAAGATTATAGTTAATTTTAGAACTTGCATACAACATTTTATTTGGCATAAAATTTGTGTAATTTGGCGCAGGACATTTTAAATGAATTTTCTCTAGCGTGCGTTAAAAGGGTAGGTCTTAATTAATTAAACGGAACCATTCCTTTGAATGTTTTATCCAGTCTTAACCATCAACCAGAAAACGCCGCTCTTTTTCTATATTTGTCGTTAGAAAAAATAAATTACAAAAAAAATCAAGACGAAAGTTTCCTTAAGGGGCTACTAAATATTTACAATTCGGAAGATATTTTAAATTATCCAAATATGCCGAGGGTACGATTATTAAACAAGAATTTATCTTCGTAAAGTTTTAAAATGCAGGGACATACCCGCAACACGTGAAAATATCTCGGTTGGGGTATTTTGTATATTTTTTATTAATTTTTTTTTGCCGGCTTCGACTCCCACGTAGAACAAATTTTAGAAATTATCAATCTCAGGTCTCCTTTACGACTTTATTTAGGGGTTAAGAATTTTTGGTATACCGAATTTTAGGGAATTTAATCAGAGATTCAAATTTCAAGCCTATGTGTTCCTAAATACGATGATATGGAAGTTTTACACAAACTCGCAGATATCGGGGAGATAGATATCGAGAATCAGTTTAGAGAAGGAATGCTGCTATTAGACGCCTTCTATTTGTATTGTCAACTAAGCGCAATAGATTGACGTTGATAAAGGCAAGAAATCATTATTTATTTATTTACAAACCCAAAGGCTAACCGAAAAGCAGACGAAGCTGTGCAGTTACAGGATAGCGCAATGCAAAAGGAAACTTAACTAGATGTTTCCTAAATTAATAAACGCTATTGAAATAATGCTACAACATTTTGGCTTAATTAGAATAAGTCCGTATATTCGGTGTTCAGTAAAACACAGTTGTTATACACAGAAACACATCTAATAAACGGATAGTTTGAAAAGTAGTCCTATCTGAATCTTTCTTTACAAAAAGGTGAGCCTAGTGTCCCCTTGAAAACAATGACCATTAAAATATAAGTGATTTGTACATTAGCTCAAGAATGTTGAATTGAATGGAATTGAATCTCAAATTGATATTAATTTTGGAACACTCTCTAATCGACCGTTCTATCTTCGAGATATCGGATTAATTGCAGATTGATCTAATGATGCTATTATAAATTTGATTGACTGATTTGTGGTTTCTATACTCTGAGTTCAGAATGAATCTTTAACCTGAACTTTTTGAAGTTTTGTATATTCATCGGTTCTTTTGTCTTTGTAAAAAATATTACTTAGAATTTATTACAAATTTACAAAAAAATGTTTTTTACAATAAACAGTTAACCTATCGAGGTCATTCCGGAGCTCGAAAATTATTTCCCGTTTTAGAATGGATTTCTTTTCTTAGTTTTAAGTTATTGGTCAAGTAACTTTCCAACAGAGTAAGCTGCCTTAAGTACTGTTATGGTACCTATTCGCATTCAGTTCAATATCTTCGGTTTGAAATAAGACACACAGAAGTGATTTTTATTGACTTTTAAACCTTTTAGTGCTTTTTACTATTCTTTAAAACTAAATATACTGTCGCATTTAATATTTTAGAAAAAACACGAAATATTTGCCATGTTGTAAGATAACGTACCCCGAGCGTTTAATGGCAAATACCTATGATTATTTTTTATAATGCGAGACATAGGGTAAGTAATGCTCTATTAAACTCGTTTGATTGCGATAACATAATCCGAAATTATTGACATTTAAATAAAAACCGATCTAACGTCGCGCTAACACTTAATTTTAGTAGATAGGTCTAAATTGTTCAAACAAAAAAATAGTAACGTAAAAATAAAATAGAACAAAAGTCAATGCTGAATTAAAAATATTACATAAACTCCGAATCCGAAAGCGCTTTGCATCCAATGTGCAATGTGTAAATCTTTTATTTTTAGATTTATTTTCTACCAATTCTTAAGTAATTAGTTAAAATTTGATACATTTTGATATAACATCTAAAGAAGGTCTTAGTCAAGGGTTAACTTCTATTGGAAACTTTCTACAGTACATAGTTAGTGTTTATTCATTCATTCGTTCGACTTCTGCATTGGTTACCATGAAAATTTAATCCCATATCTGAAATATTCTAGTTGCCGGATCAATTTTAACAATTAAATATTTCAGGAGATGAGTTGCTTAGTTTTTCGCTATACAGTACGATTAACTAATGCGTGTGCATCACCTAGACCTACCAGGAAACAATAACGGAGGAAAATAAAATTTACTAGGCATTACGATACACAAATGTTCTACAATTTTAATTAATTTTTTCCTAAATTTAATAACTTTTGAAACTCAATTGTATTCAAAAAATTTTATTATATTCAAAGGCTAACGTGCTTTACAAATAACTTGGCTAGCCTACCCTAATTCTTTTTTCTTACAGTTGTTCGACTGAAGCGGTATGATAATTAGGGTCAGTTAATATCTTATTGACGGAAGTGGTAAAATACAGGGTGTGCAATAAAAATTTGTTTGTTTTCAGTAAAAACTCAACTCACACAACTGTATCGCCACTATAACATGCAGAAGTCTCACATCCGAACTGTCCATTCAAAAAAGAAAGTTGTTTCTGGCTAACTCGCCAAGGTAAGGAATAAATTTTATTTAGCTAGATACTTCGTAGAAAACAAAGTTAGTTAAATATTCTATTTTCTTTCCCGTGACTAATAGAATTGTTGGATACATTAGGCGTAGGGAAAATTAAAGAAATATTTGATTTGGGTTAACGACTGATAGATTACAATAATAAAGTTCTTAGGGTTTTCTGAGACTTCACAAATTGGCAACAAGGTCCATAAGAAAATTTGCGATTTTCTTTTTCATTATAACTAACTAGTAATATTTTTCAATGATAGTCAATTTATAAATAAAATAATAAAATAAATGATCGATTTTGTATAATTGCAGATTATCCATTTTTTTTAGTAGATCTGGCAACCCATCATTCTCCAAAATATTTTTAGGATACTATAGCTGTATAGCAAGTTTGAAAAAGTTCTCTTTGTTAGTTCTCCAGATACTCAACCTGAATCGACAGACATGATTGGCAGGTTTTTGGCGTCAAATTATCTAGACTAGCTTCAAATTTGTACTCGAGTTTTAAATTCATAATATTCCATTGACCCCGAATTTCTATTAATTCATCCCAACTGGTCCCATCGGTTGCGAATTTGCTCAATTCACCACAATTGGTTCAACTGGACTACAATTTCATTGTTCTTTATAATGGCCCTATTAACTATACAGTTGGTCCGGAGTTTTACACCGCACACATACAAAAGCCGCGAAAGTTTTTCTATTGTCTAACAGCTTATTAAGGTGTCAACAAAGTTTGAATTATGAGAAAAAAATAACAAATAAATTTTGGGTATATACTTTTTACCTGTACATTCAATAAGTCATAAAGTTGTACCTGGATATTAAATAAATAAAAAATAAGAAAGGAATATCCATATTACAGTATAGTACAAAGAAAATACAATACAAAAATATTAGAATATTTAGATTTTCGTGGATTGAATGTAGCATATAACTGGCGCCTTAACCGGGAGACCACCGAGATACTGTAGCCTCCAAATTCAAAATCGTTATTGTATATCAGGTACAGATTATTCCATGCAAAAAATAAAATGATATTGCATGCACTGTGGATTCATCAAGAAATCTGAATGTTCCGTTATTTAACTAAAGGGAGAAACTCCGGTGAGGTGGTTGTAGAAACATAATTTTGTAAACTTTTGAAGTCACTTCTTGAATTGTTATCTTTTAAGATTTTATGGAAGAACAGTAATTATTACATTACCTTTAATTTAGTTTTATTTCTCACCTTTCATAAAAGTGATGAATTGAAAGGCCTTTTTGGTGAACAGGACAATACTTTATAGATGAAGTATGTGCCATACTTTCATAATGAGAGTGTAATAGTGCACACCGCGAAGTAGAAAATAAAGATCTGAAGTCTGTTCCATTCATTTGCATAGATTTCCGGAGCATATAGCAGTCGTTCTAGAAGCGCCACTCCCGAGTATTTCTTGAATATGGAAAAACGCTATGGCGACAAAAAAAACACGATGATTAAATTCTGAATATGTAAATAATTTTTTTAAGTGCTCAGCAAATTTAAAAAAAAGTGAACTAACAAAAAAAATGCAGAGGCAATATTTTAACTATTAACTAATTTAATAAGAATTTTTGAATGAAAAAAAAAAAAACGTTTCAGTCTAACAATTTTAGGAATTTTGCCAACGTCTATCCAGCAGAAAGAAATGAGAGTGGAAAAGGGAGCAGAGAACAGCAATTTTAATTAGAAATCAAAAAAATTATCAATTAAAATTAACTTAATTAAATAAATAACGCTGCCCTGTCAAGCTTAAAACAAGGCATTTCGATTATTATTCTCGTTTATTCTCGAACGTCATTTTTAGATGAAAATCTTGTTACGGATGCTTCGACTGTCGCTGACACAAGTGCCTTCGAGATATTCAAATGTATTTTGAAGAGTGTCTCACACGTGTTCGTAAATATTTTGCATATCGTTACAATAAAAATTAAAACTTAAACTTGCTTCCTTCTTTTTGACTTTGTTGTTTTCGTGGATAGTTTTTACAATGGACATTTGAGAGTTTTATCGGTTTCGAACTTTTAGAGTCTCATTCAATTTCTCCACCCTGTTTTTTAGTCGTGAGTGGTGGACAATTGCACCATTTCTACCCTAAACCTCGACCAAGGTGTATTTCCATATAAGTTTTGTTGTTGGGCTGTAATCTATTTTAAATTGCGTGCTCTCAAGTGAATAAATTGAATTTTAACTTCGGTTACTTGCTTCCAACTGCTTTAAATTTGTTGCTTAAATCCCTCAGAATTTTGTATTTTTTTTCTGTGATAACTGGAATTATCATAAACAAATACGCTGCCTGGTGAGATATTTGAAACAAGAGAATTTTTCTTCCAGACATAGTGTAAAGTGGATTTTCTTTTTCATCTAGATGCATGCACATTGAAAATACATTTCGATGAAGAAATTCGCCACCCTTTCTTTATCGTCATCGATGAATTTGAGTTAAATATGTTGTCTATATTCCACCAATCATTAATCATTATCATTAATGCAACTACGCTTCTCAATATTTTTGAATCCAAATCGGCTTTAGTATAGAAATCGGCGCAATGTTTCACGACTGCCTGTAAATCGACCATTTTCTATTAATTTCTGCTGCAACGATTCGTGATGGAATCTGATTACTCTCACATCGCATACCCAATCCACTCTACATCGCCATTTCTAAACACTTTCATTACGACTTTGGCTCCTTCCTTTCTAGGAATCAACGCAACCTTGATCATGGAATGCTAATTACGGCTGTCCTCCAAAATGGCAGTTTCAATGCCCTCTGACGGTTTTAAAAGACCTGCAGCCAAATTTTGCATTGAAAAATATAATTTATTGCCGAATTTTTTAATTTAAAGTTTCAAGAATGTTGACTTGTGTCTTTTTAAACAGTTTTCTAAAATTTAAATACGTGAAAACAGTATATGCAATTGTCCGATAATAAAGTTCAAATTATAAATGTTATATAAATTTTTACTTCTCACACTTTCTTTTTGGTTTGTTACTCTCCTTCATCGAAATTTTCTTCAACCCAGGGCCTAAAAATAATAAATAAAAATTATAACACCTCTAATGGCAAAACGCAAATGATTCTAGTATATCAAAATACCAACTAAATTAAAAATAGGTCCCTGTACTTATAAACAGTAACAAATGTTTGGTTGGTTGTTTGACAATAGTTGTTCACAGGTAATTTTATTTATAAAAGAAACATTGTACAAAAGCGAATATGACAGCGACTATATAGAGTTCTCTAACGATATACCGTTTTTACAACATTTTATGGTTTTGATTTAGAAACCTGTTTAAGACCCGTATGTTGTAAAGGGGAAGAGAACATTCTTTTCAGCACGTGTACCACAAGCCGAGGCCGTATTTACAATGTTAGCCGACAAGAACTGCGGACTGTTGTAATTTAAGATTAAATTGTTTAATTAATTGATATTAGTGAGCTTTGTATAAATCTTCCTAAAATAGTCCCTACTTAAGGTAGCTCCTCTGTGGTTGAGCAATCCATGATTCGCGTCCCCGGGTGGCAGATAGGGGAGCCCAGGCTCTCACGGGCCTGGGTGGCTGGGAATAAGGAGGCATGAGGAGGTAAAAATCCAATAGGGCTAATAACCAGCTCACCCTGCTCAGCTGTCGTGTCGTGGCTAAGGGCTTGCACAGCGTCTAACGGTGCCAACCGGCTTTCAGTCGGTTGATAAACCTGAGCTTCACACTTGGACTAAGAGGAGTAAAACTCAATAAAAATCCTAAATCCTATGGTGGGGGTCGAGTCTAGGGGATGGATGGCTGGATAGAAGATCAGCCTCTACCGATCCCAACTCCGAGGCAAAGGGGGAAGGAAGCTTTACCTCTGCATGCGGGGCTCTGCAGAGGTAGATGTTTTTTTTTCCTAGCTGCTATATGGCACCTGAAAAAGTTAAGAAGGAGAAGCAGAAGGTGCCCCAAGAGGGCTCCAGCAAGCAGGGGCGTTCTCAGGAAGGTCCCCTACAAGGGTGATCTGAGGAGGATCTCCAGGTCGCGAGCGGGGTGAAGGGCTCGGTATAAACCGGAACACCACTTTGTCGACACACCGCCCCATACACAGGAGTGGGGCGAAAAAAAGGAGGGCGAAGAAGAAGAGACTCGCGGCGCACAGGAATCCCGCCACGCCGTCAACGGAGAGCTCCATAGGAGGCACACCGGAAACGGTAGACAGGAAGAGGAAAAGGAAGATGGGAGAGACCATTCAGGTCAGGGCACGTGCAGCGGATACGAGCAGGAATCTCGGATGGAGGTAGATCGGGGGATCCCATCAGGGTCCACCAACTAGGAAGCGAAAGCGGAGGAACGTGCTACCACTGGCTCGAATTCGGACTGAGGCTAGCATCGTGACCCTCACGTGGTATTCCCGCAACAACATCATCACGGGGATATTACAAATTTACCTGCAATGCAGCAGAGCTGCAACAGCCCACTTATGCAGGAAAATTTCGAAGGGCGGTACATCCATTGTAGTAATCCAAGAGCCCTGGATGGTAAAATCAAGGGTTAGGGGCTTTTCTCTAGGAAGGTCGATGCTGCATAGTGCTAATTCCTCAGGGGGCGGTCCCAGGGTCTGCATACGAACCATGGGGCTGGAGGGCTTTTTCCTAAGGGACAAGACGTCCAGGGACCTGCTTCCAATTCTGGTCAGATCCCCCACTCGGGACGGCGTAAGGGAGGTAGTAGTCGCCTATGCGTACTTTCCAGCTGTCCTCCGGAGGAGATCAGTGACTTGGTCTAATACTGTGAGGAGACGAATATCCACTTTTGATTGGCTGGGAGACCTCGTGGAGTTCATGGCCTCGGTAGGGTAGCAGGTAGCCAATAGAGGGGTAGAACCTACGTTTTTTACGACAGATCGGTTATAGACTTGACCCTCTGTACCAGGGCTCTGCTCCCGGAAATAACTGGGTGATGTGTCTGTGGGGAGGACTCTATGTCGGACCATCACTTTTGGGTTGGGGATGGGTGTTCGGGGACCCGTTATATTTAAGAACCCCCGGGCAACAAACTGGGAATTCTATAGGGAGGAGCTCGCTTTGCGCCTAGGGGGTCTACCAAGAAAACACCGGGCAGGCAGGAGATTGACGAGGCCGCCGACCGCGTCAGCTCCACTACGATACGGGCTTTCGATAAGAGCTTCCCTGAGACAGAGGAGCATAGGGCGGGGAGAAGTACCTTGGTGGAGCTCCTTCCTGGAGCGTCTCAGGAGGATGGCGTGGAGGCTGTTCAATACAGAGAAGAGCAGCGACCTAGGTGCGGACTGGGATCTCTGGTTCGCAGACAGTACAAAAAAAAAACTACTGGCATCACAGAGAAAGGCCTGGAGGGGCTACTGCGATGGAGTAATGAACACCCCGGACGCGGCTAGGCTCCTTAGGGTACTCAGAAGTGGCCCTGTGGCAAGACTGGGAGTGGTCCGCAGGACCGGCGGTGGCTACCCAGCGGGACCAGCGGGAACACTACAACAGTTGCCGATTCGGACACAGGGGGAATGTTGAAGCCGGGGGTCGTCTTAGATGCGACTACGCCACGGCAAGGAAGTAGTAGGCTGAATTGGGCTATTGACAGCTTTGACCCCTTCAAGTCGGCGGGCGGGGATGGAGTACTTCCGGTTCTGCTGCAAAGGGACGGAGGTCGCTGATGGATCCGTTCAGAGCCTCAATTGCGAGGGGATACGTGCCTGAGTTGTGGAGACACAGCGGGGTAGTGTTCATCCCTGAGAGAGGGAAGAGTGACTACACGGACCCGAAGTCATACCGGCCCGTTTGCCTCACCAGCTTCTTTATGACGACTGGAGAGACTGGTGGACCGGTATCTGAGGGACTGGGTGGAGCTGGACGCCCCTTTAGAGCCAGCTCAACATGCGTACCGAAGCGGGGGGTCTGTGGGCTCCGCTCTTCATCATCTGACTTCAAGGTTGGAGTTGGGTATGGGCTCGGGACGGCTATCGGTGTGCGTCTTCGCTGACATCGAGGGGGATTTGAATAACAAGGCCCTGTATTCGATCTGCAGATCGGTGGAGAGTAGTGGAGAGGGGACGGCCATTGTAAACTGGATCCGCTCCATGCTAACCGACCGGAGGGTTGAGGCAAAACTAGGTGGGGAGCAGGTCTCCATTGGGTCATCCCGGGGTGGGGTCTTGTCGCCCTTCCTGTGGTGCCTAGTGGTGAACGAGATATTGCAAATTCTGAGGGAACAACACGGGGTCTATACTCAGGCATATGCAGACGACCTTGTGATAATGACACAGGGGGCGGACGTGAGAAGGATGCAGGGGCTCCTGAACGGGGCATTGGCAAGATTCTCACAATGGTGCCGGGACAGCAAGTTGGCTGTCAGACTTCGCAAGGTGGAGATGGTCATCTTCACCAGGAAAAGGAAGTTGGAGCGTAACCTCAACATTTCGATGGATGGAGTGCCTCTTTCTGCAAGCGGAAGCACTTGGGGGTATGGTTGGACTCCAAGTTGACCTTCAAGGAACATATAAGATCAAGGACCAGGTCGGCCTTTGGAGCTCTGTGGGCGTGCCGGAGAGAGGTAGGGCCCACTTGGGGAAGATCTACGGTACGATGGTGGTGCCTATGCTCACGCATTGGGCAATGGCATGGTGGCCGGGGGCCAAAAGAGCAGGAGCAAGGCTAGTTCTTGACAAACTGCAAGATTGGCTGGCCTCTGCGTAACGGACGCCATGAGAACGGCACCCACGAGGGCCCTAGAGGCTCTGGTAGGTTTGCCCTCTCTGGCGGATCGGATGCGGATGGAGGCAGCTAGGACGACTGTCAGGCTGGCGAGCTGCGGACTCTCGAGGGAGGGAACCTTCAATCGGGGCCCGTACGACATTTTAGAGGGCTGGCCCGGGGATCGCGGGGTCATAGGCATGCCGAGTGAGGTCATGATCCCCGAAATGACCTTTTTTGACAAATGGACCTTTCTCTTCCCATCAAGGGAAGAGTGGAGAGAGGGCAGAATTGGCTCCTGGGATGGACTTGTCTGGTACACGGACGGGTCCAGAATGCCAGGAGCCGGAGCGTACTGCGAGACAACGGGATCGAGCTTGTCGGTCCCTCTGGGTCAGTACTGCACTGAACCACGGAAGCAGGAGGGTATTCTTCTGCTCGGTTAGTATTATTGGTATTGGTATTGGTATTAAAGGGGGGCGCCCTCGCGGGCGTCCAAGCACTTAGGCCATTAGATGAGCCCGTTGTGCTCCCAGGCCGCTCTAGAGGGCGCCCAGAATGCCGCCCCTCCTATAGAAAGTCAGCAACTTCTTTAGCCCAATACCGTGCACTGAGTCCGGATCGATCAGGGCCGTTCCGAAGACTCCCAATCTTGCAGGGCACTCGGTGAGCAGATGATACGGGGTCTCCTCCCCTTCCATGCACCACCTACACTCCGGGTCGTCTCCAATGCCTAGCAAGCAAAGATGCCTCCTAAGCCTGCAATGTCTTGTGTAGGCCCCTGTTAGTGCTCTACACTCCCTTCTTGTCAGTCTAAGCAGCTCCCTGGTCCGAGGAAGAGCGGGCCCATCCATCGTAAGCCTCGCCTGCCTCATTCCCGGAACAACTGTCCAGCCCCCCGCGGCCCGGCCTCTCGCCCAGGCTTCGAGAGCTCCCCGCCTAACACACAGGGCGATCCCCAAGCGGTGCTCTGGCCCTATATGCCTATGCGAGAAGCCCTCCCTGGCTAAGACGTCCGCTGCCTCATTGCCCCGGATACCGGTGTGACCCGGGACCCAGATCAACGTGACCTTTCTCTCCTCAGCCACCCTCCTCAGTACACCTTTGCACTCCTTTATCAACAAGGAGCGCGTACGCACTGACTTCAGCGCCATGAGTGCAGCCCTACTATCCGAGCAGATAAAGACACTCCTGCTTCCGTGGTTGAGCCGAAGCACCTCTATGGCCGCCATCAATAAAGCGAAAATTTCCGCCTGAAACACAGTGCAGTACTGACCCAGAGGGACCGACAAGCTCGATCCCGTTGTCTCGCAGTACGCTCCAGCTCCGGCCAGATCTCCCATTCTGGACCCGTCCGTGTACCAGACAAGTCCATCCCAGGAGCCGACTCTGCCCTCTCTCCAATCTTCCCTTGATGGAAAAAGAAAGGTCAATTTGTCAAAGAAGGTCATCTCGGGGATCATGACGTCACTCGGCATGCCCATGACCCCGCGATCCCCGCGACAGCCTTCTAAAATGTCGTACGGACGCCGATTGAAGGTTCCCTCCCTCCAGAGCCCGCAGCTCGTCAGCCTCACAGCTGTCCTGGCCGCCTCCATCTGCACCCGATCCGCCAGAGAGGGCAACCCCACCAGAGCCTCTAGGGCCCTCGTTGGCGCCGTTCTCATGGCGCCCGTTATGCAGAGGCAAGCCAATTTCTGCAGTTTGTCAAGAACTAGCCTTGCTCCCGCTCTTTTGGTCCCCGGCCATCATGCCACTGCCCCATGCGTGAGCATAGGCACCACCTGGGAGGCCAACTTAGAGTCCAACCATACGCCCATGTACTTGACACTTCCGCTTGCAGAAAGAGGCACCCCATCCATCGAAATGTTGAGGTTGCACTCCATCTTCCTTTTTCTAGTGAAGATGAACACCTCCACATTGCCAGGATTGACAGCCGACTGGCTGTCCAGGCACCATTGTGAGAATCTTGCCAATGCCCCGTTCAGGAGCCATTATCACAAGATCGTCTGCATTTGCCTGACATAGATCCCGTGTTCACTACTAGGCACCACAGGAACGGGGACAAGACCCCGCCCTGTGAACAACCCCGTGATGAACCGATGGAGACCTGCTCCCCACCCAGTCTTGCCTCGACCCTCCGGTCGGTTAGTATGGAGCGGATCCCCCTTACAATGGCCGTCCGCACTCCAATACTCTCCACCGCCATGCAGATCGAGTACAGGGCCGTGTTATTGAATGCCCCTTCGATGTCAGCGAACACGCACACCGACAGCCGTTCCGAGCCCATACCCTCCTCCAATCTGGAAGTCAGATGGTGAAGAGCTGAGCTCACAGACCCGCCACTTCGGTACGCATGCTGAGCTGGCTCTAAAGGGGCCTCCAGCTCCACCAAGTCCCTCAGATACCGGTCCACCAGTCTCTCCAGAGTCTTCATAATGAAGCTAGTGAGGCAAACGGGCCGGTACGACTTCGGATCCGTGTAGTCACTCTTCCCTACCTTGGGAATGAACACTACCCTTCTGTATCTCCACAGCTCAGGCACGTACCCCCTCGCAATGGAGGCCCTGAGCAGGTCCATCAGCGGGCTGGTCAGGAGACCTCCGCACCTTTGCAGCAGAGCCGGAAATACTCCATCCCCGCCCGCCGACTTGAAGGGGCCAATGCTGTGAATAGCCCACCTCAGCCTACTATGGGTAACCATCCTCCTTGCCGTGGCGTAATCGCATCCAAGACGACCCCCGGCTTCAATATTCCCCCCTGTGTCCGGATCAGCGGACCCTGGGAAGTGCGTGTTCAGTAACAGTTGTAGTGTGTCCGTTGGTCCCACTGTGTAGCCACCGCCGGTCCTGCGGACCACTTCCAGTCTGCCCGCAGGGTCACTTCTGAGTACCCTAAGGAGGCTAGCCGCGTCCGGGGTATTCATTACTCCGTCGCAGTAGCCCCTCCAGGCCCTCCTCTGTGATGCCCGTAGTTCTTTTTTGTACTGTCTGCGGACCTCCCTAGAGAGATCCCAGTCCGCACCTTGGCTGCTGCTCCTCGCTGTATTGAACAGCCTCCGCACTTTGCTCCTGAGACGCTCCAGGGAAGAGCTCCACCAAGGAGTCCTCTGTTGGCCAACTGCAGCCCTGCCGAGGCCATGAACTCCACGAGGTCTCCCCCCTCTTCTATTCGTTGCTGCGCTGCCCCACAAAACGTGGTGAGCATTGCTGTCGCAGCCAATCAAAAGAGGAAGATTCGCCTCCTCACAGTAGGAGACAAAGTCACTGATCTCCTGCGGAGGATAGCTGCGGTCGCCTGGAAAGTACGCAGAGGTGACTACTACCTCCCTCACGCCGTCCCGAGTGGGGGATCTGACCAGAATTGGAACTAGGTCCCTGGACGCTTTGTCCCTTAGGAAAAAGGCCTCCAGCCCCATGGTTAGTATACAGGCCCTGGGACCGCCCTCTAAGGAGTCGATACTATGCAGCATCGATCCTCCCAGAGATAAGCTCCTAACTCTTGATTTTACCATCCAGGGCTCTTGGATTACTACAATAGATGTACCGCCCTTCGAAATTTTCCTGCATAAGTGGGCCGTTGCAGCCCTGCTGTGTTACAGGTTAATCTGTAATATCCCCGTAAAGATGTTATTACGGGAATACCACCTGCGGGTCACGATGCTAGCCTCAGCCCGAATCCGAGCCCGGGGTAGCACCTCCCTCCGCTTCCGCTTCCTGACTGGTGGACCCTCATGGGATTACCCGGTCAACTTCCATCCGAGATACCTCCTCGGTACTCGCTTCCTCGGAGGGCCCTCCGGAGGTCTCCTCCACAGAAGCTGTGGGCGCCGCCTCTCCGACAGGCCCTTCAACCTCCATGGACGAGCCCTCTTCGTGTGATCCCCCTGCGAGGGGCGGGGGGGGGCGCCGCCAGGTTCACTGGTTCACTTTAACCTGAGTCGCCAGGCAGAAGAGAATTGAGCCCTTAGCCGTGATGGCGCTTGCCGATTTCTCGTCCACCCCCACCACCAACCTTGTGCCCCTTGCATCCTCCGTCCTCTGCCAGGGCACGGCAATCTAGACCATTCTGAGCTGCCAGGCAGCGGACTAGTGCCTCGTTCCAAATCGCCGCCCTTCTTAGTCTCAATCCTTCCGGATCGACCTCCACCAGGTTTGCGAGCCCCCAGGGCCTGACGTTGATCAACTCCCTGCGAACCCACTCCCTGGTTTCTTCATCCATCATCTCGATCAGGATGTGGCTCCTCCACAGCCTAACCGAGCGTATCCGGGGAGGGGTGTAGTGCCCCCTTGCATGATATACATGCCCCAAAACCAGTTCAGGCCCCCCCGCTGCCGCTTGTGCATAGGACCGAGCCCCCCTCTCAGAGCCCCCCTCGGGACGGACCGCCTTTCCCGGGCCCAGCTTTCGCCGGGCTGCGTGTCGGCCGCCGACCCCCGGCAGGTGCCCCAACCTGGGTGGTCTCTCCCATTTTTCTTTTCCGCTTCCCGCCTGCCGTTTCCAGTGTGCCCCCTATGGAGCCCTCCGTTGACGGCATGGCAGGATTCCTGAGCGCCGGAAGAGAACCCGTCTGCGGTTCCGAAACCGTCACCGCGAGTCTCTTCTTCTTCGCCCTCCTTTTTTCCGCCCCGCTCCTATGTCTGGGGCGGTGTTGCTTGGTTAGTAGGGCTGCACTTATGGCGCGGAAATCAGTGCGCACGCGCTGCTTGTTGATAAAGGAGTGCAAAGGGGTACTGAGGAGAGTGGCTGAGGGGAGGAATGCCACATTGCTCTGGATCCTGGGTCACACCGGGATCCGGGACAATGAGGCAGAGGACGCCTTAGCCAGTGACGGCTCCTCGCATAGGCATATAGGACCAGAGCCCCGCTTGGGGATCGCCCCGTGTGTGAACGTGGAAGTTGTTCCGGAAACGAGGCAAGCGACTGACTGACCAGAAAGGAGTGTAGAGCACTAACAGGGGCCTACACAGAACATTGCAGGCTTAGGAGGCATCTTTGCTTGCTAGCATTGGAGACAATATATATATATATATATATATATATATATATATATATATATATATATATATATATATATATATATATATATATATATATATATATATATATATATATATATATATATATATATATATATATATATATATATATATATATATATATATATATATATATATATATATATATATATATATATATATATATATATATATATATATATATATATATATATATATATATATATATATATATATATATATATATATATATATATATATATATATATATATATATAATATTTTATTTTCCTCACTCAAAGAAGAAAAAAATATATATATTTTTTAAATTGTGTTGTGTTGAAGTGTCAAATTTGATGGAAATGTATGTATGCTGGTCCCACTAACGCCCAAAGATACCTCAATCTCATGGTAAGTCTATCATATATATGTATATATATATATATATATATATATATATATATATATATATATATATATATATATATATATATATATATATATATATATATATATATATATATATATATATATATATATGATGACACTATATTCCGGGATATCATCCGTTCGCTCGTTGAACTCCGACTGGAATCCTGCAGGATTCCAGTCGGATGCAGGATTTGCAGGATTCCAGTCGGATGCAGGATTCCAGTCGGAGTTCAATGAGCGAACGGATGATATCCCGGAATATAGTGTCATCACATTTTTCCATATATATATTATAATATATATATATATTATATATATATATTATATATATATATATATATATATATATATATATATATATATATATATATATATATATATATATATATATATATATATATATATATATATATATATATATATATATATATATATATATATATATATATATATATATATATAATATTTTATTTTCCTCACTCAAAGAAGAAAAAAATCAGAGATGATAAAAAAATATATATTTTTTAAATTGTGTTGTGTTGAAGTGTCCAATTTGATGGAACTTTCGTTCCAGTATTTTGGGGCCCAATAGGAAACAGATTATTAAAATGAAACAGTTTTATGTCGGAAAAGTATAAATTTATCTACATGTGGGTGTGACTAACAGGTTTTAGAATCTCATAAATAAACCGGCTGGCCTGTTTTTAAGAATGGTTTACTAAGTAAGTTAAACTGATTTGCGTTTTGCCAAAGTTCTTTTCCGTTTGCTCATTTTTTGAGGGCAAAGGGCCTTCCGTTTATAATATGCCAGGCAAGTCATCACTATTTATCGCGTGCTGGATTATACTTATAATTTTTAGTATTACAATGTTCTAATTATTAAATAAATAAATAATTTATGGCACTGTACCAAATTAAATGTGCACATTGCTAATTTTGGAATATTTGTCTTCATTAATTTAATTTTATTTAAAACACACAAACCCGTTCATTAAAAGTTTATTGAGATGGTATTTAGAAACGCCTTTCAATTTTTGGGCTTCAGGTAAATGTACTTCTTTTTTAAAATATTTGCAACGTCCTGCTAGTTCCGTTTCAAACGGAAGTTGCTGTCAACTTGCTTCTTAAAAATAGAACACCCCGTATGTTATTACATTTTGAGATTCTGAAATATTTAACCTTTGAACAAAAATTGTGCCTCCTGCTTAACCAAATTTGAAAATGTGTATTTTTGTAGTTTTTTTAAATTTAATGGCTGTATATGGCAAAATGTTAAAAAGGACTCATAAGTTGACAATTTGAATTGAAAGGTGAACGTTACCAGAAGTTATTTCTCTATCAAACTGTAATAAAGTAATCTTTACCTATTCAGAACCAAATTAGAAATATTTACGTTTTTTTGCTAGTGTCGTATTTGTTCGTCTGAAAATTTTCCCTTCACCTGCATGGCTGTGAGAAAACAATTATTGTGTTGTTTTGTCAAACATGACAAATAATAATTGGTATATTAATAATATTAATTTCAACCGTAATTGTTTTTAAACTTGCATTTGATAAGAAGAGGCAAATTTCTATGTCTACTAGTATTCTTAATAAGTTATTTCTAGGTATCAATTTTATTATTTGTACAATCGCAAGCAAATGCTATTGATAAACCAGATATATATTGAGATAACTTATTAACCTTATAGAAAAATCTACTGTTCTGCACGAATTCCGAGTCAAGCAGCCGAATTAAACAGGCATTCGCCGTTGCCAAGAAAATTGATGGAATTCAATTGTCGGCCCGTGTATTAATCCGTCTTGCAGGAAACTAATTGAGCGTAAGACAGGGCCTGCAGGGGCGATAATTTGCCCGGGCAACACGTGAGATTGAAGCCCAACATTTACTTGAGAGTTTAATTATGTGCAATTAAAGATGCTCTCGATTTATTGTTTTCATTGTGCATTTATAATTTCGGTATATTTAGGTATATCAATTTTAAGCTCGTTACTCATGCATGGCTGTTCTGCTGCAATCGTATCCAACAACGGCAGTGCAGGAGTGGGAGTAGATTTTCGTCGATTTTGAGATTTCTGTTGAAATTATACTATCTCAGTAAATCAGTGGAGGCTTATAAGGAACTAGGCATTCATAACATTAAATGTTAAATGTTAATTGAAGCAACCTTAAAGTGATGAAAAACTCACCCTACCGAAATCGAGTTTCGGTTGGGAATACATTAAAAAGAGAAGCTATATTTCATAAATCACGTCCTTTTCATTGGACAGTAACCATTATTTTCGTGGGAGTAAAATGTTACTTCTAATCATCTCCACAAATTGTTTGTTTAATATTTGTTATGTCGATTTTGGTTGGTTGTTTGATCCAGGTTGCTAGTTTTACTAACTTGATCGATTACAAATAATTACATACTAAATAAAAAACGCGCGTTTATCATTATCAACTAAACATATTAGCACAATGGTGCAGAAACAACAAAATTTTCTTAAATGTATACATAGAAAATACTTATGAAAACTGAAACAAGCCAATTATAATTTAAAATATTTACACCCCGAAAATAAAACAAACTATCCAAAAATTGTAATAATTCAAAAATTATTGTTTTTTTTCTATAGAAGAATTAATGTTAATGTTTACTAGAATACCAAAGTATCACTAAAATTTATTTAAGGACATTTCAACTATTTATTTAATGTCCTAAAATAAGGATAAATTGTCAAAATTTCATGCAGCTTGACTTGATGACGAGTTTCTTGCAAATTTGCATTTCCATTAAATGGATTGAAATTCAATATGTGGTCAATTTCGTGGTTAGGTAAAGTACAACGAGAACGTTTCATAGTAATTTTAAACATAAAGTTATGAATTGATTTTTCAAGTCTTGCATAATATACCCTTAGCACATTTATTTCTAGCTAAGAGAAGAAAACATTAGCAGAAGTTTTGTTTACTGATATATTCTTGCTGTTCCACTCTATATAAGAATTGATTAGGGAAACTAGAAGATGAAGATGATTTCAGGTATCCATAAGGTTGTATATGTTTGTTAATAGATTTAATGGGGCAGAAGTGTGCAGTCAAAATCACAAAAAATAAGGAATACGTCATCCACTAGATTCAATAGAACTAAAAATCTTTTGAATGTGTCATTCTTGCGACGTAATCGTTTTCTATCCTGATTTTGGCTCTATAGCATGGAGATTACAATAGCACAATTAACGAATGAATTTGTTTCAATCTGCCACCCCATATAATTGCTAAATTAGACGTTGTGTAATCATTTTTGCATGGGGAAATAGAAAACAAATCCTTATTCCTTCTGTCAATTTTTGCTTCAGTACACATCAAGATAAGAATGAGAGAGCCGATCAACGAATTTTGAAAAAACAGGACGTTTCTGAAATGCAGGTCATATCCTCAAAATGTTAGTGAAAAATTGATTCCAAACTAAACCACATGAATCCACTGCAATAATCGTCGCAACAGTAATTAAAATGAACGAATAACAAATATTCAAACATATCATAACGATACCATTGTACATGTCGGAATTACATAATAAAAATACTGCGTGTAGTTGGTCACCCAGTCGTCCAGATGTTATCAGTTTCTATTCCTCGACGAGTTGCTCTTTAAACCATGAAGTGGTTAAAAACAAGCTATGTACATTCGCTTTCCGGATGTTTCCGGGTGCTGCTGTCTGCGCCATTGCCACATCCCGCATCGATCGGAGAACACGAAACTCTCTGTAATACGCGACGCGCCCCCTCTTCCCAATGTTATACATTTAAAATAAATACGTTCGGAAAAATATGTTCCGTTAAGCAATGAAGAAAACACCAATGTTTATATCCACAGTGAATGTCTCAAAAAATACTGCTTTACGAAGCATAAAAGTTTATCTAGGTTGAACAACCTGACATTTCGCCATAAATCTAGTAACTTCTCTCTGCTTTTGTGACGGACAAGTTTTAGCGTGGCATATAGCGCACCGTTTATTTTCGTAAAATGCAAATCTGGATGAAAAGTCCAAGATTCTTAAAAGAATACAATCATAATATGAAGTACGATAAGTTTGGGGCTCCAGCAGTAGCACTAGGGATAGTCCTACTTTAAACATAAGTGCATTTTTCTCCCCGTCTCATGTATTTGGGTTATAAAAAAAATACATTTAATTGTAATTGAAATTATACCTACTACGCTTATATAAGTGCAAGTAGTAATAGAACGTTTTTATATTAGTTATTGTGTATCAGTGGTATGAATCTACCAGAACAGCGGTATTCATCTGTTAGTGTCCTTTTTTAAGCCAAGAAGTCAACATCACTACATTAGAAAATTTAAAGTCTAATAAATTGCACTCACTAATTATAATTCATTCAATTGTGGTGTCTGCCTCCAGTCAAATATTCCCATAAGTTATCGGGGACGACAGAAATTATCTTGCTATTTGGGAAATGTATACGAGGACTACATTTCTAATTCGGGATTTGTAATAAAAAACTATAAGCTACCAACAAATATTATTGGTTCTCGAAATATTCACCCCGATGATCAATACATTTTTGCATCGATTCGGACACCTCCAAAACATGCTTTTTAAACGCATAAATCACTTCTTCTGGTATCAAAAATTGTCCACGTAATTTATTCTTAAAGTATGGGAATAAAAAGAAGTCATTGGGTGCTAAATCAAGACTGGATGGCTCATCAAATCAACGTTTTTAATGCTCACAAATTTCTTTGTTTGCACTGATTGGTGAGAGGTAGCATTGTGGTCGTGGAGAGTGATTCGTCTTCGGCGGTTGATTTTTATAATTTCTTTGGAGACTTTCGGCAAACAAATGGTTGTGTACCATTCAGAATTGACTGTTTTACCATTCACCGAAGACACAGTTGCAACGTGGCCAGTTTTTCTGAAAAACCAGGCTACCATTTGTTTCGAGGTGCTTCGCGAACGAACAACTTTTGTGGGCTTTCTCTCATTCTGATAGACCCACACAGTCGACTGCTGCTTACTTTCAGGTTCATATGCATAGATCCATGATCACCTGTTACGATATCATAGACGTGCTTGGAAGCACCGCGATCTTTTTTTTTAGCATTTCCTTCGATCAATCAACAAGAGCCTTTTTTTGAGCTGATGTCAAATTGTGTGGAAACCAACGCGAACAAATTTTTTTAGCGGCCAAATGTTCATGCAAAATTGTATGTATGCTGGTCCCACTAACGCCCAAAGATACCTCAATCTCATGGTAAGTCCATCACGATCCTGCAACATCAGTTTCCGCACTACATCAATGTTTTCTTGGACCACCACCGATTTTGGACGACCTTGACTAAATTCATCCTTAAGAAAACTACGACCACGACTGAAAATATTCACAGAATTTGAGTGCCATTACAATTAGCTTCTTTTCTGAAAACATTATATGGTTTTTAGTAAAATTCCTCTGGGGTATTTTCATAGACGAGATTGTGAACCGGATTCAATGTTAGCTATTGCATATCCATATTAACAGCTTTCAACTTTCTTGAAAATGTTCATGAACAAAGAACACTTTCAGGTAACTTATTAGTATACTATGCGGCATTTGAGTCACGAGTTTAGAACATGTTGCATACTATATTTTTTCTACAACCGTTAGTTTTTGGGTACATTTTCGCAAAACAACACGAATGCATTCATTGACATGACCGTCAGAATTTACAAACGTCAAAATTCAAAGCGTGAGAAATATCTACGAAAACATCCGATTGCTCCCAAACCCGTGCGGTAAAATCCCGGAAATGTCCGAAGTTGCTCGGGTCCGTGGGAACCGAAACTGATGTGGTAAACTGACGCTTTGCGCACTCTAGATCGGTGTGTAAAACATTTAACAAACGTGTTGTATACTACACTTTTTCTACGTTTGTTTCTAGTTTTTGGGTATATTTTTGCAAAACAACATGACTGACATGACCGTCAGAATTGACTAACGCCAGAATTCAAGCCGTGCTGTAAAATCTCCGAAAACATCCGATTGCTCCCAAACCCGTGCGGTAATATCCCGGAAATGTCTGAAGTGGCTCTGATCCATGGGACAAGAAACTCACTTCACCCGCACGCTAGATCGGTGTATAATATGGTATTCTACAGAAGGGAGCAAAAAAAATGGTATGCCATTTTCTTTTTTTTTTTGTAAATTTTGTTTGTGCTATTATATTTTCAAAGGTGCGATATTACAGCAGTTTTAAGAAGTGTTTAACCATGATAGTACTGCACCACTTTGAAGAAGAGGCTAAACTTCGGCCTTGATCAAATTTTCCTTTGTGTTATTTGTATTTTCCTATTATTTTTTCTTTTGTTTTTTAATTCTGTGTTTCCCTATTACACTTTGTAATTATTTATTGTTTATTAACCAATTCTATTATTATTTGTATTATCAATAAAGTGCAGGAATTTGGTTAAAAATGTACTGCTTTGACAATTTGGAAGAACTAGTAGAACTTGCACAATCAATTTTAATTTTAAAATTCGCGTAAAGTTTAGATGCATTTATAGAGTTTTTAAAATTAGGAATTTTACAAACCTGTACGAGCAACGTTTAGAATTAAAATTCAATTTTCAAAAAAACATTTGATGTTTGTCTGTCTGTTTGTTTGTATTCAATTTAATCCTTCCAGTAAAAAAATTTTATGTATTTCAAAATACTTAACAAATCCTTTTATGATGAAAAAATGTCCTTCTGCATTATAATTAATCATAACTTAATGTCTATTGCATCTTTGTAAATATTGATTTATTTATTAATAAATTCCTCATTTAGTCCCTAGTTTTAAAGTTTGTTTTATATATTTTATATAAGGTTTTACTAAGGACAACTTAAAGTTCTATTAGGTAAAGCAAAGTGTTCAAATAATCCAAATAAAACGAACATATATCTTAGAGAATCGATACTTCAAAATAACACTGTCATGTGATTTCCATAAACTGATTAACTTGTAGCCTATATTTGGAATAATCGCGAGACGTGACATTTACGATTTTACCGTGTCTTTCCTAAGAGTGAAGAGAATGTATTCGACAAAGTGATTTCAGGGCGAGACAGGGACGAATAAACACTGAGAAAATCTCGGAAAATTATTTAAATATGCTTTTTGAGGTTTGCGCCCCGGAGACGCGAGGGTTGCGATCGTTATTACGTAAAAGTCTTTTTTCTGCCAAATTGAATTGTGATGTTACTGCCGATGCTTTAAATATTTTAAAAATTTGTAATATTTTCCTAAGGCTATCGCCAGTTTGGTGAGGTCGATGTTCCACAAGAGTTGTTCCATGTCAGCAAGTTCTATGACAAAAATACTTTTATGGAAATTTTTTCGCCCTATTGAAAAAACTATTACAGGTTTAAAACTGGTTGTCAAAAAATGACGCCTCCGTTTTAAACTATAATCACAAGATCAAACGAACTTACCTAAGTGATGTTCGATCTTGATTATATGAATGCCTCGTTTCGTAAATAAGGATGACGTAGGCTCACTATGTTCAAAGGTCAAATTTTTCACCCCGGCTGTGTCGCACCCCCGGCTCCCGACCCGTCCCGATACGTACCTACTTCAGTTATTTTTATCTTGTTGCAACTTATAATGGGTTAAGGGAGGGTTAGGACCTTATTTACTTCAACGAGGCATTCATATAATCTAGATCGAACATCACGTATCACGTGTATTGAGCCTCGTTTCGTAAATAAGGATGACGTAGCTATTTAGAGACTGTTGCAATAATTAAACACATATTCAGTAAATCTATTAACATATGTCGAACAAACAGTAAACGAAAAAATCATTATTAACGAAAATAAAAACTAAAGAGAGCCACGGTAAATTGAAAATACTTAACGTAAGAAAGGTGACATTCTTCAAGTAGAACTAAAAGAACAACCCTATAAAAATAATAATAATAATAAAGTACTACTTATGTATCAAGTACTGTTTCGGCAAAGGTTTTACTTGAAATTACAGATCTATTATACACTGTGGTAAACATCCTGGAATTATTTCACCAGCCTAGTCCTTTTCTATTAGCAGCTGATACTGCAGCATGTCTTATACTATAGCCTGTGAATTTATTTATGTCAATACCGCTCTTGCCTAAAACACTCTTAATCCAACGACTAAGTGTTTGCGTACAGGCCTTATGAAAAGGTTTTTTAATTGTTATGAAACTAATTTTTCTGGTCCTCTAAGTGTTTTAGTTTTTTCCAAATAAGCCAAGAGGGTCTACACAAACATGTGGTTCAGATTTTAGAAACGGTAACAGTAACAAAGTTTATTCTTTTTTGTGGTAATACTTTTTGGCATAGTAATCTGCATTGCATCGTTATTTATATGAATGAAAGGAATCTCTATCACGGAACGGGTCTGAAGGCGTTGACCTGTTGCAAGCGCTAACAGAGTTACACATCTTTGAGTGAGAACTTCTAGGTTAAGTTCAGCCTTTTTAAATTGTTTATGGAAATTCAGGAATCCCAATATTTTCGTAATTGGGTAAGCTAGGCGTGAACATGTAAGTTCCTTTAAAAAACCGTTGAATTCTAAAATCCTGAGCCAAATTAGGACCAGCTATTTGCGTTATAGCTGACCTATAAGAGTTTAAGGAACTATATGAAGCTCCATTGTTAAACTGTAAGCACAGAAATTCCAGAACGTTTACTACATTTACAACAAATGGATTAATCTTTCTGCAGGAACAAACTTCCCACCAGAGTTTCAAGCCGCAATTATATTGCTTCAACGTTGCTTCGGAAATTGAAGCCATGCATATTTCTAAGGACTCATTTGGAACTTGGCGGCAATTAGGGAGACGTTGAGTGCGGTATGCCCTAGCAGTTTCCGGGTTTTTGGTGAAGGGCTTAGCACTCTTTAATTGCTGAGATGCTACTTGGAGGCTCTTTGCTGTTTTCAGCCTCTCATCTAAATTTTTCCCAAATAGCCACTCGTCAATTGGAGAGTCCAAGAGCGTTTCCTTTAAATCTTTATTTAAGTTCATAGAGACGAGATTCCTTATGGAAATAGTTTCCAGATTATGGATGTCGGAAAGTAGACGACCCGCATCACTTAACTTTTCAATATGTAGTTTGTTCCCCCCCCCCTTGCTTTGAGTAAGTTCGTTACGACTAAACCAATAGCAGACAAACATGAAGCAATTATTGGGCCTGTAAATTACTTAGGTGATGGTCTCTAGTTTGTACAGCTTCTGTTGTCGCTTCTTTCACAACGGGATTTAACTTTAACGGGCGCAAACCCATACCGTTTTCGGGACAGGGGTATTTTCGTTTTCGTGAATACATTGACATAACAGTACACAGAATATAACACGCAGATGTGAACGATTTCGCACTAAAACGAAGACTGAAGTAGGTACGTATCGGGACGGGTCGGGAGCCGGGGGTGCGACACAGCCGGGGTGAGAAATTTGACCTTTGAACATAGTGAGTGATAACGCCGAAGCGGAGGTACTACGTCATCCTGATTTACAAAACGAGGCTGAATATAATAAGGTGATTTTGTTAGAAATGACGAAACAAAAAATCAAGAGCCAGAATACTTTTGCTCAAATAAATGCGACAAACTGAATAAAAAGCAAGCAACTCAAAAAAGTGAAAGGAGGGAGTACAAATCTCCAATCAAATTTCACAAACTTATGGAAGACCCTTTGTTTTGTTTACGTGATAGTCTACATTAGCTAGCAACTTAATGTTGGAAATATAATAGAAGTCCTTCAGGAAAGGGATTTGAACTAAAAATTAATTATACTAATACGGTAGGATATTTACTGACTTCCATATTAAGGGATTTTGGCCTGATATAACAATTTGTTCAATTTCCATTATGCGACATTTTTTTGTGCTATGTAGCCTCCATTTAACAAGGTTTCGATTAGATCACATATTTGTTTATATAGATGCTTCGAAATATTCGTATGGATTTTCACTAGCAGATAATTTTAGACCTCCTAATAAGCATATAGTTTCTATTTTGTGTTACCCGCTCAAGTACTCATAAGTTATGGTCAACAAACTTTTGTCCTCAAGGCAATATCTTGGTTTTATTTAATGAATGAATCGGTGGTGTCTTCCCCACTTCCAACGTTTTACACAACTGAAAAAGAAATGTTTGTTTTAATGCTAAACTTCATCTAGATATTTACAAAAACAACAACTGAAAAGTGAGGTTATGATTACATAATCAACATAAGACATTTGCGCGCTATTCGCTACCAATTATTGGTGATCCGGTTACTTTTAGTTTTACCGCGGTTGTTTTCGGAGATTTTACCGAACGGTTTGAATTTTGACGTTTGTCAATTCATCAATCAATGTAAGACATTCGTATTTTCTACTTCCGTCTATAAAAAGCCTAATTACATACCGATCTAGCGTGCGGGAGGCGTCACTTTACCACTTCAGTCTCGCTTCCCACGGATCCGAGCCACTTCGCACATTTCCGGGATTTTACTGCACGGGTTTAGGAGCAATTCGATGTTCTCAGATATGTTACCGCACGTTACGTTTGAATTTTGACGTTTGTCAATACTGACGGTCATATCAGTGAATGTAATTCGTGTTGTTTTGCAAAAATGTACCCAAAAACTAATACACAGAAAAATTTTATGTAACATATCAAACAATTTAAATACTACGTGGCAAAAGCTACAATTAAAATCTAGTGGACTAGTCGGTAAGTAAAGTGACATTTATAACTTAAGTTTCCCACAGAAATTTTACATTCCGTTTACTTGCACTTTAGTGGTTTTTACAGTTTTCATATTAATACGATTATCAAATATCCATTTCTCATCAGTAGAAACAAAACAAAATTGAAGGTTAGCACTTGGTTTTTATTGCTTATACGGTATTCAAAATTGAATCAAAGCTCTATCCTTGGAAGATTTTTCTTTCAATTACAGTCTTTTTGATTAAATAAACTACCTAGCGATCATTTGTAAATGGTTAATAATCAACATACCCTTTTAAAATTGTGTTTATTCCGTTGTTTATATCACATATCCAATGATCTCTCTGTCTAACGTACACAGTTAAATAGAGACAACAATAGCAGAGCCGATCGGAGCGATAGCTTTAGTGGCAACTAGTAAATATTTTGTTCGAATGGTACCAAATTTATTAATCGGATAATATGTTATATTTTCAATTTGTTAAATTGTGATTTTTTTGTGACGGTCGTAGAAACTCTTTATCTCACTCGTTAATTAAGCACTCGCTCGACTCGTGCCAAATAAATTCGTAAGTCAAATGCCGTTTACCGCACTTGTTGCATAATATATTATTCTCCCACAGTGCGGGAAATACTTCGCACATTGCATGTAAAAAGGGCGTATTGGTCCCATAAATAACCATTAAAAAATATAACCATTTTTGACAATTGTAAGGAATTAAATTTGGTCCGCGTTACCTGTAGTGAATAATAGAAAGCAAAGAATAGAAAATTCCTCAAATGATAATTTTTCGCATCAGGTTTAAATTTTTCCTATTTTCTTTTCTATTTCGGATCCGATGCCATTTCTTTTGCATATGAATTTATTATTGTTATGTTAAATCAAGATGCGGCAAACTTTAAGTCAACTTTGTAATAGCCAACTTAAACTCCACAAACGCATCACTATTACTTACTTTACGTTAAATGTGATGAAAAATACATTTAATATTGTAATAGATTGCAGTGAACTAGGCTAAGCTAAGCTGTGTTAGATTAAGATTAAATTTAAAGAACATTTTGAAAAATATTTCAACGGCTGTATACTGCATTGAAGATGTTAAACGGTAATAGGCACATTTTATTAATTAAGTTTGTATATAACATCTGCGTAGACAATGATAGTAAGTGTGAAAATTGGAAAACTTCAAAATCAATGTGAGCGTTTGGCGTATGGCTTAATATCCCATACTTTTATTAGAAGATGGTTTAGGATGGCTATTTCATTTTTGTTCGATTTTGATGAAAACTATAAATAACTTTGATACACCCTGTTTGTTTCGGGAGCAATTAGTGTTAAACCTCAGGTTCATAATAGGAGTGTATGAGATAATGATTTTTGTCATCATCGACAACGCTGCAAAAATATTTCAATTCAATCTTATGCGAATTATTTTTATAAACAATATCAACATAAAAAATGCAAAGCTAACATGAACTTCATATGAAAACAATGCAACCATTCCCAATTACTTTTACCTTTACTTTTAATTTACTTGCAATCTATAGTAATATTTTTATTCGCTTTGAGATCTCATTGAATTGTAAAATCGCCATATGTAATCAACGGTTGAAAATTGTTTTTTCAAAATTTATTATAACGTTATAAAAGTTGCTTTATTTTCGGCAATCATTACTTTTTTCAAGTTTGTTTTGCGTCCTATTGCGCAGACTGGGACTTATTATTATTAAATGTTAGTTCTATTAATTTCCACCACTTTTGAAATCGATAAAATGATCATGTTGCAGGGAATAGCGTTCGTCTACTTTATTTTATAATTCGCTTTAATCAATTTTATTTTATAACTACACGTAATAATGACGGCGATTGATTATAACCTTTTTAGCGAGCCATTTTTTTGAAATAATCTAGATCCCATGGAAACACGCTGATTCTATTTATTTAACGTGGACCTGGCTATTCGAGGTATAACATTGGACCGAATATAAACGTTTTGTTAAAAATTTCGCCGTAGGTATCGTTTTTCATTTTCGTTCAATAAATACTTTTACGCTTGAAGCAAAAATAAACAAATTGTCGTGTTTTTAAAAGGGAGAATTTGATCGTGGTTTTATATTTTCAGTCGGTTTTCAGCTAATTAGATCAAATCGTTTTAGATTAAGAGAAAAAAAGTACAACTTTTAAAAACAAATTTATCAAAATTTTTCCTATTTCTTTCTAATTTTAGATACTAGCTTTCGGTTATTATTTTGCCGAAATACAAGAAATGATTGGGTGTGCTACATTGTTTGTAAGTTATTGTCACAAGAAGAATTAATGCATAAATTACGCGACGATGCAAATGAAGCAAATGCGGACAATTGGGAGAAAATTAATGGTCCCTTTAGCGCACAAAGTTATTTGCAGATATACAAGCATTAAAGTTAGCATACTATGACAGTAACTAACGAATACGGTCTCAGCCAAATATAATTTTCCAGCATATAATAACCTATGTAAAAAATAATGCATTTATAATATATAAATTATAAAATAATTATGCATAAACTTTTAGAAATATTAATAGTTTTCATGTTTAATAACCTAGTAACCGAAAAAGTTCATCAACGTGTTGAATACTATACTTTTTCTACGATCAAACCAAAATCATAGCTGAAATCTATCGAGAACACTAGATAGCTGCCAAACCCGCGACGGAATACCGGAAATGCCAACAGGGGATTACGATGCTGACGTCAAAAGTTCTTTGTATTTAAATAAATTATTATATTATTCACTTTGAATTATACAGAGTGTCTCAATTCTTCAGCATAATCATTAACTTTGGAATTTCAAATTCATTTTTTGATTTAATGGATTTAATAGTAAAAACAAAGGTACCTAATTATATAATATTTAAAGTTATGTAACTTGTTATTTAAAATCAGCATATTAATAAAAATTAGTAATATTTCCAAAAATAATATATACACAAGACAGGTTTCCTGAATTTTCGTGATTTTCGAATTTACAATTCTACCCGGTATAATTTTATACTGTATCGGTTTAATTTTATACCATTAGTACAATGCGTATAAAAAATCTTCTATCCCGGTATATAGTGATTGCACAGTTATATGACTCTCTCTTATTTTTTTGCGCAAATATAATATCGTAAACTTAAACCAATATATTTGCTTTTATTACATGCGTTGCGCTTATTATTCTTCAAGACTCCAAGAATTTTTGCATGGGATTGTATTGTTAGAAAATGTCTTCCATATTCTCTTAGGGAAAGCACTGAACTTTTTAATATAACATTCATAAAGATTTCTTCTTTTAAATACCTATGTAAACCCACCTTGTCTTGTGTTTGGAATTCAATATTTTCACTTTGTTCCTTAGAAAATAATAAAAACTGCCACCAATTACATGATTTGCACGGCTGCCTTTGATTTTGATTAGAATATCATATTAAATCATACGGTCCCGCCACTGCGGTAAAAATTCATGTTCCGCGGGCGGTATTGATATTTTCGTAGAGAAAGTAATCATTTTCCGCGTATTTCTCTACATTTTACCCACTAACCTGCATTTTGGGCCATTTTCTATTCATCGATTTCCATAGACTTAATTCTTTTGCCTAGAACATTTAACGAGACCTGAGCATATTTTCACAAAATACTGCCGCGAAAATGCCTCGCTCAAACTTGCTGACGACCCGTCAACGCCATGCCGGTTGTCGAATACCACAATGTCATTGGTTAAAAACGATATTTTAAATCTCTTCTCAATTTTGTTTTTCATTGTTGCTTCACAAATTCCTGTCTGGGGGTCTATATCTCTAATAGCTATATGCGAATACCCAATACCAAAACAATAGTGTTAGTTATACGACTTAATAGCAACAACAAACTTCCAACCAAGAAATCATTCTTTTGTTTAAAAAAAAAAATCTATTTTTTTAATTTTGTTTGTTTCAACAATGCAATACTGATTACGTTACATTATTTTTTGAACATAATTCCACAATAACTATATATAGGTATATAAGACGTTATATGCGCTTTCTATTAAAGATATAGGTGATATTTACAAATTTCGAAATTCATACAATAAAAAAAGTCAGCAACATATTTCTAGAAACATTACTAGTTAGCGTGGGTAATATTAATTTTGCGAGCTTTTCTTAATCTACAGATTTTTCAATAACACAAAATATTTCATACAAAGTGCGGAAATCAAATAGTTCACTCAGATGAAAGCTACATTTGTTTTACGACTAAACTCAAAAACGCAACAAAATATAGCGTGTTCCATGTAAAATTCCAAATCGAACGTCGATAGCAACGAACTGCTAAAATCCAAAAGTGGTTAACATAAAAATTAAATTTTATTGAAATTTATTGATAAGGCGTTTTGAGAAAAGTGTATAGGCCATCTTATGTGAGACACCCTGTATATCAATTATTAAATAACTTCCAGTGCGTAATAACAGAATTAAGCCTTCCTAAACTATAAAGAAATTCGAACGAAGAAGAGACATATCATAATTCATTATTTGATGTTCCTGTTTCGGAAAACAAATACTTTATTCTAGGTACTGTTACTCTAATTTTTCCAATCTTGACAAATAAACTGATACTTTTCAAAACTCGTAGGATTTATGAAATGTCTTACTCTTCACTAATTGCGTTCGTTTCCAACAACCCGGAACTCCTAAAAACAATTACAAACTTTCAAAATTTATAGAATGTTTCTCAGATAATATGCGAACACGTTTTCAAATAGATTGGATGGTAAATGTAAATGACATATAGCAAAAAATCCGCGAAACTTTGTTTTCAAAGTCATATACTTCATCGTTCTACTTTCCGAGAAAACACTAATTTTATGTTTCTTCACAACTGTTGCTTTGCCTAGCAGTCGAGTCATGAAACTTCAAAATAATTCCCAGCTCTTGGCAACATTACTAATAAGATTTTTTTGGCAAGTTTCAATAACTTCGTATTTATATTGCGGGAAATTTCCGAAGTCCGAAACAAAATTGTCCAGCTGGGATTTTCAAACTGCCAAACAGAATTGAGTTGTTTGATAGATTCGATACATCTCGAATGTATCTTCTGAAGAAAATGTTGCACGACACTATTTCAGTCAGTCAAGTCCAACGGGATGATTCTGAAAACATTAGCAAGTTTCAGTCAAGCTCTGAAGGAGCCAACAGGATGATTGGCGAAACGTTAGCAAGTCCGACTTAGCAAAAACCGACGCAGGAGGAATCCAGAAGTTTTGTAAAATATATTATAATATATAAGTATTATAAGAAGCCTGTAATATGTTTCATTTTAATATCAGAACATTGTAATATAACATTTTGTTTCTTCTTCAACATAGAATATCGCAGTCGTTTGATTAAATTAATTTCTCACTGACTTCGGAATCTGAGAAGTTCAATGTATAAAAACTAATCAAATAATAATAATAATAATAATAATAATAAGTAATCCTACATTCTAGAAGATTTAGACATGATCGCTGACAGTTTGTCAATTCAAGTTGCCAGTTTGGATAATGCTCTTTATTTGACAAATTCTTTTTGTTTTTTCTTCTGTAGTACATATCGCATGCGTCATTCATAGGTAAAATTTTGCTTATACTGAGAAGTATAAATGCCTGGGGCTTTCTTTTGGATGCACTTTATTTGAGGTTAGAAGTTTTCTCTGTCTCTGTCTTTAATTTTTTATCTGAATTTCAAGAAGTCAGCCAATGGGCTTTAGAATATTAGCTAATGGTGTTGTCGTTAAAATATTTTAGTTTTAGAGATATATATATATATATATATATATATATGTATATATATATATATATATATATATATATATATATATATATATATATATATATATATATATATATATATATATATATATATATATATATATATATATATTAACAATAGATAATTCAGTGCAATTTTCATTTAAATAAAAAATATTATTGCAATTGTCTTAGATGAGGCAAATACTTTATTGCACCACATAGATGTCGAAATGACAAGGGATACGGAGCTGAGAATCATTGAAACATACTTATTTAATATACTTTAATTTTCTAAGATTTGGTATTTATTGGTTGTTGAGTGCGCCTTCGAATTCTACGGATTAACATGAATTAAAAAAAGGAGAAGATTAGGAATAGTCAATATGTCGATTAATAAGGGATAAGGTATAATTTACTCGTTCGAAATTTATACTTTTTGTGAAATCACTGTTAATAAATGTCATGTTATTTCATTGATAAGCAGTGCTATACTCATGTTTTACTTAAATTGACGTACTAAGCTAAAGGAATAAGTCCTATATATTAAATAATATAAATATTAAAAATACGTCTTAATATCGAGGAAATTCTGAAGCAATCGACTGAACCACTGGACATTCTCAATGCAAATAACACAAACACCATGTCATATCAGAAAAGGTAGAGATTTCAGCGAAATTTCCATTTTGAGTGTTTCTGCAGTAATCAACCTTGTCGTTAACATGTCGGTGTCGAAATCGATAGATGTATTACATTGCGCAGAGAGAGCTCGCATTCGCCACTAAAACCGTCCTCCCACTTTAATATGTGATTGTAATTAGTAGTTTACACAGCTGCATGACATTTATATCATTCTACGTGGGATAAATTTGTGTGAAGCCCGACGTGTATGTCGAGACTTGATTATACATTTCATTTAGTGTAATTAATTCCACTACTCCACATAATAGGAGGCTAAACTTTTTTTTCGTTACCTTGTTTGGGAAACGATTATATTGTCTAGACCTACGTATGCGTCTAAGTAAAAATCCTGACGTATCCAGCTGTAGGGGATTTATATAAATAACCAATCTAGATTTAACCATAATTTCTAATTACATTTCCGGTTCCGGTTCCTCATCATATAACTGGATCCATTGCAAGTGCTGGGTTCCCGTCCAATGGCGAATGTTGCGGACCAAGACGATGTTTTCAGAGATGGGCACAAAGTTTTTCACTGATTTCTGAAGGTGTTCCTCGATAAGAATGCCAACGGCATGCCCACAACTGCTGGCTGTTGCTGTTTATTCTTTTAACATGATAAGAGTAACGGACGGGTATCCTGGGGAGATTTATGTGGTGTTTTTGCGCTTGCCTTCATAGAAATTTTTCACTTAACAGGCATGCTTCTGCCCATTTTCGCATTGAATTGCACATTTGCTTCAATACTCCAGGCGGATTCTGTAAAGTTTCAAACTAGATACCCAAGTCTTAACCCCTTAGTGCCAAATTAAAGTTGGTACTTCCTACTCATCTTATAGAAAATGTACTGTTTCCACTCCTAATTAGAGTGTTTTTAGTGTCCATTGGTTGAAGGCAATACCAATTGTATGACTGTAGCAAAATTCTTTGCTAGCTATTTCGTGGGCATCTATCAACCCGTAGTTGCTGTGCACTCATCTTCGCTGGTTATGTTAAAATGGTTTCTCAGGGCACATTCCTCGGACCCAGCTCAATAACATCAGTTCATTTTTTTTTTCTGAATTAAAACAAGTGGTAATTTGTAAACTGACTGAGATAAAAATGGCTTGTTTACTAAACTTTATCATACCATTTGGATAAAATATTATAAATATGTTCAAGACGTGTTGCAATTTTTTCATTTATTTATTACATTAATAACAACACTGATCACTTCTTCTGTATGAATATCGATCCCAACTAGTCGGAAAAATAGCTATATATATTTAAACCTGCAAACGTCACTTTTGACATAAAATTCAGAATATTTCAGAGACGGTAAGGCTATTATAAATGAGATAAGTTCCCATGAATTAAAAAGTGCTTAAAAATATAAGAAAATACATAAAATATATTACAATGAAATATTTTAAAAGTACAAGACAAACAATTTTTACGTCTAATTCTTTTATGTTTCTTGAGGTTCTGAGATAACGTCTTATGCTCATAATAAACGGCCACCCTGGTACAAGTTGTTGGAAAAATAAAAACACAATATCCGCGTGTGTGAACACCCCACAGATATTTTCTGAGATTTTCGATAGGTCTCATTTTTACGAAAAGAAACTTTTTTCTTGTTGCTTGTAAACGTAATTGAGCCATCGACGAGCAATATTTGTCAGACCCTTTTTATTATCGTGAAACAGTTTCTCCGTCTGCCTTTGATTTCTGCCGGCATATGCTTTTGTCTGGAAAATATGCACAGTCAATGAATTTTTTAACGGTTTATTGAAAATTTCCGTTTTCTTTTACAATGCACGAACGTTTTCCTTTGAAAGTTTGCATATGTTCGAGTTTAAAAAATCTATTTCATGTTAGATGGACTTCTCAGAGACCCCGCTTGAAATTTTCGATATTGCAATAATTAATGGAAGAGAAATATTGAAGATCCGAAAAAACTAAATTTGAATGTGGTACGTAAATGACCGATTAAATTTTGTCATAAGTCATACCTTCTCCTAATAACGTCAGAAGTTAAACCGACATAAAGATGGGAACTAAGGCGACGGAAAATTATAAAATAAGTTTTGGAAGCGTTTCATTCACACCCAATAGATTTGCTTGAATATTGAATCATTGAATCATTTGCCGTGGTATGTTAACATGAACCAGCCTATTAGCAAATGTATTCGGTGTGGTTGTGAATCATACGTTGACTACCACTGAAGATGGCTTTTGGCCGATTGCGTGGACGATATGTTATTCTTTCTCCAATTGCTTTGCGCAATTATATTTTCCTGGTCAAATTAATCTGTTTGTTCCAAGTTCCCCTAGGGGAATAAATAAATTATTTTGTAGCAATACGATTAAGCAGGATAATTTGCTTCACATTAACGATTCCTTAAAAAAAACTATTAATCTATAAAACGTCAAATTTTCAACATTAATTATAAGATCCACGCAGAATGGGGACCTATAATATTCAATTTCAGGCTATATTTTAACGTTTGCGCCTTGAAATGTGATATGTGACTTTGTGATACATTAAGCTACAAAAATTTCGAGATTTAACAAAAATATTCAGTTTGTTTGCTTCAGTTTCAAATAAGACTTGAACACGTTCAGGAATACCATAAAATCGGAATAGATGAAGAGAGACAAACATGAAATAATACAAGAGAGTTATAAAAAATGCATATTTGGAAAATATATCATGGGATAATATTATACAGGAAGGCGAAATTGACTTGCAAAATACAGTGTGTCTATTCGCCATCGTTACTTGCGATAAAAATATTGAAAAAAATAGGTTTAGATTAGAGGGGTGTTCGGCAGTGTTCGCAACTGCCATTGTAAAGTGATTTTTATCTGAAACCCACCTGGTAAATGTACCAAAAAAATACAATAACAAAATAACGCAAAATAGGAGTTTTTTTCAGAAAAATGTTGTGAAATCATGCCTAACGTAGGCTGGTGAAATCCGCATCTCAATATCATATTCCTACTTTAAAATATAGCAAAACAGGAATTCTAGTTCGTATAGAAAGACGCTTTTTTAAAGACGCAAATCAGTATTTATCAAAGATCAAATTCCATGGTTTTATAATTTTCACATCGTTAAAGCATTCTTGAATTATAAAATTATGAAATGACGATAATAATCAATATGCTGGTGCAAGTGGTCAGAATATGAAGAGTATATCAGGGAAGGAGGTGTCGCTTTTTTGTCAGTTTGTAAGGTTCAATTAATAGATGTATATTTGGACCAAAAACTATTAATTTAAAAAAAAAATTATTGTTTTTTCTACACCCTCTTGTGCTGAAATAAAAGTGGCGTTTATTAAACTCGTTGCTATTAAAGGTCCCTGAAGAAATAACAAATTGTGGTCACTTGTACCACCTAAAAATATTATGTGTCTACTATTTTTCTACTTCACACTCCAAAAGGTCTAATTATGCACAAGTCAAGAGTGCGGAAGCCTCACTATATAACATATATAACATATTTTGACGGTGATATATCACAGGTTATTCAGTGAATGTATTCATGCTGTCTTGCAAAATTGTGCCCAATAACTAATAGTTGTAGAAAAAACAAAACACCGATAAGCTGCAATCTATTGCGTATTAACTAACCAACTCAAACGCATAACTAAAATGGTTTTTATCAAATTTGTTGAGCAATGCGTTTTTGTCACTTGTACGGTTGGCACATTCGCTTCGCTGATGTGAATTTGAAAGAAAACAGGACATTTTCCCCACTTTTACAACTTGACAATCATTGAGAAATTAAAAATTATAAAAGCATCGAAGAAAGAATCGAAATACCTTCTGAAAATTAAAAATTTTAAATTGTTTCTGCTGTTGCTGACATCATTCATTCAAAAGGTCGCAAGAGCATCAATACTCCACAATAGTACTAGAATGCATAAAAACTGTGCTTTGTGGTAGAATGAACATTGCGAGCATATGGATGAAACCGCAACGACCGTATGGTCTAACGCATTTGAGTATTATCAAAATTGCTCTTAGCGAATTGCATTAAAACTTTACAGCAAGCAAACAGAATGAAATTCACCACCGCATGTAGTTTTCATGGATCCGGTTAGTTTTGCCGCTAGTAAGGTAGACCCAGCTGATTTGCGAGACGTTGTAATAACGACTTTTATTTCACTTAATAATTTTATATGAAACCAATTTTTTTATTTTTGCCATAGCTCTTCAATGATATTATGTCTTCTTCGGTGTTAAAAAATTCCTTGAACTATTTTTTACAATACGTTTTTGATAACTCATTTTATTTGCTTCTTCCTGTTCTTGAGCATCTTCCTCACTTTCTTCTGTGCTCCACATAGGTCGTGATCCATATCCCATATAACTTTTGCCCAGTAATTTCGTTTTATGGCTTTGATTCTGGCGTTGATTCTGTTTCTCACTGCATTTAGTTATTCTCATTTTCTATCTTTCTCAATGAAAATATAACACTCTTAAAGACATTTTTAAAACAAAGAAATAGGTTACCCGGCGTCGAAACTTCTGAAAATTAAAAGAAAATAACAACAATAATTTCTTAATGTTCGATGTGGTATTTAGAAGACCATCCCACAATTTCTAAAGTATCGGTTCGGGGTTGATCAGAACAATCAGCGAATGAGTGGGTGGAGATTTTGTCACTTAGATACGCACTGCGTTCGTTGACATTTTTGTCTGTTGTGTTCTTCCATCTTTCGAGGTCGAACAACCTTTGGAATTCGCCTATATAGAATTCTTGTAATCTATCACTTTTTAGGAAATATGAAATGGAGTTCTAATTATAAAAGTGTTGTTTATTGCGGATTAGAATTAGTTCCATATCTGTTGATGTTTTAGGCATTTTATTCACAGTACCTGCTACCAGAAGAAACTCAGGACGCACATTCCTTTTCTTCACTAAAGTTTCCGAATATTCAAAATTTTTTCTCCGAGCAAGGCTTCCATGTATGCAACTCTCTTTCTGGACCTAATTTACATAATTTCGCTTAATTTTATAATAAAAAATTAAAGCTATATAGAAGGTAGAAAAAATATTTTCCAGATAGCCATTATTGAAAAAAAATTATAATGTTTGAAAAATGTCTGTACTCACACGATTTTACTGGGACTTTCAGGGATTAGAAAGGGAGTGCATCCGCGAAAAAGGCTAATAATACCACGGTTAACTAAAACAATTACCTATGAATATTTTATCTATGACCTTAGTGTCATAATTATTTCTAATTTAAAATATTCGAATATGGAATATACTTTACTTATAAAATTCAATAATAATTAATGAGTGCGTATAGCAGAATTTCTCAACGTCCAAATTTTTAAAATATATCGAAAAATACGACTGTTTCCAAACCCGTGACTATAATACCCAAGTACCGAGCCACAATGGTTAAAAAAGCTGACGTCTTAAAGTGACACTCACAGCCTGAGCAGAAGAGAATAATTTTCGGCTCATTTTAGTAGTAATTGGTTTTCATACGGCGAATAGCCTCTCTTAATAAAACAGCTTTGCACTTGACTGGGTTAAAACGTCTACGAAATACTAATAAATAACACGTGTCATAATATATTCTTCAGGAGGTTTTCATTTAAGAGGCAAGACCGTAAATTGAATTCACAAAAACACAAAAATTAGCCAATCACATATTTTTCAATATTCTTGGCTCAGTAGTTTTCGAGACACCGGCCATATCATGAAAGAACTGATTTATTTTATAACGCCGGAAATGGTTTAGAATCTTATTATTAAAACATGCTTTGCTGCTATCTCCTTTACCTGTCCATGCGATGCTTTTAAAACATCAGAAATAGACCTTAAGGCAATCAAACGAAGTAATTTACAGAACGTACTATTAGGATAATTAGTCATATTTTTGAAGTAAGTATTTGACTTTATTTACTATTGCAATGTAGAGTATTATTTGAATTTGAATAAGCACTTTAAGTGCGGACACGTACAAGTGATATGCCTCTCAAGATGCCAGATGAAATTTTAGTGAAACTTCAGGCAACCGATCATAGAATCAAACAGCGAACCGAATGTACCATTTTTATTTTACATTCAGTGCTCACAGGTAGTGAGTGATAAATTAAAGTATTTAAAAGATTAGTGAAAGCAAATTTTCGGGAATAACTTCAATCAGTGACTATAGGGATACTTATAGGAAAGTGGTATAGGGGCAATAACTAAAAACCGTAAAATAGTTAGGTACAGATGGGTTTATTTAAAAAATTCAGAGAAACATTATTTTAACCTGCGTCAATTTGGCAAGATCTTGGAAAACTATATGAAATAATTATTTTAAATGCTTTACTGAACTCTCAATCATACAGTTGTACATATATTGTAAAGATTGGGAGCATATTTTTTCAAAATATATTTTACTTTGTGCAAATTAGATCGAATTGTCCTGTTAAAGTTCAAAAAGCCATTATATAACCATTTCTTGCAAGAATATTTATATTCAAAAATACATATCAATATTGTCTTAAAAAAATGATTTCCATATTGCTACAGTTTTACGGAACACCCTGTATAATTGAAAATGTTTTTAGGTCGTTCCATTTTATTCAAGCTGGTTAAAACAGTATTTCGAAATCGTGCTAAATACGGGAGATATTGTACTTAGTCCCACATTACGTCGAACTTTCATTTTCAGCGAACAAATTTTCGGAAAAAACATGCCAACTGGGGGTTCACCAATGTTTATGGCATTGCATTTGTTCTGCTTCTAACCTCTTTGCCGTCCCTTCTCATACAATTTAGCTAGAATTTTTCTCGCGTTCCTTAGTAAGTTGACGAAGCCTTTGAAACCGTGTTACTATCCCTCTGAGGGGAATATAAAGAAGGCAGTATTTTTAATGTTGAAATCTTCTTCAGTAGCTTCTGCTTTTTTTTCGACAGTCGATTGCCCTACTAAAATTGAATACTAAAGGCTCGACCACACCTTGGTGTGGTTCACAAAAATTTTTATTGTTATAGATTTTGGAAAAATAGTACGCAATAGCCCGATAATGGTATAGATATATATAGTAATGGCAAATAATCAATGGATGATAAAAAGAATACAAAAAATCAATAGATATATTCATAATTAAAATTTTGGATTTGTGGCTTTGCAAATAAAAAAAAGGAAAATTAGAAATATATATATAGAACATATTTAAATTTTAATAGAATTTTAAAAAACGAGTCATTCGGAAAATTAAATGTTTTAGCGGGACTTATTTTTGGACAATTTTTGGGATTTCTGGAATAAGATAGATAGACAATAACTACACAAAATCTTTTAAAGTTTGATACACGGCTGCTCACTGCTGCGATATTCTTTTATATTTCTTCAGGTGTTCATTTTAGAGAAAATTTTCAATACAAAACTTGTTTCTATGAAAGTGCTCCATGCAATGAAAACAGTTGCTATTATTTAGGGATATCATAAATCCCTCAAAGCACCTATCTTTCTTATTTTAAATAGAATACGTGGAATATTAATCAATGCGATTTTCCGAGTCATCAAGCTTTGGCTTGTTGATTTTTATACCGAAACGAGGACTGTAGCGGTACTGCTCAGTACTTTCAAACCTAACAGACCAACGAACCAAAAACAACAGACCACGATCTACCGGCCCGTAAAATGGCATTGATTATGACAAACGTAAAAGTCAATTACCATGCATATTAAACATCTTTTAATTTTTGAGATTTTATGGTAGGTTCGTTCAGCGTTCCGTACCCCTATTTTGACAATTTTACCAGATGTAAGATTATTTTGAACAAAGCGCCTGTTAATCAGTTTGATGATTGATGTTAAGAATTGATTTATCGTTTATAGAGTGTTGAAAATATACGTTGGACTGTTTGTGACCTACTTAAAAATGCGCAGCTGATTCTAGCACTATAGATATTAAAAGTTTCCTTCTAAAAGGATCGACCAAAATCACATTCTAGTTTTAGCAATAACAATAATAAAACGGTGCTATTTGAGCTAAAGAGCAGTTTAGAAAATGCTACCTTTATGAAGCAATTTCAGTAATTTCAAATAAAAATAATACTTGAACAAAAATAACATAAACCAAATTGACGAGCATCAACTTCGGAGTTCATTTTAGTTAATGTATATTTTAGCAATGTTTTTGGTTTTATTTAAGTCAAACCAGTTAAGAGACTGAGGAGTTGGCTTTCCGTGTAACCATTTGATTTTCAACATTATTGGAATCACTGTCACCCTTTCACCATTTTCAACTGACGATAAACGCTTAAGTAATAGACAGATATACAGGAGCAATTTAGATTCAAATTTGAACCAAAGATAAACGGCCAACGAGAAATTACACAAGTTCACGTCAGTCTCAATTAAACTCCAAAGCGAGAACACCACCTTATCGTTGACCGCGGACTCATTGAACTCCGCCAGAGTTTCGTGTGTCTGAGCCCTTAAGGATAAAACATAATCAACGTCGGAAAACCCACAACGCACAATCACAGCGTGTCGAGTTCCGAGTGGGCAGAGTCGTTCGACCTTCAGGCCCGGATCAGTCCAGGACACAACAACCTCACAATCGAAAAACTCTAAAGTCTATCTCGTTACAATCTCTCCATTCTCTACCTCGTGTCACGTCTTTTTCGACCACTTTTTATCGCCACAAAGCTCCGCGGCAAGAGTGACGGCGCGCCCACCGCCACCGAAGGCACAGGCATGAGCGGTGACCTTCCACCACCGGGGAGGCGGCAGTGTATCAGGTGACGGAATAAGGGTCGGACGTTTCGCGTGCAGCGGTAAAAATTCTCGGGGTTCGTCGGACGTGCTTTCTCCGCATCCGAACCGACCTGCTCTATTCTCTAATACATTATGCATCGGGAGCTTCTTGGACAACTGTCAGTTAAACGTGGCGATATTCATTCGAGGGTCGTAGAGCCCGCATCTCAATGCGACCGCAACGTTGAATAGAGAATTCGACGCGAACTTGTCCAAGTTAAATTAAAGTGTGTGTGGGGCGTTAAGAAAACAAAGGGGACGATCGTAGGTATTCGTTTCTAAGCAGGGTGCCTAGCTAGGAAGGGTCTGTGTTTAAAGTTGAGTTGTCTGGAGTGATTTCTGAATTTTAATGGATTGCGTTGCCGAGTTGATTGCTCTGTGACTGTCGAAGGAAAAAGGTAATTTGTTTTCTAACTTGGATGCATTTAAAAACCTATTATTTTTTACAATCAACTGCTCCCGACGGAGTGTTGTATGGGATGATACCTCAGAAACTGTAAAAAATATCAACGAAACGTATTGATTCACGGATGGAAAAATGTGATGACACTATATTCCGGGATATCATCCGTTCGCTCTTTGAACTCCGACTGGAATCCTGCAGACGTTTCGCCAAAATCTCACTTGGCATCTTCAATGCTCGCGCTCCGAAAACATGCAGTGTTCGAAGTGTTTTCGGAGCGCGAGCATTGAAGATGCCAAGTGAGATTTTGGCGAAACGTCTGCAGGATTCCAGTCGGAGTTCAACGAGTGAACGGATGATATCCCGGAATATAGTGTCATATATGTATATAATATATATATATATATATATATATATATATATATATATATATATATATATATATATATATATATATATATATATATATATATATATATATATATATATATATATATATATGTGTGTGTGTGTGTGTGTGTTTTTGTAGGCAAATAGCAACAGTCTTATTTTAAATGTAATTCCTTATATATTAAGGCACAACAACCTTAAACGATAAACATTAAAAATTTGAATTGTAAAAATATTTAAATGCTGTTTTTTTTTAAACGGAGAAACAAAACACTATTCTTGTAATTTTATCATGTTTGGCATTAAAAAAACATATCCTATTTCAAAAAGTTATAGATTTCGAAATATTGGTACTAAAACTTTTTTGCATTGTAAAAATGCCAAACTACTAATAAAAACATTTAGATATTTTGTAAAGCATATTTTTGGTTGAAAACCTACAAGAAACAATGATGATAAATGATCCAATGAAAAATTGAAAAATGTTTGAACTGTTACAAATCATATACTACTATAAGAAAATCAACCCCAAATATATATGTACATAACAACAGCTTCCAGTTGCAGAAATCGATACATATATTTTTATCGAGAAAAAAATCATTTTTCCAAAACGGTATATACGATCTAAAAAATTCTTGAACCAAATGACGCGCAAGATCCGGACCAAAAACCTTTATTCTTGATGATTTTTAAAAACGCACAGTTTGAATCGGTAATTTGCAAAAAACTGAAAATTGAGCTCCCTTTACGTCGGTAATTGACCATAACTAGAAGCCTGTGATTCCGTTTCAATTTCTTTCATATTTCTATATAGCCCATATGGACAGCTAAAACTTTTGTATTTAAGGTTTTCACATATGGTGAAAGTCCGTACGCACATCTAAACAGTAGAAATTGAGCGTAGTGAAATGTCACCAAATATATTTTTTTAAAATTTAAAAAATTTTCTTTGCTTTTTTGTCTTTCAGGAAAACAAGAGTTTCTCAAAAACTATTATTCAACTGATCAGCAAAATTTTAGAGCCAGAAAATGCGGGAGATCTGGAGCTATGACTTTTATTTTAGACATTTTTTTGATTATATACAGGGTTTTTCAATTGTGGGCAAAAATCTAAAAGAAAGTGAAAATTGTACTTTTTGGGAATAAATTATTAACCGCAAATAAAAATTCGAAAAAAATGTGGCCGATCCGTTCAAACAGTGTTATAGGCTGCATTTTTCGAAAACTATTTACTCTAATGAAAAATTTCACATACGAGGAAACGTGGGAGATCCAGGGCTAAAACCTCTATTTTCGGCATTTTTTTTTTCAAATTTAAAGTTTAAAAGTTATTTTCCGAGAGGATTTTAACCAATTTTTTTTGCAATTTATCTTACTTTCTAAGCACGTCCGAATCTATGCTTATATTAACATTTTTTGAGTTTTCTGGGTAAGCGTAAAGCCGCATTGAATGCTAAACCCGATACAACCCCACAGGCGACACCAAATTTTCTGCCTCTTCATCTTGATCGTAAATAAATATATAATAATAAATAATGAAAAAAAAGCACAAAATACAAGGAAACTAATTACTCGCACATGTACTCTAAAGAAGCTAATTTATTGTTTATTATAAGCTCTGCGCATGAATCAAAAAACAGTCAACAATCTTGCGAAGATTGATATCACATATTTCTGAAACAATATTGAAGTTACCACACATAAACAAAATCGACGACTGATATAAAACATTTTCCTAGGTGTAAGGAGATGAAATGTAGTGACAAATCTGGGGACGTAAAATTTTATTCTCCTTAAAAGCCACTCATGGTACGGTGAACGTACAATACAAAAGCCCATACAGAAATTTTAAATGAATTAATGTCCCTCATAACCTCCTGGGATCCTCTGTGAGGATATATATTATCTAATACTAATTGCTCAATATGTGGTATAAAACAAAGTCTGGAATTAAAGACAAGTCCCTAATGGGAAAATAGGAATAACTTTGGCAATTTTCCACAACTCAGGAAATGCACACACATGCACTGAAAAATCTACCAAACGCATCTACTATGGCTTGGGATTCCTTAAAAGCCTGGGATTCTTGAGCTATTTCGATTGAATATATAACCAACATTTTTACAGATTACCTCGAATATTCAATTCGATATTACTTAAGTACTCCCTATATGTTTTCTCCGCTTGAGTTTCAATTTGACGCTTAAGTATTTTAAATCTAGATAGCAACAAAAGGCTGTAAGAACGAACAAATTTTTGTCTTACTCAAAGATTTTTAAAGTAATATCTCTAATCATCGACGTCTTTTGACTTTAAGTAGATCGCACGATTGAAAAAAGTTATTAAGAGTATCATAAAAACAATTCAAGGACTCATCCGTGTCAGAAACATCACAAACAGGTGACCAATCCACTCTCAACAGCTTACATTACATTCGTTAGAGGAAAATTTGCTTTTCTAAAGTTAAAATCTTCCATGGAGTTAGAACACATGCCAATCTGTACGCTAATCAACAGTAAGGGCTGAAGTGGTACAGGTGTAACTCGTCTCTTTCAACAGAGCAAGGAGTGCTCGAAAGGACAAGATCCAGCAAACGCCTTATGGTATTGCACACATTGTTATATTGTTTAGGTCCTGTTGCTTCTGAAAAATAAATTGTTAAAGTAAATTGAAGGTCATTAGATGCATTCAAAAAGAAGCTGAGAACGTTGAAGTCGCCGAGAATTATGTTATTTTTACTGATATCAATAAACACCGAAAAGCACTAAAAGAACTACTCAAAATCATTATCCGGTACTGATGGTGATATGTGCAAAACAAAAATATTGAACTGAAAAGATCGACCCACAGCAACCTTGCAACCGACAAAATCAACATTGCATGTTATATATTCAAAGGATTTACGAATTTGAACTTTTAACATTTCTAACGATTATCATCCTTTGACTCACGAAATCATTACTTTATATTTTGCGATACACATATTGCGTTATATTTCGGCAGGCGCGTTTATCCTTGAGTAGCTATATAAATTTATGTCACAGCAGCTCCGAATGATCGTTCCCATGACGACGTTTGTCATGGAAAATGCGTTGGAAGACGTATCGTATTGTATATCGATGTAACGTAGACCCTGCGATAATTTGACAGTATAAGCATAGTCATAGCTCGTACAAGTGCTCCATCTACATTAATGATTCGGGATATGTTAACTTTAATTATAAATAATACCATATTTATTTTGATCTCTGCGATGGTCAGCTGTTAGCATATAATAAAAAATATAATGCTTTTGGGATTTCAATCAGGCTACCAATTTTACCTTGCTGCTGTAATTAGAAGCTTAACTAAAACACAAAAAGTATGTGGGGTGGCGCAATAGTGCGACAAAGTACCTACAATATTTTCTGTACTTAGCAAAATTTCGAAAAAATATTTTAACGAGTGTTGCATGAAATCTAAAGATCCACGTTAGAAATACTTTTCGATTCTACAAGGTGTTTCGTACAAGAGGGGCAATACTTTTTTTTTAATGTAACCCTACTTGCACTCCAAATACATGACAAAGTAATTCTTTTTCAATTTGAATGCGTTGTTGCCAAGTTGGGAAAAATAGAGAACACTTAAAAAAAGATGCTATATTCTTCTCTATGTCCCCATGGTAAAGTGTACGGGATCTTACCATATCAAAAATGGATCATAAAATAGTCAAATGTAAATGCAAACCTTCAAAACTTATTTAAATATTAAATTCAACAAAATTATAAAAATGGTGTTTTTTATTGGAAAAACTCATATCATACATTTTTTTAGATCTTTTTTATCCAATTTTAAGACTACTTTTTGATCAGCTGGTATTAATTTATTTTTAAAATAATACAGAAGACTAAACTTGCTCCCCTCCTATAAGCAATTTAACTCCAAATATATAACAACTACTCCTAAAAATATCATTGTAATTTGAAACTTGAACCTTTTACTCCCTACTTGCCTCACATGAAACACCCCGAATGTGTATACGAAGTAAAATATGACGAGTTATTTTATACTTCCGCGTCCCTAGATATATTCCGTACATCTGAAATTTAATTAAATCATTAGATGAGGAGGATTTATCCAGAATGTGAAATTAATAAAATCAGTCCGTTTTAACGGAATATTTCGATTTAATTAAGAGTTGCTTGCGTTACAGTTTCAGAGAATTCAGGTTAATTACCGCGAAAGCAATTGAGTAAAGGAAGGAAATGTAGAATTATATTGACTTGCTTATTGAGCTGGTTCAGAAGCAGTGATAATATTTTTAGGAAATTAAAAAGGTTTTGACAAAAACTTTTATATGTAATATGCTCCTATAAGTTGGTGTGGTGTCGGTAATGTCAAGAATAACGGAAAACTTTCCGAAATTTGATATTGCGGAAATAAACAATATTTGCAACCGTTTATTTTCATATGTTATTTAGTCAATAAATATTGAGTGTTTGATAGTAGTCTGCCAGTTAACTTCTTGGCATTAATTATACAATGTAGATGCAATACACTCTAAATTATATAATTCACTGTGTATTGCAATTATGTAATTCATAGTGTAGAAACTAAAATGAAAAGATTTTATTTGTCAGATACATCAAATTTGTAAGTAGAAATTCAAGAATATAATAATTTAGTTAGGAAAATGCCTAAAACCGAAGCAAACCCTATTTCGATAATAAAAATCAAATAATCAATCAAACAGTAAAGAAACAAACTAAAAAAATTCAACTTTTTATAGAATTTAGCACGAAACTGGTCAAAGATATATCAAAAAATCTTTGATATTTTAAAATACTTTAATATTTAAATTGCCGATATAACTTACTTTTGTACTTAGTACCTTGCTGATAATACACCCAGAATGAGCTGCCTCGAAAATAAAATGTATGTTATAGAAATCTTTTCACATATAAGTAAATGAAATATATCAAATGCACATCGATAATCGAGTTGGTACATTAATGACTTACGTAAATAGCTTCGTTTTACCAGGAGTGTGTGTTGTTTGATACACCCAAAAAGTGTTTATCGGACGAAGACAAAACCCTTTTAAATAACCATATATTAGCAACGATATAAATAAAAAAAAATAAAAAAATAAAATCTGAAAAATATAGACATAGCTATAATTGGCCTAAATTGTTCCTTACTAAGTCTAATTATTGACAAACCTTATTGTGGCTATTTTTCAATTGTCATTCCAGTACCTATTCATTATTTTTTATGACTGTATTGCCGGCGCGGCTTACCAGTTTTGCTAACTAGATTTTACTAATATTCAATGAACTCAATGGACATGCACATAATTGAATCGACACACATTTTGCACTCAAATTCATCAACGATGTTTACGCTTAATTGAACTGTTTTGAATTAAAATATAAAGATTTCCACCAGCTGTAATAACCTAAAATTAAGTCCTACGTTTTTGTTTAAACATTGTGTCATACGACAACTCTTTTTTTTTTAGTGAAATTAACGCCGCAACAGCCCTATATTTGTTTCTTTGTAATTAATATTTTAATGCACATAATAATACCTTCCGAAAAATATACAACAATATTTTAAAGTAAATAAAAACTTATTGTAAGTGCATTTGAATTACTTTTATTTTATAAAATTCTGGACGTGCATAATAGTCTTCGAGGACCAAAATTTCAAAACATTTGAGGAACTTACTAATAAATATTTTATTATGCATAGGTCAAAGATTTACTTTACTTCACGTCGCTCTACATACACGTATTATTTTTGTCCGACTAAACCCTCTAGCATCATTTGCTTTACGTACATAAATAATTGAAGCTTCTCCTTCAAAGAAAACCGGCAGTCATGCACATTTACAAATCTTTATCCGACCCATTTGCATAAAAGATTACAACGAGACTAACCCTGCAGCGATGAAAAAATGATGCGGTCCCGAGGACTTATATTTTATGCGATATGGTCAGTAGACAAATAATTGTGCAATTTGGCAAAATGTAGCAGTTTCGTTTAAAAGGCCAGCTAATTAAGTAGACTACTTGTTGTATATTACTTGGCGGAACTTTCCAGGCGCTAATGCCGCTGGAAAGTTTAATAATGTTCCTAATACCTCTACTGCTACCGTTGGGACCATACAGGGTAGTCCAAGTTTTAATAGTAAAACTTTGTCAGATGCATACGCTTTAAATCTGCTCAAATGTGGTTATGTTGAATGCGGCTGCAGAGTTATTCGCAATTTTCAAGGTATTGGGGTTCGTCTAAAGGGAAATTTTACGTAAGAATGGCAATGGCAATGATATTAAGATAAACTAGCTAACGTTTGGAAGGTTGGAAAGTTCTGGTGAAGTGTATTTTCCGCCCCTCAAAAAAAATACAAAAGCAGGTACAGAGTAAAATACGAGCCAATTTCAGTCAAGCTCTGAAGAAGCCAACAGGATGATTGGCGAAACGTTAGCAAGTTCGACTCAAAAAAAAAAAACCGACGCAAAGTATTACAGTAGCCTGTAAAAGTTTCTTTGAGAAATATTAACACAATTTAACCAACTCACACACATAATTTCTAATATTCAAACATTAGCAAAATATTCTGGACCATGCAACAAATTACATAGTTCCAATAAATAAGAATTTTCTTCGGACAACAATTGTATGTGTTACACATTCCTTTAAAGGGGTCATAAAATCAATATCAATGAAACTTATTATTAACACAACATATATTTTTAAACAGACAATTTATTTAGGCCAAGATAAATTTCTGCTCATTTTAACTCCACGGTCTTATTTTAACGTTAGTATTTTATGATTATCTAGATTCAATTGTAATCTCTTTCGATACGAAAATGAACCCAATTTTCCCCGATTTATCAGTACGCAATTTTTTGCAATTTCGCAGGGCCTCTTACAATTCAACAAAATATATCCTTGACCCTATTAAAGATTTTGCTAATAATTCTTTCGATTAAACAATTATTTAGTATTTTTGAGATATATTGTTTGCTGTCATAAGAAAATGTTAATTCAATTAAACAATTCGTATTTCCTAACTTCTGATAAAATAATATTATTGGGATGAACGGCTTTTGGCGTAATATTGATTTTCTAACATAAACCAATAAAAAAAACACTTTTTACAAAACTTCTGAATTCCTGCTGCGTCGGCTTTTGCTGAGTCAAACTTGCTGACCTTTCAACAATCATCCTGTTGTCCTCTGTAGAGCTTGACTGAAACTGGCTTCCATCTTACTCTGTACTTGCTTATATGTTGTTTCAGGGGGGCGGAACTAAATGAGGGCATAAACACCGTTTCAGATGACTGGTTCCCATATTGATGTCAGATAAAGACCTGAGTCGCGGTTAAGATTGTTAGGTTGTTTATAGATTTCTATAAACTTTCAGATTTTTCGTTGTTAGAAGAACTGATTACATGCAAGAATTTTATTTTTATCGAATAAAATTTTATGTCCGGTTTCGTGATTGTGTTCGGCAACTGCTTAGTTTTAAGGCTCTTTCATGTTCTTTCAGCCTAGTTAATATTTTTCGTCCGGTCTCTCCAATGTATTCTTCGCCGCATATGCATGGAATGCTGTAAACTCCTGGCATCTCAAATGGAATTTTGTCTTTGACGGACCGAAGTTGTTGAGAGATTTTTGGACAAGTGGTAAATCTGGTTTTGACGTTATATTTCTTTAGAACTTTTGATATGTGGCCAGTGGTGTTTTGAACGTAAGGAAGGACCACAGTGGCAAGTGTAGGATTGCTTTCGGGCTCATTGTTATTGGAAGGTTGGGGTGAAGTGTATTTTTTGATGGAACGCTTAATATCTTTAATGTGGAAATTATTAGACAGGAGAGCAGGGGTAAGGTGTTCTAATTATAAGTTCAGTGACTCCGGCTGAGATAGTTTTACGGTTCTCTAAACAAGAAAGTTGATAATTTTTGGGCCGGATGACCATGCATTAATCTATCAGGCTGTGTGCGTAGGTTTCTGTAAACACAATGACCTAGGAATGTAAAGTTATTATAAGTTTCCAACTCAATTGTAAAACGTATGTTAGGGTATATAGAGTTTAAATGTCTAAGAAAATCTACTAGGGTTTCTTGACCATGAGGACTTATAGCAAAAGTATCATCGATGTAGCGTTTCCATAATTTTGGTTTTAGATGAAAGGTACCGAGAGCTTTCTTCTCAAAGGCTTCCATAAATATATTCGAGATGACTGGTGATAGTGGAATACCCATAGCTGTTCCCGACGTTTGTTCAAAAACTTGGACGTTATAAGAAAAATATGTTCCAGGCAAGCATTTTTCAATTAAGGTGAGAATTTTTGGTTCCAGATTCTCGGATTTTAATATTTCTGGAATGATGCTGAGAGTTTCAGGAATATGGACTGTGGTAAAGAGGGATTCTAGGTCGAAACTAACTAGAATATCTTGTGTATCTAATGTAATACTTTTTAATTGTTCAATAAAGTGAGAGGAATTAAGAACGAAACTATCAGTTTTCCATGTAGGAGATTATAATAAGGAAGCTAGATATCTTGTTAGAGAATATATTGCAGAATCAATGGTGCTGACAATAGGTCGAAGGAGTAACCTGGTTTGTGAATCTTTGGGAGTCTATGAGACTCCGTAAAAAAATCACCCGCCATGACTCTAAAATTCCTCGTCTCTACGGAGTCCCAAAGATTCACAAACCAGGATTACCACTTCGACCTAATGTCAGCAACATTGGTTCTCCAACAGATTCTCTAGCAAAATATCTAGCTTCCTTATTAAAACCCCTTAGACGGAAAACTGATAGTTTAGTACTTAATTCCTTTCACTTCATTGAACAATTAAAAAGTATTACGTTAGGTACCCAAGTACTTACACTAGTTACTTTCGACACCCTCTTTATCAAAGTTCTTATTCCTGAAACTCTCATCAGTTCAGATATATTAAAATCCGAGAATCTGGAACCAAACCTTTTCACTTTAATCGAAAAATGCTTTTCTGGAATATATTTTTCTGATAACGGTCAAATTTCGGGAACGTCGGGAACAGCTATCACCAGTCATGGCGAATACATTTATGGAAGCCTTTAGCCTTTGAGAACAAAGTTCTCGCGGCCTTTCATCTAAAACCAAAATTATGGAAACACTACGTCGATGATACTTTTATTATTTGACCCCATGGTCAAGAAACCCTAGTAGATTTTCTTAGACATTCAAACTCTATACACCCTAACATACGTTTTACCATTGAGTTGGAAATAATAATAACCTTCCATTTTTAGATATTCTTATCAATTCAAAATCAGTCGTAACATTGAGTCATTGTGTTTACAGAAAACCTAGGCACACAGACCGATTCCTTAAAGCATGGTCACATCACCATCCGGCCCAAAATTCATCGGTTATCAACTATCTTGTTTACAGAGCCGTAAAATTATCTCAGTTCGAGTCACTGAACCCTTACCTCTGCTCTTCTGTCTAATAATCTCCACATAAAAGATATTAAGCGTTCCATCAAAAAAATACACTTCACCACAACTTTCCAATAGCAATGAGGCCGAAATCAATCTAAAGAAATATAGCGTCAAAACCAGATTGACCACTTGTCCAAAAATCTCTCAACATCTTCGGTCCCTCAAAGACAAAATTCCATTTGAGATGCCAGGAGTTTACAGCATTCCATGCATATGCGGCAAAGGATACATTGGAGAGACTGGACGAAAAATATCATCTAGGCTCAAAGAACACGAAAGAGCCTTACGACTAAGATAAATAAACTCATCAGCTGTTGCCGAACAAAATCACGAAACCAGACATAAAATTTTATTCGATAAAACTAAAATTCTTGCATGTAATCAATTCTTCTAACAACGAAAAATCCTAGAGTCTATAGAAATCTATAAAAAACCTAACAATCTCAACCGCGACTCAGGTCTTTATCTGTCACCAGTATGGGAATCACTCATCCGAGACTGTGTTTATGTCCCTTATTTAGCTCCGCCCCCTCAAACAATATATAATCCGGTACAGAGTAAAATGCGAGCCAGTTTCAATCAAGCTCTACAGAAGCCAATAGGATGATTGTCGAAAGGTCAGCAAGTTCGACTCAGCAAAAGCCGACGCAAGAGGAATAATAGACCTGTGTAAATTTCTTTGAAAAAAAATTTTTTTTTTAGTCAAAGCACTAAATTTATGTTGTTCCATTTAAGTTGCTGCCAATTTTGGGAAGCGAAATGCAATGACATTAAAATTAGTCAATGAAAATTGCTGTTTCTAGTTGTTTCATATTTGTGCAATGCAAAGGTTGTTCCAACTTTAAATAAATAAAACAAGCATGTTTTTCAGAGCTGATCTCTGATTTTTATTTCAAGTAAAGTTAAGCATGTCTAACTAACCAAAACTGAATATTCTTCTAAATGAATATGTTCCCAAACAACAACAGAATTGCAGTTGGTTGAAAGTAATAATTAGATATAATTTGCTATACGTTAATATAAATCCATCTAAACTCTCTTAATCTTGTTCCCCTCTGGCACATATTGTTACTCATTAGTCGATAGCATTGTATTTAATATAAAGCGTACCGGAAACGTTGATGGCAAGATTTAAGAGCCGATTTTAATAGAGAAATTTATATTAATGAAGTTCATATTCAATTTTTTCGAAAACTCAAAATTACGGAGTTATGCAAGGTGTCGAAAATTTTGTTGATGAATTTTGTTCGCAGTTTGCTTTAAATTTTTAACTTATTATTATTATTATATTATCATATATTATGAGTATTACTATTTAGTATTTTTTGATCAAATTTTACTGAATGCCATAGGGCCTTAGCTGTTCATGTCCTTGAGAAAATGTCCTTAGAATTTTTGTTTGTTTCCTACGAATTTTTAAGGCTCACAACAACACCAACACAACAAAGACCAATAAAAACGCTTTAAAACACCAAGAAAATATCCAAGGATATTTTTAACTTTTGTTAATAATGGTCAATAGGTTTTTGTGTAACCAAGCTGTTCAGAACACTGTCAAAATTTATTGATAAAATTGTTTCTAGAACCGTCATGTATATCCAAAGCATGCTGTTACAATTGTTAAACATAAACAAAAATCCATGCGATTTTCTTGAAAACGATTCATTTTATTGTGGTATAGAGTATATTTTCAAGTTTTTTTTAATGATATTTAATTGTGACCTTTTAAAATTTGTAAGAAATTTTAAACTAAAAAAAATTTGGAGATAGTTTCCTAATGTCGTGGCCACCTCAGACCCTTGAACATTAAGGATTTTAGGTCAAGTAAAGTAATTTCTACTCAAGAATCACAATAATATTGGCACTCAATTTTCGTAAAAAAAATTAATGCCGCAAATTAATTTTCACATTAACGGCGACCTTTGGCAAACGAGGGTTTAATTTAATTTCGTTCCCGTAAAATTTGAATTAGGTAGACGCAAAAATTTGAAATGAAGTCAAACAAATTTATGCGCTAAACAAGCCGCTTTGATGAATTATCTACTAAATTTTCGCAGTGAAATAAAGCATTCCCGCGAGAAATTAATAAATGTTGGCAATTGACATTCGATATTTTAAATTTGTATTTTAAATACGCATTTAGTTTTGTGAAATTTTAGATGCGACCCGACAATGATTTTCCTTCCTTTTAATTAACTAATTTAAAATATAAACGTAATAAAATCGATTTTTTGTGTCATAGGAAAAATTATTTCCGTTGCCCATAACTACTTGAAATTTTTCAATTATGAGGTCTCTCCCAAGTGATAGAATAATATTCAAGCAACTGCAAATACAACAGTATTTACTGTCGTCGGCACCGCCAGGTGGAATTACTACCGTGCATTTTACTAATTTTATTTTTAGTAATAGCGAATTACATAATATTATTTTTCCTATTTCTGTTTTGTCGAACGTCGTGTAAAGAGGTTATTTATTTTAATATTATAATATTTAGGTTTTTAGATGATACTACACTGACTGTTACATTGACCTTTCACCAAGAACTCCTTTGGAGCATTTTGTGAATCGCATAGAACTCAGACTGACCAGAGAACAATTTGCAAAACTTTTAACAGTTTAGTTGTGTGGCGCCAGCCAATTCTAACACTTTTCCCTGGGGTTATAATTGTTAAATATTTACAAATGGATAAAACTTTCTTTTGTTAGAATCATTGTGTCTGTATTTTTTAGATGCATTGTATCTTTTTCCTAGTGGCAAACAGAATTTACAGGTGTCCTGCTTTGTTAGATTTCTTTCATACAATAAAGATTTTCGTCAAAAGCACAGTTTTGCATTAATTTCTGATGAAATACATATCCAAATACCATAGCCATTTTAAAATTATTTTATCTCAAACAATAAATATAACATAGCTGGTATTTTCATCTAGGTGTTAAGCTATCATAATTGCTATTAATTCGTTAGAATATCATTAGACCAATTGTAATTATAATCCCAATGCCAACTTTATGGAGGGTTGTGCATTCCTACAATCACAGCTATCGCACTAGTGAGATAATCGTATTAGTTTAAATTTGGTTCTTCCCATATTACAGCTGACACTATATTGTATTCTTTTCATTGAAGTCACATAATTATTAAATCAAACACTTACAGATTAAGTATTAATATTAAGTACCCGAAATCAATTGATGTTAACAACATTTCTTTAAGTTCCATTTATTATTGACTCGTCTGAATGCTACCTATAAGCAAAGACTATTGTTGAACCCACAAAAAGTATATCTTTTTGGCAACCACAAAAAATGGTTGGGAAAGCTTTCAATAAAGCTGGTCTTCGCCGCATCCACTAGTCTGCGCTTGGTAAATGAAACAGCGCGTTCAACTTGAGATATTACTTTTCAAATTGATATATTATACTAATATATCTCATCTTTATAGAACCCTGGATCGTGCTTCCGACTTATATAAACATTGGCGTTGGTAATATATGAAAAGTTTGCGGGTATATAGCGCATTTACTCGAGGTTGCGTAACATATTACCGACGGTCTTTTTAAAGTAAAAATGATACGGAAAAATACGAATTTCCTTGAAAGCCATTCCTCGTTGTTGGATTACAGCGGAATGTGGATTTGTTGCATCCAATTAAATAGACCGTACGACACTCATATTATACAGTGTGTCATTTTGAATATATGCATCGAATCTTAGAAACGGTGATAGCTTCATAAATTCTTTGCTTGTATTCTTTTTTTCAAAATTACTTTTTTTGAAACCATTTGTATGTATCAGATTTCTCTGTTTTGGGTGTTGTAAAAAATCCGCAACGAGATTATGTATATAAAATTATTTTCAATTGCTAAACAAAATAGGCTATACGTCGTTGTATTGTTGCATTCCGTCAAAGCGGGATTTTGGTGACACACCCTTCGCAAATTACCTATTGTGTCTTGGCTACTCTGCATCTAGTGAATTGTTTTTTCCCATCCCGTTCACACTGAGCTGTTTTGAGACAGCCTCTATATATTGAGCTATTTATAGCCAGCTCCACTCTCGCCCGATAGCTCATGCTGTGACCAATTTACTCTACTCCAAAATCTGTTATAGTGCCTAGTTTGTTGTTAACTTGAAATGCCGGGGAAACCCGGTAATACTGCGTCCGATAGTTTTCGAAATAATTTTTGAAAAATTATAGCGTAATACGAGATGATAACCTCATATGTTGCATGCAGTCTTTGATAATAATAATAATAATGATAATAGTGATAATGATAATTTGTGATAATAAAAATACTAGTAAAAATAATAATCTCGATAATTATGATACCGTTTATTTCCCAACACTCATAACTTTTTTAAGGCTGTCCGCCAAATGGCAGGTTGGTCCGAACATCATTGCAACAAAAAGTGGCTTTATATCTTATATGTTGCCTCTGCACCAATGAGTTAGTTAATTTATTATTATAGGCAAACCTTCTCCTTAGATTCTTGAAGTATCAAACCTAACTAAATTTTTGCATAAAATTATAGGTTTGGGATAAATAATAAAAAGATATATATATGGACACCCATTATATATATATATATATATATATATATATATATATATATATATATATATATATATATATATATATATATATATATATATATATATATATATATATATATATATATATAATATATAATGGGTGTCCATTTTATCGTCAACAAAATCGTCCATCAGAGCAGTTAATTCGATTAAACATGGAACGTTTTCGTACCACGTTTGCTCTTATTGAAAACTCGCATCCCCAGAGACGACGTACATTGCGTACAGAAGAAGCTATTGCTGCTGTAGAGCGTAGAGCACAGGAATTGGATCTGTGTCCATCCACTTTATGGAAGATGTTGCGGAAGGATCTTGTATTATGTGCTTACAAAATCCAACTCGTGCAAGAATTGAAGCCAAACGATCATCAAGTAAGGTGTAGATTCATCGAATGGGCCCAAAACGAGATTGTTGTTGTTCCCGATTTTCATAATCGAATTTTGTTTAGCGATGAAGCGCACTTCTGGTTGAATGGCTACGTCAACAAACAAAACTGCCGCAATTTGTAGCGAAGTGTATGTCGAAACACCGTTACATCCAGAAAAACTGACTGTTTGGTGCGCTTTATGGGCTAGTGGAATCATTGGTCCGTACTTCTTCAAAAACGATGATGGCCAGAACGTTACAGTCAATGGTGATCGGTATAGAGCTATGATTACTAACTCTTTCATTCCTGAATTGAATAACCATGATGTGAAGGAGATGTGGTTTCAACAAGACGGTGCAACATGTGACCGCCTAATTTCACGTTTTGGACCTGTGAATTGGCCTCCAAGATCTAGTGATTTAACACCGCTAGACTACTTTCTGTGGGGCTATGTAAAGTCAGTGGTCTATGCGGATAAACCACAAACGCTTGACCATTTAGAAGACAACATTCGCCGTGTTGGAAAAAATCATCGAAAATTGGACGTTCAGATTGGACTACATCCGCGCCAGCGGTGGCGGTCATATGCCAGATATCATATTTAAAATGTAATGCCACAAGATTATCTTTCGGATAAATAAAATTCATGTCAATCGAATAATCCATCGTTGTTTTATTGCAACTTAAAGTTCTATACATCCAAAAAAACACCCCTAATATATGTAATAAAATATTATACCTAAATCTTTAATTACACTACAACGAGAAAGTTTGATTTTATCAATACCATAATCAAATTCAATATGCCCTACGTGCAAAATCCATAACCAATTGATTTGGGCAACAATGTCGATTAAAGCGCATGACCAACGATAATTCAGAGAAATCAGCCGCTTCACAGGATATACACATTGCAGATAATTACTTCATAGGTTTTCGAAAAATTAAAGCGTTCGAGTGATCAATATGCATCTAAGCTTTGCCATTCAAAATATCAGGCCACAGTCTTTTCTTATCACTGACATCAAAACAACAAAAATATTGACGCTAACTGCTTTTTAAATTATTTATTTTGACTTTATCAGAACTAAAATCAATGAACCTGTTTCTCGAAAAACTACAGCTGTGTTATGACCGTATGAGCGCATCAGCAGAATTTACATTCATCATTTTTCACGTAGAGGGGGGGGGAGCTTTTGTTATTTATTGTTAACTCTAAAAATTTCTACATTATACATTATAAGAATACATCAATATATCAGAACATGTTTTGGGCACCCAAGTGTAATATAGAAAATAAAAATCATCCATCTGTAGCCGAGTAAACCAATATAAAGGAAGTAAAAACGCACCATTTTGAGCTGGGTTAAAATTTCAAAATTTATTTACTTTAATTACCCAAAGTTATCTGAAGCGTCGAGTCGATTTAGAAAGAAAACGGTACCCACCAAAAGAAAAAGAAGGGATTCTCTGAACTACTGAACATCAGCGCCAGTTTATTAAAATATTAAACACGTCCTCCATATTTCCAACAATAAATAAAATAATTGTTTTTTTCATTGCCTGTGAATGGCCTAAAAGCAAGACTACGAGAAGCAAAAAATAACTCAAATTCCATAATTTGGGGAGGTTATGTTTTTCCAAAACCTCTATTACTGTCGGATTTGTGACATATTTTGTCCATTGAAGCATCTGGATCATATCTAAACCTAGTATTCCAGATAACTTAAAATTCAGTAGACGAAATTGCAGTTGAAATACTTTAAATTTGCAGAGAATTTACCCGGAAAATGACAATAAGCTAACCAAATGGTGGCGCGGCGCAGACTTAAATGGATTAAAACAACTTATTTCCTTAAAATGCACCAACAATCCCAAAAGTTTCGGGTTTTGATTGAAAGGAAAATCCTGCTATAGAAAAACGCAGTTCTCGAGTCGGGAAGTTACAACCACACATGCAATGTTGGGAAATCAGCGATTTCTCTCTCCCGGTATACAATTTCCGTAATATTATTCACTAACGTGCCTGCCATAAAACTTGTAATAGGAAATGTAGCACATAATTTCACAGAGAATTTTATTGCCCTACGTATTTTCTTAATATATCGTTCGCCGCAACATTTAACGAGACTCGTGCTGCAGCCGCAAACCTGAACCGTGACTTTTAAATTGATATTTACACTGGCAGACGACTTTGTCCATATCTCAAACGTTCGTATACGAAATTATACATTCTAAAAGAATCTTTTGAGGATTCTAGACTTCGTTTCGTTCCCAAATAACCGTCGGCCTTTTTTACAAATACAAATACGCGGAAAGAAAAGATTTATCAACAGAGCAAAATAAATTTTATTACAAAAGTTTGTTTAAAATAAACTGTTGTTTTATTTATGATACGCAATGGGGATTACACCAATATAGCTGTTTTTTCATCCGAATAATATTGTTTTGTCAGATTGTTAAGTAAATTAAATAAGCATTTAGTAAAATCAGGTAAATAATTATTCGAGGGAACGAAATTGTGTTGCATAATTGAACAATCTTAATACAGACAAGTTGAGAAACACAAATTGTTAAATTTGATATACATTTTATTATAGCAACAAACAATAAATTTTCAAAAATATTAAATATTTGAAAATTTGATACGGTTCTAAAGGTCCCCGTCGGTTGGAATTGTTTTTGCAATTGGAGAAATGGTTCGGAGAAGCTCTACGAATTTAATATCTTAGCATCTAGTTTTCTATGGAGACTAAAACTAACAACTGGCGTTCTTAAACCTACTAATGAGGGCTGAACGAACCCCATAGATCTGCCGAACTCGAATACCTGAATACATCGATCAAGACAAATGGCTATAGCAAGAGAGGTCATGGGGCTCGAGATCATCAAGGTTATGGGAATCCGAACCGAGAATATCTTCCTTAGATTCTAAGGTGAGAGACAGGATGAAGGGACCCGACATCAAAACTTTCTTCAATCTCATGAAAAAAAATCCAGCCTACAAAAGATCTACAAAAGACAAGAGCCCATAAGTTGAAGGAGTGTTCCTGCGGTCGATGTTGGAACTACCAAAAGATCGATGGAAACGAGTATCAAGAAGCATAAAGCAATTGGGCTGGGACAAATTAAGAGGTCCGCAATGGGCGAACTAGCACTAAGCAACGAAGAACAGAGCCTTCCCTCTTGAGAGCTACAGATTGCTAGCACCAGTCAACGGCTATTAGAATTTACTGGTAAGCCATAGGTTTAACCTAATCAGGAATCCGATTCATCAACGGGTCACGAAAGTCCCTAACCAATTTGCTATTTGTCACAAAAGGGCTTCGAAAACCAAGAAACAAAAAAACACGATAATTAGAAATGGTCGTTACAAATAACGCTATAAAACAGTACTTGAGAAAAAAGGACCGCTTTGAACAATGGAATTTGTTTCATTTTTTATAATATTGTGCTGTTAGTAGTCGTATATCCTTTTTTTTATTTGTTTCTGGAAAGTCGAAGAAATTGGATTCATGTAAGTATAACACAAATAGACTTCAAGTTTCCCGAAACTTGATGCAGATCGATAAATCTCAGAATAGCTGCAAAGTCAATCAGTGTTTTTCCTTTTCCGTAATTTTTAAATCGCAGAAGTCAGACGAAGTAAAAAAGAGGGTGTATATGAAGGGATCACAGCTATATGACCGGAAATAACTAAACTAACAAATAAATAACTAAACTAACATTTGAATAAGTCCTCATACAAAAGTACGTAATTTATTTTGAATAAATAATACATTTGTTGCATCGTGCAAACTAATTGATAATATTGAAAGGTATTTATTTGATCCTATAAAATAGAATAGAGAAATAAATTTTAATCAAAGAGAAAAAATACAAGAACGTCTCTAATGTAACCAATCTCGTGGTTTCACTAATAAATTTGTAGATATAATATATTGCATGATTTTTGTAAAATTTGTGAGAAACATTTTAATCCAGGCAAATTTGTTTCTCAGCCGGTAACGTAAATTTTTTTCTATTGAAATTGCACGTTGCGGAGACAATCAATTTATCGTAAAATTCGCTAACGGTATCTACACAACTCCGAAAACGTCAAGTGTTTGTGAAACGTAGCGAATTGGAATTCCAACTTGTAATTAGTTTCAGCAAAGATAAATGCAACAAATTTAAAGTCTTTTGAGAATACGACTAGAACCGGAAGTTTTATTAAACCGTCGGACGTATTATAGTTTCAAATGCGGAGGCAAACGGTAATTAAGAAAGACTTATTTTCCATCGAAGTTTTTACACTTCTTACTTAAATTATTGAAATTAGCAATCTGTTTCAATGTTTATTTTTTTTTGCTTTTAAATATTACAGTCAATGATGCACGTTATTTTATGATAGATTTTAAGTATAAAGAAAATGTAAATCAACAAACATATGCACAACAAATATAGACATTCATCAAATAAATATTAGTCTAAATAGACAAACAAAAATTATGCAATATATTTAATTAACACATAGACGACAAACCAAAAAACACCAATTTAACAATCTCTATAGAAACACTAATTTTGATATTTTTCAGTAAGAAGCGGCATGAGCTTTTTTTTGTTATATTTTGTATATGAGTGGTCCATGTCATTATTTGGTAAAACCAAAAAATAAATAAGGACTAAAAGTTCATATTTTCACGAAATTATATATTTTGACATGACAATTGTTTCGACAATACCGTGCCTTTATCAAATGTCATCATTTTTTGGTCTATAGATACACCTAAATTTTCTTTCACTTGATACATTTTTAATTGATTTGTCCTCCACTCTTAGCAAAACACTGCTATCCACTGTAAAATTATTTGGTTCTACAACAGTGTAGGTGATAAACAAGAGCCTTGAGGTGTACCTTTATTGACAGAGCGGACGGTAGAGCGAATACCATCGATCTCCACCTGCTGAGTGCGTTCTCGTAGATACGAACGCACCCATTCAGATGCGGGACCTCTTATGCTCCATATGTTCTAGCTTTCTTAGGAGCAAGCCATGATTGAAGCTATCACATGCTCTACTAAAATCAAAAAATAGCCCGAAGAACAGTACTAGTTGATTTATTCATACGAAAGCCATTTTGGTTTTTTGAGGGTAACTGAAATTTTCCCAAATAATTATTTAAACGCGGGTTGTAACAAAATTCAAAAACTTTACCTAACTGACATTGTAAAGATAGTGGAATATAGTTTTTAGGATTGATTTTCTCACCCTTATGCTTATAAATTGGAATAATCTTAGAACATTTTAATGTCTTTGAGTAACGTACTTTAGACGTAACTCTGATTTATTAGGAAACTTAGTGGATCGCTCAATTGTTCTTACGCTTTTATCAGTTTGTTTCTTGATATGTTATCAATACCTAGTGATTTTTTTATATACTTTATTAATGATCAAAAAGACTTCGTTTGGCGTGGTGGGGAAAAGATAGAAAGGCCGCAGGTTTAATATTGCTTTTAAAGAAATTCTTTCATACTCGTCTAGCAATGTATTATGATTGTTTTAATGGGAGATTCACCGTCAGTTACTGCTTATTGTAGTGACGTAAAAAAACGAGGAAGATGCTTTATATCTTACGTGTTCTGAAATATTTAGGACTCACAAGACATAAGGATATTTATTATTTTTAAGTTTTTTAAGAGTTTAACATTAACGCATTGCTTCGAAAAGCAGTAAACAACATAAGATATCGATAATCAGTTGGTGAGATTTTACAAGGAAACTTTAACCAAACGAACCAGTAAACTGAGCTCTAAGAATTATTAAGAACAAAATAGCAAAAGCCTGTCTGTTAGGATATCCAAAATATCCAAAAAAGCTTAAATGTACCTGCTGGAATGCCGCCTGAATAACTCTTACTTCCAAGAAAAATATCATTTGTTCAGCCAGGAGGATGACTGCCGAAGGGATTATTGCACTGGAAGCTGCACTGATGATGCATAATCTGGAATGGCAACAATGAAAAACTGTAATATTTTCTATTCTACGTCAACAATCAATTAAATTTACCATAGAGAAAGAAGAAAATGGCCCCTTTCCTGTTCGACTTTGATGACGACTTCGAGATGAAGAGATATCCTTCAAAGCTTGTAGATAGAGTTCTGAAGGACGCAGCAACCAAACAAGGCGAGTAAGACCTGCAGAAAAAGATAACCAACCTACGTCCAACATCAAAGGTTAAGGCATTAAGAATAATTAAGATTAAACACTATTATTAATTAAACACTACCCTCAGCTTGAAAAATTGTCTAAGGAGCCACCTAGATAAGAAGACAAAATCTGCGTTCCAGAGGAACAGAAGAACTGTATATATGAGTTACTTTGGAGGCCAGCAACAAGTCATTTAGAAGTGCGGAGAAACGTGGTGGAGGTAGCCGGAAGCAAAAATCGTCGGAAGCACAGAATCCTAGGTGTTTTTGTAAGCCCTTTGGAAACTATAGACATGGTCGCCCCTACCTCGGTCACGCATAGTTAACTTAAGAATATTTTCTCTAACTGGTAATGATAAAGCTTATTTAGTATTCACGTGAAGAAGACTGAAGAAGTTGAAACATTAAGACAATGGAAGTTTAAAATATCCAAGTGGGATATCGTTGATAGTAACGTCCTGCGAAGACAATGCACACAAAAAGAAGAAGTCACCATGATTTAATGAGATAAAAGCGTGTTTATTTAACATTGCATTTCACTGGTATTGTTGGATTGCACTTCGTGCGGTTTAGTGCTATCAAAGACTTGAAATCCCAATTTCCGGTATGCATATCTTTTATATCTTTAACGCTTGTGGGGATGACTATGAGTGCGATAACCCTAGGACACATATACATACATATAAACAGTAAACCTTACGGGAAGAATCTCGGCTGTATATATTTCTTTTATTACCCCATAAACTTTATGGCGAAGGTGAGATTACCTTATAATGGATGCGATCAAGTCAAGTTTCTACTTATCTTTCTACTTACCGGTGAATTAAGAGTTCATGCCAGCGCCTACTGATACTTTTGATGAAACACTGAATTTTATATTTATATTTTTATATTATATATCTTGGTTATTTGTCTTATTAAATTAGTGAAGGACATTTTATTTTATAAATTACTTATAATGAGAACATGAGAATTGCGTAGCCAATATTAAAAGAGCAATTCGGATTGTACAAAAAATTATTGCTGTAACAATATTTGGCAAAAAAGGCACATAAACATTATGATAAACTATGTAAAATTTCTACATAAAGTTTTTAAATTCGCTGAACTTGAAGGTATTGTTAACGACTCTCACTCGATTTGATTCGTAAAGCGGAACTATATGAGGAAAGCAGGAACAGTCTATATACTCCAAAATTAACGCGACTTAACCTATATGTGGTAGGGTATTTGCTTAATGGTCATCCAATGCTGGGCTCGAAGAATATCCACAGGAACGATAACGATAGAGCAACATAATATTTTGCAGCGACAACCGTTCCGTACGACATATTAAAAACGCACTAAAAACTAGTGGTACCAACGCATTGAATCGAAAGAAACCATAAAACCCAACTTTTTTGTGTGTATAACAAAATTACCTACAATTTAAATGTAACGCCAAATAACTATAATAGCGATAATTATAATAAGAAAAAAAAGGGAAAATTATAAAAACTTACAAGATGCACACAAAGATTGCTAAACTTTAACAGGTGTTATTACATTATTATAAAACTATGTTTGCACCACTTTGCTTTCACAAATTGCCTCTAAAAAATGTATATACACACTGAATGTAGAATTGCAGGCAAAATGTAATTTTTCACACACTCGTGTGGCACACATGTGCTTGATTTGAAGATTATACATAATGGATTAACTTTTATTATTTTTATAGGTCACTTGACGACAAGTACCACTTACTCAGATAGAAATTCGCTTTCGTGTCCAGAACTTAAACTACATTTTAATTCTCTCCGCTCTCTGCGGCATTTATCTTTTTTAAACCCCTTCGCAGACAGACGCCAATAATATTCCCGATCAATAAAAGGGCTGCAGTATTTGCGGATAGCAAATTAAAGTGCTCGATGTTTAATCGTCATTAAAAAATAAAAATGGGAAGCAAAAGAACACACAAAAGCGAATTGCAATAAAATATAATTTTCGTTCAGGCTGATCGAAAAAACTCTAACTCAGTTGTTTTCAAATAACAATTTCGAGCTTTATTTTAATATAGTTTGATGCCGAAGGCGAAATTATATTATTGCTTTATAACTACCGACAATTCTACAAAACGATTTCGTCTCGAATAACTTCGAGCAGTTCAAAATCGAGCTTGAATTGGTTAAACATCGCAAAATTTCTGATACGTTTTTCTCTATGGAAAATGGAGAATATTATTTTACTAGACTGCTAAAAACTTTATAGCCACATTGAATAGTTATTTGGACAAAAGCGATAGTGTTTACCAACGCATTTCGCACAATAATTTTGATATGATTTAATCATTTTTAATTAGTCAAGTATTTCGAAATACTGACAATATTACTGACAGTGTATGGGTAAATCCTGATGCATTATGAATATACTAATAATACTTTTGAGGTCCTGAAAGTATTTAGACGGAGCCAAAATACTGATGAATATCCTGACCTTCTGAGAGCATCAGTAATTAAACGGTATCTGCGCCTCAGATACTGTATTAATAGATGCATTTAGTTCGATGTGAATATTCGGATTCGGACAAAATAAGAAGGGGGTTTGAAATTCCCCGCTAAACTAAGGAAACTATTGAAAATGTAAAAAAGCAGATTAATACACTAGGAATGCAGTGTGGAAAGTGGTAACTGGAGAAGGTGATTGCTTCAATGTGGTCTCAAGGAAATCGAGGTACGTAAGTTTGCCGTTAATAAATATTGAATCTTTGCCGGTATCTTGGGAAGTAACCGTTTTTGGTGATAGATGTGTTGGTCAAAATCTAAATAACTTTACGGCAGCTAGGCGTATACAATTAATACAAGAAATTATAATGTGATTCTACATGGACATAAGTAGGAAATTAAAACGTGTGCAAAAGGCACTGTCGCCAAGAGATTGAAAGAATATAGTCCGTAGTGTAGCGCAAGGAGGAAAAGGGATAAGCGTTATTTAGTTCATGATATCGGTATTAATGAAAAACTTGTTGCGTTTATCAAGGAGTTTAAGGAAACTTGTGGTGTGAATTTAAGGCTCTCAATTTTAGCAAGAAGAGCGAACGCCATAACAAACTTTTAAAACTTTTACAAATACGTCAGTTCCAATACCGAGACCAAGATTTCAAAACACTATTTACAATAAAATCCCAGTACTTTCACCTTCTTAATAATAGCAAAACTCAAGATACTTTTTTTGGTAGTGATAAACGAATTGCAGACGTAGAATAGATCTTTGGTAACATATAATTGATTGATTTGTATTTCTAGTCATTTGTCCCTTGTCTAAATGCCTAAAGTAATTACTCACCGATCTAGCATACGGGAAGCGTCACTTTATGACGTCAGTTTCGTTTCCCACAGATCCGAGCCACTTCGGACATTTCCGGGATTTTACCGCACGCGATTGGGAGCAATCGGATGTTTTCGGAGATATTTCCCACGCCTTGAATTTTGACGTTTGCCAATTCTGACGGTTATGTCAGTGAATGTATACGTGTTGTTTTGCGAAAATATACCCAAAAACTAATGGTCGTAGGAAAAGTATAGTATGCAACACGTTCGGTAAAAAATCACTCGTTTATTAAGAACTCGTGAGTCAAATGCCGTTTACCGCACTTGTTGCATAATATACTATAACAATAAAGTGTGAATAGTTGTAGTATTGAGGTGGCGATTTTATTAACAGTTTTTGACAGTTAAAATTGCGGATAAGGGAAGACGCCCGATAACAAAACAAAATGAGATAAGTAAATATCAATTTATTAAACGAATTAAGTCCAAAGTTCTTGAGTTCTTCACTGTAAACTGAAAATGTATTACCCGTTCTCTAACTTACTAAGCACTTTTTATTGCATTTGAATATGACCCACCACGTAATCCATTTAAAATATGTTCAGATCTATTCTTGGTAGTTTTGTCTGTTTTTGTTCCCTTGTTTTCTACACTCAATATAATGTCATAATAATTCGTATGTGCTTCTTTCATTAAAAATTTCTATAGATAACAGCAGGCCAAATCTACAATTGTAGCTTTAAACAGTAACAAGTATCTCGAATCTATTTTCTACAATATTACACATTCCAAAAGTAAGACTCAGTAAGACAAAGTTATCAACTTTGTGTTTTGGCCACAATATTCCTTGCCACGTATCGTAAATAACCCAGTATAGATAGTATCCTAGTATATCCCAGCTTATCCTAAAAATCCATTTTTATAATAAATTGAGTATGTCAGGTTTGATGCAGTCTTTCCTATCCAAAAATATTTGAGTGATCACATTGAAAGTAAAGTACACATATCAAATAATCTTTTTTAATGATATATAGCTTCATCGCTTTTAGGAAAATTTGTTTTACTTGAAAAATTAATAATTTAAAACGTATTGTAACACTATCAATTTATTTACTTTTTGTAATATTTGAAATTCCTACTCTTTTTATATACTTATAACAATCTTAATTAAATTTGTATTAATCGATTTTGTAACCGTTCATGTCCTCTTCATGCCCAAACTACGTACAATTATTTCAAAACAGTAATTTAGATTGTTGCTGTTCAGTAGGAATATTTAAAACCGACATGAGCAATTGAAAAAATTATCAGCTGAATTTCATGCTTCTTGTTTTGGTTTATATAATCATTAATTATTATGAATATTGCTAAAAAAGCCCAAATACATCTTGGAAAGAACATGCACCTTGAAATAACTCTACTCTTTCGCATCCCATTTCCATCTTTTAGGTTTAGTTTATAATTTCAATTGATAATAAGTCGATTATTAAGAATGGAATCGCTTAAAACTAGTTTTACCGCTTTGAAAAATATACCAAAACAGTTCTAAAACAGGAGACTTGAATGAAATGATTGTGACTCAGTTACGTAGCCGACGATCACAAATTTGATTGAATTTTTGTTGCTAGTCTATTTAAATCCGCTTAACGTGGTGCCAAATATTTGTTCAATAAGTTCTCGGATATTTTTGTTTAGTGCATCCGCCTTCTTCTTGGCAATGTAGCGCGATTTCAGGACTCGCAGAGTATAATTTAACACGCCCCGAGTAGCTTTACGATCTCGTATATTGCGTTTATTACATTACTAAGTGAGTTTTTCAAAGCGGATGACAGTTTTATTAAAATAGGGTCTAGATACAAACCGCCATACCGATTCCTTTTCTCTTTTTTGAATATGATTTGAATAATGCAATCACTAATAAAATGTAGTTTGCAAAAAAATGAACTTGTTTTATTAATCCTGTATTAATATATAAATATTCTGACGATCATATCAGTGAATGAATGTATTCATGTTGTTTCGCAAAAATACACCCAAAAACTCGTGACTCAAATGCCGTTTACCACACTTTTTGCCTAATATACTATTACAGTCTGACAAAATAATATTGCCGGGACAAGCAAACGGCTCTATTGGTGTAATCCTCATTTTGTAATATGTAACAAAAAAAGGTTTATTTTAAACAAACTCTTCTAACGAAATTTATTTCAGATTTAAATTTTCTTCTGTTAACCTAACTTAGGTTTGGCGCCACTTAAAGTCGCCCTTAGACACTATAGAGGTGTTTGACCACATGTCTAGCATTAAATCTGGGTAAAGCCGTTAAAATGACTTCTGCAGATAAGTCACAAGCAATTTCACACTTAAACAAATTCAAATAAGCCTTGCAAATTCGAGTTCCCTAACGAGATATTATAATTTTAAATGGACCTCCAAAATCGATTCCGGGACGCGATAAACTTTTGAGTTTCGACAAACGGTTGATGGGGTAGATTAGGTGGAACATTTATTTAGGACAGCGGTTGTAGACCTTTTTCCAGATAAAATCGAAAATCATTGAGTACAATAAAATTGTTACGTAGACAACCGCAAAAGTGAACTTTCATAAGGAACAATTTTAGGTATGCGGTGCTAGATCTTGACAAATGTTGATGAAACGAGATCTTTTGGACTTCCATTGTCAACGTCAAATAAAGTATTTCCAGTGGTCTATAGTGAAATCATATAATATGTTCTTTATGCTTATGAACTGTAATATATAACAATTCCCAAGTAAAGTGCTTCTTTCAATTTTTCCCTCCTACAGTGTGTACCGAAAAAACCAGCTTCTGTCCACCTGATGCTACATTCAGTCGGCCACACCGTTTGCCTTCGCATTGTATTCCTTGTTTCTTTGTCTTGTTCAGATAAGAGCTACCTCATTCGCCAGGTATCTCAAATACACCGATCTTCGTGTCCTTCTGGCCGACTGAGTTGGTCTTTGTGAGGTGGTTTCTGAGACGACATTATCCAAGCCAGAGGTGATGTTTAAGACGGAAAGTTTACCTCTCGTTTTGTATCTTTTTGTTGAGACATTTGATGTAAGGAATGGTGGTTTGATGGATATCCCTTAATGTGAAAGTCATCCACGATATATTTAATTTCTGACTGTACCGTTTGCTCTGAACTACATAAGACCAGAACACTGCCCACCAGGGCTCTAACTGTTTGTGATATTGTAGTGGTTAATAACTGAGGTGCGTTTGAGTTTTCAGTATAAAGTCAGAATGCCGCGATCGCCTTTGTGGGCCGTAACATCCAGGAAGTTGAGCCTTCCATTTTCTTTTTTCTCCGCAGTTAATTTAAGTGGCACAGAAAATCGTTGAGTTCTTCACTGTTTCCATTCGAGAATATGAATGCATTATCAACGTATCCCAACCATAGCTTGGGCGTTTCTTAGGACCATTTCCTCAAATCACAGGAAAATAATAGCTGTCAAAAATATTTCGATTCATCATTAATTTTATGTACTTGACAAGAGACTCAACAAACTTCTCAAAACCCGAAAATCCCCCATAGATGTACATATCTTTAGGTGGTTTTATAAATTCATCTTAATTCGTCAGTTTCCCCAATAGTTTCGAAGTTTTAATTAACTGCTATGTAACTAAGTAAGCAACTAAATTCATATTGTAAGATTACGCGAGGCTCACACAGTCCGACAACTGTGTCGACCGAACTTGCCCGAACGAAACCAAAATCAGGATAACTGGCCGCTCAGCTCCCGCCAGTGCATATTGTATATTGTGCAGTGTATATTGTTACTCTCAATAAATCCAGTAAAAAAGTGAAATACCAAAAACTTATTTAGTTACTACCTATGAATCTATACTCTTGCCGCCAATGAATTTAGTTAATTATTATCTCTAAAAAACAGTAGTACCTGAAAGATTACATGACGATCGTACTAGCCGTTTTTAGTCTTTATGGGTTATCGGTAAATTATGGTTCCCACCGCCAACTATAAAGAGAAAAATTGTCCATGGGTCAGTGAGCTTACAACTGCGTTGGGGGTATCTAACCTCAGAATCTCATAATATTTTGGTCGAAAATATCTATTCTAATTACTTCTTGTTCAAACAGACGGTTATTGCGTCTGTCAAACGAACTATGTATTGCACAAAACCCACACAAAAGAGCAACGCGGAACAAATAATGTTTTTTTGTAGGAAAACAGTAAGGCAGAAGAGAGCGACCCGATTAGGTATTGTAATAACTTTAGAATGGGCCGCGCTTTATTTAATGAGATGCATGAGAAAATTAAGTCCCTCTGAAGTAAGATTAGCAGTTACTTTGCGTTATTTAGCATTAGGCGTTAGCATCTTTTCTTTATCATATACATTTCGAATCTCTCCACTAGCAATTACCTCAATGTCAAATGCAGCAACTTCAAACCGTACTGGCCTTGAAACGTACGCGATTCTGTGTCTTGCAATTGGTTAATATTTATCATGTGGTACGCACGACTGTGTAGCAGGAAGCTGGGCACGGCAGCGATTGGATCGGACTAAACAGAAAATCATAACAGAGAAATTCCTGCTACAGTATGCTTCATATTGACGTCATCTATAAAAAGGTGGGCAGCGCCAATTCGTTTTCCGTCAGATGAATTTAAAAATTTTGCTAGAGGAGCTGCTTTAATTTAGGAAAACCACCATCTCGTTCAGAGGAACAAAATGATGGTTCGAAAATTATTTGCAAGAGCAAAATAGTGCCTCTTAAACTTGGCACAAATACTATGGTAGGGAGTTAGGAACCTTGGGAATTGCTGCTGATGAATTTATATGTCCTAGTTTTAAGTTTCTTTTATATTCTTTCAGCCTAGATGTTTTTCGTCCTGTTTTCTCCAATGTATTAATAATACTTTCGAAATTTATAATGATAATTTTTAAAAATTTACCAATCAATCAAAATCTAGTCAATCAAGTCACATGGAAATTTAATACAATTTGGCATAAATTTACAATGCAAATCCAACCGCTAATTCAAAACGCGTTAGTACACTTTTCATTCTCTTGCGCAGAGCTTTATTTTTGAATATTTAAAACATTGCTAAGTTTTTTGTTGTACTTGTCTATCTGATTTGACTAATATGTAGTTATCACACAAATCTACTCCTGCAATGAGGACGTGTTTTCCTTAAGTACAATAAAAATAAAAAAGAGGTTCTCTTCAGTTAGCTTTGTTTTTGACAGATTGATTTTAATAATGTCGAAGAAGTTAGTGGAACTCAACAATTGGATCACCTGATTTGACACCCTTCGATTTTCACCTGCAAAGCCGTAAATTATGGATGATGTAGCAATATTTGTAACTACGGATAATGCTAATGTGGTAGACTGGTAGGATTTATAGTATACAGGCTGTCCAAAATTTGTTGCTCAATTATCTATATTATTTTAAAAGTTTAAAAATTTTCCTTCTCAAATAGAAACACAAACAAACAGGGTAATTATTATTTTAAATGACACCAAAATGAGAAAATTAAATTAAGAACAAGATGTACTAAATTATGCAAAGAATTCACTAGCTTGTCTATTTTATTTCACAATATTTTGGTTTCAAACACCGAACAACTCTGTCTAGTAATTTTTCCATGTCCATCAATATAGGATATTAAAGGCATAATCAACACAACTCAAGAATTTCCCCCTAATTGGTAAATCGCTAGTTCTAGAGTCCATTAACTCCCCTGATATAGTTCAGTAGAATATCATTAATTTGCTATACTTGGTTAGGCTTGTACCTTTTCTCTGTGTATTCAATGTACTTTTATTAAACATTTTTATCAATAATATGAATTTATAATTATAGAAAACTATTCAATTTGTTAATATATACAAAACAAAATAGGGCTTTGATTAGCAGGTATTTATCGCATAGTACAGTTGTTTCTAAATGGATAACAAAAATTTGCTTGTCCAGAAAAATATATTCAAGCAACGTTTGCGTGCAATTTCCTTACGGGGTTTCTGCTGAATAACACACGTATGCCCTGACACCACGTCACTCAGAAGTAGTTTACGTAGCTGTATTTTCCACGCTGACACAAATTTTATATTATTTACCACTATCAACGTTGTTATTTATATTTTATGGACGGTGGTGTTTCACAGCCAGAGCCTGGCATGTTCCCGAGAGAAGTCAACAAAAATACCACTCGCACGTCATGTATCGTCCAACATTTATCGCCCTATGACGTTGTGATATAAATTTCATTCGCTTCTCGTTTCTTTTCGACAAATGTTCGGACGAATGCGAAAAATAACTGAAACAGCGCTGCTTATCCGAAAATGCTAATTGGGGTGTCGCAGAGTTTTGAATTTATCCTTTTTGAAATTGAGTACCTAGTAAATTCTCATTTTGAATGGGAATATATCGATAAGCCAAGCAAGTTATGCAAATTACTATGCACGTTTTGGTGTTAGAATGATATTAGCCCAACATTTCATGCACTTTTTGAGAAACAGAACAATATTGTGGATTTAAATAGATTTGAACAGTACTCGATCTTATCAAAAAATAGGGTACTAGGATCTCAATTGATTGAGCCCGACGAACTATACAAGCTCCCCATAAAAGAGGCACTGTACTTCCAGGAGAGTGCAGGGCTCTTCTAAGGGATCGAGCGAAGTGTTCTGGTGTAATGGTCGTTAAGACAGGGGCGCATAACAGACACAATGGGATAAGTTAGGAATGTTTGAAAAAAGTGATTTGAACACAACCAAATCAAATCCATGTTAAATTAATATGACACACAACCACGCAGCAAATCGAAAAAATTAGTAGTCCTTTTAAAGTATAAAAAAACTAGAACATTATTTCAATAAAAAACAGTTACCACACCTTAAAATAAGGTGTCAAGTACAAAGGAATCTAAGGAAAAACTACGTTTTCTACTAGATAAACATGTTATGTTACGTTAGTCCGTTTATCCACTGCTACTGACACCTTAATCCATTATAAACCTCTCAAAATTTAAGAACATGTTTTCAATAAAAAATATAGCAAATTTACAGAACATTACTGAATTTTTTGTTAATGTTACAGGATATTTTGGCCTTCACTAGAGGTGTTCCCAAAAACTCAGATTTCGTCTCATTATCATCAAATGATACAGAATAGTATTAATAAATTTATTTCCGATAATAAAACCTTCCGGCCTACCAACAACCGCACAAACATCCAAACATTTCCATATGTGTAATGGAATACATATTATTTTTGTCAAGCATTTTTTTTTAGTTTTAGACGAAATTCGGACCTCTTGTTTAACAATGCTGCTGTTTTAGTTACATCAATTTCATTGTCGCTATGCTGTGCTAGGTCGCAAAGTTTATAAACTTATATAAAATCTGGAAAAAGCTGTTGAACTTGTTAGTTAATTACTAACATGTAATACTGTGGTTTAAGGCGGTAGCGAATTCGGATTCAACAACTTATCTAGCCTGTTAGATTACTGCGACCAGCTTATTTAAACGCATATTTAACGGAGCTCCATATCCTAATGGATGTGGCAGAGTTCGCTACTAATAACCTACCTGACATGCTGTTTGCAAACAGATAATAACTTACTGCCTGCGTTATAGAATTTATGTGACCTGTAGTATCAGGTCGAAACTTATCTCCGTGTTTATGAGTTTCAATCGCGTTAACTGCAAAGGCGAAAGTTTGGATGTACATCTAATTTGACGAAAACGTTTTGATGATCCTTTCTATTCATAGTTTTCGTACATGCAAAATAAAAGCTATAAAAAATTTCAGTGCTCTTTTGCAAATAAGGAAAGTTTTTTTATTTGATTTAAATTTGTCCAAATTAAAAAATAACTATTGCGGTATACTGAAAAGAGAAAAATATATAAATTTAAAATATGTAAAATACAAGAATACAATTTAAAAAAATATTGTTGAGCACAGGAACAGCAAACTCGAAGTTTTTTTGTGCACACCAATGCACCGATGAATTTTACATAAAAACATTTACAAAAGGCTGGTAGTCATCAAAAGTTCAAAATAAATAAGAACTAAAAGTTCAGATTTTCACGAAATTATATATTTTGACATTACAATTGTTTCGACAACACCGTGTCTTTGTCAAATGTGATTTGCTTTAATTTGATAAAGACACGGTGTTGTCGAAACAATTGTCATTTTAAAATATATAATTTCTTGAAAATCTGAATTTTTAGTTCTTATTTATTATGATAAATGGATTTTCATCAAGCAAAAGCCGCCTCAGTTCAAATCATCAAAAGCTGTTGACATACAGGGTATCCTGAAAAATGCCTTTAGCTGGAAATGACTCTGTAACTTCTTGTTGTGAAAACATCCAAATGTGTAAAAAGCCCAAGCGCAAGTCCCATAGTATCGAAGTTTAAAATGTGTTTCTTTAACGGTTGTCAAAATACCCTATGAAGGACAGTTAATTTGGGATACATTTTATAGTGTGTTCAATTTTGGTTGTAAATGCAAAGAATCCTCGTTATGCGGTTATTACAATACCGTGCTAATTTTAATTCGCTTCAATTTTGAGATAGAGGGTGAAACTTAAAACGTTAGATTTTGAGATTTGCCAGGGAACATGTGCATTGGACCATTAATTACTGAGCTCATATTTTGTTTAGGAACGATTCCAGGTTTAGTCTTATTGCTTACTGCAGTTTGAGGACGAGATGGTGAATGATATTGCGACGAAATATGACTCCAATTTTCGAGAACGTGATTGGGGGAGACACTTCATTCAAGGACAGCACAGAATTAGCTGTAGTAAATAGACTGCTGACAGGTGTATAACAGACATTTTAAAGACATAGTTTGTACCATTCGAGCCATATATTGGAGATGGGTATCTTAATGAATAATGGTGCAAGACCCCAAGTGACAAGTATTGAATTTGAATACCTAGAAGAGTTTAGATTAGAAGTATTAAATTGAATTGCAGTAAGTCAAAAATGCGAATTGCGAATCTTTATGGTTTTTATATACGAAGACTAATTGAGACGACAACAATTAGAGTCAGACAAGCAAATACTTTATTTAAACTTATTTTTATTATTAATTATTTAAAAAATAAATTTTGCTTTTGGTTTTGCATTTGGTTTTATAATAATTTTTATCATTTTACCTAGTTTATTTGAGTACGATCCTTCAGAAATTGGCAAAAACTGTTTGATGTGTATACAATCCTCAAACATCTAAATTGCTAAGGCATGAAAAATGTATTATACCATACTTTTTTGCAGAGTGTAGCATCAAACAAGCGACAGGAAACCCCATCTTCCCTATTAATTATGCCTATTAAATATTCCAGCACTACTTATATGTGGTTGCTCTTACCATTTAATTCAATTTTCACAATTTGGGTTATTATGAATCTTTTGTAAAAACCATATTCAGAAAGGGATATTTCCTTGAGCATCCCCAGGGAGGAATTTTTTGGCAACGATGTTTTTTTTTTGTTGTAAGTTAACTTTAAGCCTATAGAATATAGACTAATTTAAGAAACTGTAGAGATTATTAAAAGACAATATTATTATTACCTATCGAAATAAATGCAGCATTCATATTTTCATGAACCAAATCAAATTTAAAATTAGAAAAGTAATTTGCCAAGACGCTGAAAATGCTTCATTTGATATGACATATCGTAGTAGTAAAATCAAAATAATTTTTTCGACTATTCAAGAATGAAAAAATACTGCTCTTATGCTTCCTATATCTAATTTCAACTGTTTTCGAGATATTGACGCCAATTAAAAATTTAATAGGAGTTCTAAATTTTGACAGGATACGTCAAATATTGACATTGAATTTTGATAGCTTATGAAAAACCAAGATGAAACTTTATGACCTGTCAAAGTTGGAGAACGGCCACTCTTCAACTGGAAATACATCGAAAACAGTTGAAAATAGGTAAAGGAAGTGCCACATGCAAAATATCAAGAATTTTAATTAGAATCCAAAAATGGACGAATATAATGGGTATTACACTTGAAATTCCAATATTGGCCTTAGTTTCAGGTAAATCTGGCAACGCTGCACTAGTGACAATATTTTAAAAGCATAGTTTATCACCCGTTATGGCCGTGTACCAAGTTTGAATAATTTCCTTTCTTGGTTTTCCAGCACTTCTGATGGGCTACTCAAGATGAACAACCCTGTACAACATTGCAGAAAAATAAATAACAAATTTTGTCGGCACACACCGCATCCGTCTATTTGGGTCGCATATCATCAATAGATAATACATGCACAATATCAGTATTTACTATAATTATATGACTGCAGTAAATGGCACTAAAATATTAACACTATTGCTGAATTCTTTATTCGTGGTCATCGCACGCCGAGTTTAATAATAGACAGTTTAATTCGTACCTTCCTTAAAAGTGATTAAAGTTGAAGGGGATTCACAAAAATATCAAATTTAAATTTATTATTGATAAATTCTTAGTAAATTTGCAAAGATGTTTATGTACAGGGGTCTCACCTGGACCGCCGATCTGTTATGGGAAAACATGAGCATCCCTCAATCGATGGGAGCATCAGGCTCAAATGAACTGCTTACTATAAATACATAATTTCATATTCATATTATTCCGTTTTTGAATTTTTCAAAAAATATTGAATGTATTTTGTGTATCCCATAGTCAAGTTTTACTGTTTTTGAAATAAACTGAAAGCACATAAAGTGGGACACGACCAAATAAATTGCCTAATTTTGATTGGCTCTAACTGCGTAGCTTCTTTAAGCATTATGTAGTTTCGGTTTGTCTACGCATTAGTTTTGTTGGCAGGCAGCGATAAATGGAGAAAAGTTCTTTATAATATTCAACCAAACTACGACAGATGCCGTCTAAACTGTTTCGAGGAATAACTTGTAAAGAAAATGGTCAAAAACAACAGCATGTAAATGGTAGTTTATGAAATGCGGCGGTTATTCATGCTGAACAAACCAAAAGTTTTAAAAATGCAACTGTTTTTGTTGGCTCAATACTCTTGGCGAATTAATGCGAAGTGGTCGGTATATTTTTAACTATTTATACTAAAAAAAAATACAAATTTATTCGGAAGAAAGACAGACGTATTCACTCATACGTCAGACGGCGGTCACTATGGTTTCTGTCTCTGGGCAAATCAATAAACAAGCAAAATAGAAGCGCTGTTCAACACTTAACAGTTTTCTTATTGAAGTACCTCAAACTACTTGAATACTTCTCCAGTGTCTGTGATTAGAGAATATTGATAGATCATATTTCAATTTAACCATTCAAGTAAACTGAAAAATGACACTCAACAGACTCAACTTTTTTTTGGTTTTATGTGACTCACCCATACCTCTGACTGCAATTAAGTTAAAACCGATTCCTATTATGTAAAAATCCTAAGAGTAATTAATATATTTGAGTTAAGCTATCCTAACTTAAGATATTTTAAAGCTATTTTTAAACACCACTCGCATTGAATTCTGTAAAGAAAACCAGATATATATATATATATATATATATATATATATATATATATATATATATATATATATATATATATATATATACTCGGCACGCGAATCTCTATTAATACCTGTTCTAAAACTAATTGTGGTGTGAATTCTTCTTTTTTAAATATAATACTTTTATTTTAAGCTAATCTTCGATATTAGTGTACTATCCTGCCATATTTCTGTACAAGATTTTAGTCGCTTTCTGCGGCTTAAATTCGGGTAGGAATGTGACTCCTATAAAATGTAAGAGGATATGTAAATATTATTTATAAATATTATTTACAAATAAAATGCAAAATTACTCCAGAAGTTTTAAATGACATTTTAAACGCAAAGATTTCGTCATTAAATGATTCAACTTACATTCTAATTACTATTGGATTACTTATTGACTGCCTTTTGCTTTACTTCATTTACTTGAGAACTTCGAACTTCTAAGATTCTGAAATTCCCACAAACAGCCAGCCAACCCAACACGCCAGCGCCGGGATTGCTCCGGGGCGTGTCAATAAGCCTGAATTCTCTAAGCACCTTACTGACATCGTTATTCATTAACTGAGCACTCAGTTAGAATACCATTTAGTGACACATGTCAGTCAAGTTTTATTGATTCACATTGGACTCAAATGAGCACAGATAATATTTTTTCTAAATGATACCCCTTGAACTCAAAAAGATATTCGCATAGTTGGTGTGTTATAGTGAATAAAGTATTCGCGAAATCAAACCAAATACATCCATAATTCGAGGCAATTTTGCGAGTGCGGCTTGGAGTAAAGTTGGTAGAGATGCATCAAGCGGTTAATATAGCTGCGGTTCATTAGCCGAAAACTTTAACTGTGGTATCGTACCTTGACCCAAAGCAATAATTTCTATGTGTTTGTCAGCAGAGTTACTCATAGTTGTTATAAGAACAAATTAACTATTGCTGCTTGGAGTAACTTTTAGTAAACTTTTGAATTCCGTTTAATCCATAAGAAATATTAGGAGATTGTCCATTGTGGTTATTTTTTGTTTACACTAATTTTAATTCTAAGGCTACGACTAAATGCGTTCACTCGGGACGGAGATGGCTCCAGTCAAGCGTGAAGTTGTTTCGCTAGGACGCCAACATTGGTGTGCTCTTTTAAGGATTGCCAAATTGTAGCTATTAAACTTGCACTTTTTAGAATGGGATTCCTTGTGGACAATCCGGGCTTCGGATCACTTCATGTTGTGTTGTTTGATTCATGCATGTTCTGGATTTCATAAAGGTCTTAAAAGTATTTTTATTTCTCCGAATAATAATAATTTTACCTACTATTTGAAAAGTCTACGGGAAAAATCACGAAGCTCCATTGTTTTGCAAAAATGAGATGAATATGATGATAAGTATCTACATTATAAATTAGAAAAATATATTTTTTCTACTCCCGTCTGTAAAATACGTAAGTAATTACTCACCGATCTAGCATACGGGAAGCGTCACTTTATGACGTCAGTTTCGTTTCCCACAGATCCGAGCCACTTCGGACATTTCCGGGATTTTACCGCACGCGATTGGGAGCAATCGGATGTTTTCGGAGATATTTCCCACGCCTTGAATTTTGACGTTTGCCAATTCTGACGGTTATGTCAGTGAATGTATTCGGGTTGTTTTGCGAAAATGTACCCAAAAACTAACGGTCGAAGAAAAAGTATAGTATGCAACACGTTCGGTGAACTTTTGAAGCCACTCGTTTATTAAACACTCGCTCCGCTGTGCTCCGCTTGTGTCAAATAAATCTGTCAGTCAAATGGCTTAACTATTAACAAAAGTTGAACCATCATTTTAGACGAAATAAAAATAATAAAACTCAAAATACGTGTAAAAGGATGCTCACTTTTTCAAAAAATGCACAAAAATGTTAAAATTTAAATGTTGGAAGTTTTTTCATAAAAAATAACCTTTACCTTGGTTTATTTGGTTTATTTTTTTAATATCTAAAATATCTCGAAAAACAGCAGAATGCCTCTTAGATCGTTATTTGTGCATATAAATTCTTAGAACATTCTTAAAATTCGCTATTAGGGATTGCTACTTGCTACTACCGATCTGCCGTCAGTCTATGACTGTGATTGGAAAGGATAAGAAACATCATTCAAAAACGTTTTAAAAAATGCTATCAATGGAAAGGCTGGAAAAACTGAAAAAAAAACAACAAATTAGCATCGTAGAAATATATCTGATTTCGGGAAATGACGTAAACTAATTTTGCAGTTGTGTTAAAATTAAAGAACGCTTGCAATAGTTCGAATTTTAGGATCATAGAGGTACGATGCTTTATTTCGACGGGAATACATAAATTAAGCACCAGGGAAATATGACCCGTCTAACCAGCAGTTAATTTTCATCAAAATTTTATTTTGCGGCCTCCTATTTACGGCTTGTTGCTGTTGGTGCTGTAATGCGTCATGAGAGTGCAAATTCTTGTAATGGGTATCTCCAATGACAAAACATGGTCGAATGTACGATAACGTGCGCCGATTTTCTCGAACTACCCTTTTAACCCATTTGATTGGCGCTTCAACGTAACTATTCCAAAACAGAATCAGAAATAATAAAAAGTTTTTTTGGTGAGACGCCATAAACATTAATGTGCGGTAGTTAATTTATTAACTTGAGATGTATAGCCGCCATCTTAAAATTAGGACATAGGACAATAGGAAAATATAAAAAACACACGCTTTTTAAATGTTGAACGTTTGAATGTTGTTGTTTAACACTTGTTCACCCATCTATTAATATAAAATAGTTCTAATAATAATAATAATAAAGTTTAATCCTCAAAATTAACGTATATAATAAAATAATACATATGTTAATGAGATTTTTTTCGAGTTTTTTTGATTCATTTGGCATGACATACTGAATCGAAGGCTTTCCTAAGATCAACGAAAACGCTCAAGGAAGCTTTCTTGGTATCTATTGCATTATAATGATAATTACACCTTTATTAACCACTTTATTTTAAAGCGGCTAAATGGCTATAATTCAGCGTCGAATACATGCAGTCGCTTGTATTGGGTGTTGTTGAAGCCAAACAAGTATTTCAGTATAAAGGATAAATGTGCAAAATCAGATTAAGTAGTGCATCTTTTGTGGATTTGTGTTTCTGGAAACCGAACTGTATTTTTGATATAATTGTGTGCTTATCTAGAAATCCCACCAGTTTTTCTTTAATCGTTTTTTTAAAAGAATTCCCACCATTCCAAATAAGTGAAATTGGTCTATAGTTGCCTATTTCTATTTTTTGATCTGCTCTGAATAACGGTCTAATCGCACCCAAATTTAGGACATCAGGAAAAAAACCAACTAAAAAACTAAAATTATTAAATAAGCCAACATTGGTGTGATCTCTGCAGCTCTTTCATTGATTGTTTCAGCCGTTATTTCGTCCAATCCAGGTGATTAACGATTTTATGTATTTCTCTATACAGATTTCTCGATAATCGAAAATAGAAAATTTATTATTCATAAAATATTATAAAGACGTTGCTACATCAGTATTTATTAAGCTATTATCTTGATTCGGGTTTAAAGGCCGTCGTCGGTTGGAATTACTTCCTAACGTTTCGCTAGCACGAGTGCCGAGCTTCTTCAGAGGTCCTTCCATCTCCGATGTTGGACGTAGACTGACGATTTCTCCTGCGCAGGTTGTATTTATGCCGATTGGTGGTGGGTGGGGCTTGTTCCGCTTCGGTTGGTCTCGGGATATCGATCGGTACTGCTCGGGCGTTCCTAAGGATCGGGTTCCAGATTTGGTTGAGTCTAAGGGTCTCCTCCTTTCTGTTGAAATTGTGTGGGTGTTTTTGTATCTCAATGGCTTCCCTGGCTAGTCTGTTGTGATAGCCGTTGACCGATGCTAGTAACTTGCAGCTCTCAAAATGTATCCTGTATTCCCCGCTGCCCAGTGCGTGTTCAGCTACTGCAGACTTCTCTGTCTGTCCTAGCCTGCAGCTTGCTTTATGCTCCTTAAGTCTCGTTCCCATTGATCTCTTGGTAGTTCCGATTTAGACTAGTAAACTATGGAGACTGAAAAAGACATATAAGGGTAGACAGAATATAAAAAGGAGTTCAGGGACGAAAATCAAATACATATTACCATTATTTTTATACAGGCGCTGTAATTTGTGTTTGTTGTTTTGTTGTTTGTTGTTTACCCAAATGTAGTATTAGCTTTAATTCGGTTTATAGCTTTTGACTACATTTGCTAGAACCATGAATGAAAATGTTCGCATTTTGTCCACACTATCTATAAGTAATAAATAATAATAAGAAATTCATGCGAATAATCTTCATGGGAATGATTCGATTCTGTTAGAAAACTGCTTTTGTTTCGACAACCTTACCACTTGGGTATAATACAATGCCATTTAAATTAAAAGCGCTTCTAATCAAGTTTAATTAGTTGTCATTAAATAATATAATTTTTTTAATTATCTATCAGAATAATTGATAATAATTTGAAAAAAAAAGAAGTTATCATTCTACATAGAACTAGTCCTTCCTTTGAAAAATTAAAATTGATTCCATTTTTCGACGCAACCATCAAAATCTACGTCTCCAAATTTTCAGCCTCGTCTTCATCATATTGATGTCTCGTTTTCCCACAATGTCTAATGTTCAATCGATAGTAGGACGGTCTGCATAATGATTTCTATTGATACATATTTATTTGTTGTATGTTGTATAATGTTCCTTTCATTATTCGAATTATAATAACGATTTCCTTCTCTGTTCTATTGAATGGGTCATTAAATTTATCATATAAAACCATCCAATAATAGCCAAGTTAGGTAGGTATACCTTTAATGGTTCCCAAGATGCCTTAAAAAGGACAGCAAATTTGGGATGCAGCGTAGAGTATTATTATACTGATTATGAATTATTCCACTTCCCGGACGGCTTCCAACAACACTAATTGGCAAAACAATGATGACGTTCATATAAATACCCGATAAGGCCGAATTCCGTTGTTGGAGAATCGTTTGAATAATGACAACGAAATTACCGACAGGGGACTTAGGGTAACGGGGAATTCAAACGTCAATTTACCGAAAAGAGGGTCCTAAATCTTCCTTTATCAAAGATAGGCCGATTGCTTTCGCGCTAAATCTTGTCTTTAAGACCGCAAATAAAATCGCGCAGATCTAGGGTGCTGGCCAAACGTTTGATAGATGAAAAAAAAGCCAATACCGCCAATCGAAATTTCCCCAATTGACGTGGGCACTTGTTTTTGGGTTCATTTTTTATTGTATGGTTGAGAAACCCCGATACAAGAAAACTGCACTTGGGAATCGAGTAAATAATAATTAGGAAGCTACCGAATCTCCTAATCAGTCGGTTTTGTAGAAGAGAGCATCAGCGACGAACTTTTAAAGTGTTTTAAAAAAATATTATATTATATTTATTTAGGTGCAATAAAATTACATTAGCACTAATTGAAATTAATCAATCAATCAATCTATAAGTAGACAAATAAATACATTTTTCTTCGAAATCTAATGATGTTTGACTCTCATAGTCGTCATTAAGATTAGTTACAGTGGGTTCTTTGTTATTTTGTATGCAATCTTCAATTTTTAAAATGTGTTGTAGCGCCTTTTTCAGCTCTCAGAGGGTATATTATTTTTTATTTCATACATGTTTTGGACCAATAAATGCAACATATTTTTGCGTTTTCCCATAATGTACTCGGAGTGCGCTGGCACTTGTCGTAATACTTGTATTTTTTTCTATTTTATTTGTAATTACATTCTTAACTATTATTTATTATACATGACCTGGTGCGTAGTCCTCCAAACTAACCCAAACTATAACTTTATTGGCCACTCAACTTATATGGTAAAACTGAAAAAGGTATTATCCCCTCGTTTGAATCATAATCCAGTAAAAATTATTATAAACCCTGTTAGATTTTGGTAGCCAACTGTATGAAGTTGGCAATATAGTTTACCGATAGCATATAAATATAACACTGACCGTTGCCTTTTCTTATAACTGGATTCGAAATTATTATCATTTTATAACAAATATTGGTGCTTTTCGTAGCAGCCGGCTATAATAACTTAGGTTATCCATTATGATAATACTGAAACAAAAATTTTTCAAAAGGGAATTTGGAAACCAAATTTCAAAAAGTTCCGCATTTGTACTTTCATAGTAGTCCAAGATGGAGTCTTTAATGTTATTTGCAAACAATAGCAATGGTTTGGAATAAATCCCTCTTCTGATCCAGAGTGAATTTTTGTTATGCCTTTTCCTTTATTTAAAAGTACCTATATCTGACAATTTTTAGAGCAATAAACTCAGCCTTTGAATACTCTATGGTGGAAATTAAACACCTATCTTCGAATCTCAACTTTTTATATCCTATGGGAAATTAAATCTCCAAGTGAGGAATCTGTGCGATTCATATTTTGCAAATAAGTATCAATGTGGGCACGACTAATAATTATATTGCTTTCATCTCCTTTTAGCTCCCCTTGGAGTTAATCCAAAGGAGGAACAATCTGGTTTAGATAAAGATAAAATATTTTCCCTCTTATCTTGTTCACTACTTTGGCGTTTTTTAAGTAGGTGAGGCTTGTTTAAAAGCTTGTTTAATGAATCCTTTACATATTGGTTGGCATGAAGGTCGTAATTACTTCTTTCAGGAGGGACTGTCAAAGGTCAATACGATATACTTTAAGACACACTTTACCATAAGTTTAAAAACTACGTAACATACAACGGAAACAGGGTACCCACTGTTCTGAGCACTTCTGAGGCCCTTGGCCCGAGAATTTCACCGATAGAATATCAAAAATTTTTGACAAAAACTTGTTGCATGTTTGATAAGAATACAAAGTATACAAAGAAACTGCTTTGTGAATCCATCGTTTTGTCGCAGTTCAATCATTGCGGTGGTGTGTACGCAACTTGCCTGGACGCTGCCGACCAATATCGTATCCAGAAAATACAAAATTCATATTTGCGGCTTGTTTATGGAGTTCGCCGACGGGATCCTATTTCTCCATACTTAGCTGTTTCGGGTTGGCTTACCATTTGCAATAGGTTTAGGTTTCACAATGTTATTTTAATTAATTTAATTAATTAAGTATACATCTCCCGAACATCTTTTTTAATGTTCATGAGTTAAATCTAAGAAAAAAAATTATATTGAGAATACCACAACATCGAAAAGAAATGTTTAAAATATCATTTTCTTATAGAATGGCACATACAGTAAATAATTTAAGTCTTTTTGATTATGAATATGAACCAAAACTTAAAAAAAATAATTTCTGCATTCTAAACTCTCTATAACACATTTTATTTTGTTTATTTGATTCTAATTTTTTTCTTGTTCTTAAGGTAATTCGGTTTACATTAAATTGTGGCTTGAACAGTGTTTGGATTTGATGGATGTCTGCGTTTTATTAGGTCTTTGTTTGCCTTAAAGTGGTACCATCTAATATTTTGTAGTGTAATAATATGTATATTAGGCAAAGCAATAAATGTATTTATTATTATTATTATAATTACTAACAAGATCTAAATAGATTTTAGTGCCTCTTGTCATCTATATAGCGTAGGTTTCGACGACTTTGAAGCTAAACTCCCCTACTAATGTCAATGTTTGGTGCTCTATTTTTATTAAAAAAAAGTAACTATCCCACATGGAGGGGAAAAGGTTGGTCAGTGTTGTATCGACAGTATTTGAAAGGTCGTTATGAATACAATTTTGAGATGAACCGTGAGCCCCATACTGATTTTTCAAAATTATTTGACACTGTTGATCAAAACTTATTGACGAGGCTGGGGAGATATGGGATAAGAGCTGCTTGTGCTACACTACCTACCTACATAAACTTCACTACCTGAACGTAGTTTCTCCTTTTCAGACTTTGAATCTCTTTTTAAAATTTTCTAAAACCACTCCGCATCAGTTTGCATTGTTCATGAATCGTAGCATTCTGGGCAGCGGATATTTCGTTTGGTGATAATTATTCCTGGATGAGTTTCGATATTCACTGAGAATGTAACCGTCACTGATATAACCAAGCGACTTCATTGACATCTCTGAGTTGATTATGATATACTTGTGTTATTTATCTTCTCTTGCTTCTTTTCAATGCACGTTCTTTTCGGGACGGAGTCTAGATGGACGATGAAATTATTAACCTTTTTATCATTGAAATATCGGACTTTTTGTGGCTTATTGTTTTATTTTTTGTAACTTTGGTGTTCCAGCATATTTTGAAGATTGCTTTTCTGGTACATACTTGTATTTGTACTTCATCTGATACTGATTCCTCTTTTTCGTTTTCGACAGTTTTTTATGCACTATAAAGTTTGATTCGACCATCTTTAATTTCTTGAGGACGATAATAATCGAACCATGATGTCAAGCTTCATTTTTGCTGATCAATCAGATCCGATTGGGATGAATCAGGAAAAATTGTACATTTCAATTCTAAGGGCTGATTCAAATTGGCGAAAGCTAACCAAAACTGGCATTTATTGTTTTTGACGAAAACGGAAAGTGAAATCTCCCAAACCGAAACGAGTCGATAACGAGTTTTCAGAAAGTGGGACACATTCCGGAATAATGAGTAAAGTTTGAGGGAAAACTGTAACGTAGCAAGGAAACTTTAAACAAGCCGGACGTTAAAACAGAATTATTTATAGTCACCAGCAAACAAATCTAACCGTCCGAGCCTTTTTAGCTGACGGGCTAGGCACACTGAAAAGGAGATGTTCTATTTCTGTTTCTTTTTTTCAATATCAATGTAGAAGCAACAGCCAAAAGGTTTCCTCATGGGCCTTAAATTTTCTAACCATAGTTACAGTGAAAGAAGCGGTTTTATAACGGAGGCAAATTAAAATAGTCTTTGCTTAATGCATTTTCCTCTATCTCTGCAAAGCAAGCGGTGCAAACATTTTCGGAAATAAATGTGGGTAAGTAACTCAAAAAAGACATAAAGCTTTTTAATTAACTTTGTTTCTTTAATAGTATATTATGCAACAAGTGCAAAAAAAGTGTTTTTCTACTCCCGTCTGTAAAATACCTAATTACCCACCGATCTAGCGTGCGGGAAGCGTCACTTTACCACGTCAGTTGTTTCGTTTCCCACGAATCCGAGCCACTTCGGACATTTCCGGGATTTTACCGCCAGGATTTGAGAGCAATCGGATGTTTGCGGAGATATTTCCCACGCTTTTTTTGACGTTGGTCAATTCTGGCGGTCATGTCAGTGAATGAATTCCTGTTTTGCAAAAATTTACGCAAAAACTAACATTAGTAGAAAAAGTATAGTATGCAAATGAGATATATTTAATGCAATAATGTTAGGTAAATTTAAACAATTTAAAACAGTAAACGTTCAAGCATCATGTATGGTGTTTTCTCAGGTAAACACAATATAAGTTATCATGGCAATCTTGATATTTAGAATTAATTTTTTTTGTTAAAAGAGTTGTTTAATTTATTACTTAAATGGTTTTCCACATTTGACTACGCCAATAGTTAATTAAGTTAAGTAGTCTGAAAATTGGTAATGATAGCATTACCTTTAGTGCGCTACAATTCGTGATAAATTATTGTAAGACAGAAACAGTTGTAAAAATTAAACTATGCTCCTCTACCAAACCCGCCTATATTATCTGCGACCAGCCGTGAAGTTACAAAAAACAACACTGCACACTTCAATGCAAGTGGTCCAGCAGTTCTCTGCCGACATACCGACGATGAATCACAGGAGCACGGGATTTTTTTTTAAATGTGTGTTCCAAGAAAATAGGGGAAACCTGTATGAAAATTTTATGAAGACTGGCAATCTATTAATGAAAACAGAATAGTTGCCATGCTGTACTTTTTGTGCAACTGGTCGGGTGTCAACTGCTAAAACATTAAATTCGCAGAATCCTGAGTCACATACTCTATAGCTTTTTGAATATATTCATAAAATTGCATCTAGCAAAAATATTGTCTAGTTGTGTCATCAAATAAATTCTCAGAACACATTTTTATCATTGTCTAAGTCGCCAACACGCAGATTTAACCAAATAAGTACACTTTTTGTTCTTTGACCTAGAAATTCCATTTTTGTTTCTTCTTGCCTCTGCGTCAATCCTAGAAGTTGTTTAAGGTGTTAATAAGTATTTGGGTTAATTAGGATAAATGTGGGGCATTGCATCTTCACGCAATCTCGGCGTCTTAAGTGAAAATTCTCCCAAATACTCTTCCTCGTTTTTATAGATATCGACTGTCATTATCTCAGATTTTTTAAAGCGTTTTTCGGAAACTTTTAAGCTGATAGAGGTAACAAAATTGTCCCTATATACTTAACCGATCTCCTGTTGTCTAATATAGTTTTATTTTGGCAAAGAAAATGTGCGATTCATGATTTATTGCACTTGTATAATTTGAGGTATATTTAGGACATTTTATTAATACAAAAAAGAAAACTTTTTATACGAAAGAGATGTTTACTCATTCTGATCTTTTCCCTGACACCTATATGCAAAACATAAATTTGGTAAAAGTAAAAATAATGTTGAAACGTCAAACGATTGACATAATAACTGAACTGAACATAACCTTAAAACCACGAACCACACAGAACGTTGTCAAGTTCGGCGCTTCACGGCCTACCATATATTCATGACTTTACCTCTACGCAAGTCCAGCGTCTATTACATTATGTGTAAAATGCATTTCTAAGCTAACTAATTCACGCATCGGCTGACTGATATCCCAAGTTGCGCCATCCAATTGACGCGACGCAGGAATTTACTGCTCGCTGCAATCTCGACATGCGCCATAAGTTTCCCGCAAATATTTCATTATGCGTTGCTGGTTAATGCTATGCTTCGAGCGCGTGGAAAATCTAATTCAACTGTTGAAATCGCTAATAAGTCCTTCGATAGTCATTTACTATGGTAAACATTTGTATTTGTGTCAACCTACGCCTCGTCCTTAAAAACTTTGTTCTCATCCGCAACTTTGGCTTTCAGATAACTTTCCGACAACTTCCCGACGGAGGGGACAGAATATTGACGCAGAGGAAAGGTCTGGGTAATGTGTAATAAAGATTGAATTGTTATCTCTAAGATCGTATTATGCAAAATGTCGGACAATTTTTGTTGATAGTTAGTGCTGGAGGGGGTTTTATCAAAACTTTTAAATATAAGCTGATAAATTTTATTTGAAGGAATTTTCTTTGGGCAAAAAATTGAACGGTACTAATATTTGACGGTGCTTGCGAGTCAAAATTCATTCAATTTTTATGATTTGAGAAAATTTGACTTTATATTCAAAATAAGTATCAAAAAATATGAATATTGCAAGGAGAAAATTGTTTTTCCAAATTCTTTATTAACAAATGATTTCTTGCATCGTCGTCGACGTGGAACCGTAGAATGGTAGTTGAGAAATGACCCATTCCTAACTGTCTATAGACATTTCACTAATTCCAGAAGTGTTTATTTTATTGAAAAATAAATACTAAAAATAATGCCAAAAATCATTTTTTCTGTTCTCTTCTCCAAAAACCTAATCATGCACGGATCAAGCGTGTGGTAATATCACTTTTAAAACGTCAGCTCCGTTAACCACGATCGCCTGCCACTTCGGGCATTTTCGGTAGATACTTTAGCAACGGGTTAGCAGATGTTCATGGATATTTTAGGTTGATTTTAAACGCCGATGGTATGTTTGTGAGTAAAATGGCATTGATCAAACGTGTTGCATAATATACTAAAATTAAGTGAAGTAAACAATACTTTTTAAAATATTAAGAAACCTATCTTTCCACCTACCATTGCCAAAAGGTGTTTGTCTCATTTTGTTAACAAAATTGCACGTATATTTATTGCTTCACCTGTAGGACAAATCTCGGGACATATCATGTCCCTAATATCGTACAGATACTGCTGCAAAGTTAACCAGCTTTTATTATTTTTACTTTTGCCTTACGCATTAGCTCCTTTATTGGACTAGTATAAATCAAATTGAAAAAAAAATCTATTAAAATGTTCCAGCAATACACTAAAACAATATTAATTACCAAAAAAATATATATCAATATATTTTTTAAAGTACATACTAAAAAGAATAACTTAGTGGTTTTGTAACTTGTAGAGCGGCTGTACCTGCAGAACATACTACGCAGATCGCAGCATTGGTAAACCTCTGAAGAATTTACTGACACTTATTTTATTAGGTATTTAATTTGTTAATATGTTCTGTAGATGTCGCGTGTTATTTAAATATATTTCCCCCAATTTTTGGTTTTTTAAAGCATCTGACATGTGTTTGAAATTTTGAACTTAGAATCATGATATTAAAATCGGAATTACAGCCATTTGTAGTGACACAAGCTTATCTTTGTTTAATATATTCCAAGTAGCGATGATAACCGAGTTTTAAAAAAACTGTATTTCAGATGGTTATTCATTTTTATTTAGAATGTCGGAATTATACCCATTTGCAATTACCTCATTTTTGTTTATCTTTGTTTAATATATTTCAGCGGAACAACAAAGTTTTGAAAAAAAATTGATGTCAGATTTCTTTCTTTATTGAAAGTTCTATGAAATATCCCCCACTGTCAGTCAACAACATTGCTTTGTGAACTTGTATGCGCTTAAATGGGTATTTTAAAGTAGGGAGTACAAAAATATATTTCCGATACAATAGGTTTTAATTTACTTAACCAAAAACATTTATTTTGATTATATCAAAGCATTATTTGTCTGATTGCATGAATTTTTTTTAACCATATATGGACGAGAAAGAGCAATGGACTGTAATTTTTTGTTTAGTTGAAGCTAGAAATAACGGGGCGATTCAAAAAATAATATATTGATGTAACGAGACGAAAAATGACAATCTCTTTTCTTCTTGGCCTACCTTGATGTATCTCTGGCTGTTGACCGGCACAATTTCGCAATACTTGACGGCACTCGAGATATTAATTCTGGCACGCGGAAAATGCTCTCACGTTGGTCTCTGCCTGAGTCGTACTAGTCCCGATCACAGCGGAGTACGACACCCAAGTGACATACGAGTTTTTCTGGCCATATACCCAGTAAGATTGTCACCAAAATACGCGGAGAATATAACCGCAGGAATTAATTAAAAGAAAACCAATTTCAATTTGCTCGATATAAAAATTCCCCAATTACAAAAATTAAAGAGGAAAAATAAAACAAAACAATTCCGACTGGACGGAACATACCGCCCACCTAAAATGGCAACATTTTATTAATGAATCCAAAAAAAAAGAAAATAATTAACAAAAACCGTAATAACAATTCCGATACCCACGCGAATTCTAAGCTTAAAATTAAAAATTAATATATTGGAAAACATTAATAACTAATATATTGGCAAAGGACAAACCTTTAAAACTGGGCGTTTGAGCATACCCTTTGCCGTCTTAATAGAGACTACTCTCACCACTCCGTCCGTACCCGGATGGACTTCTGTTACGCGCCCCAAATGCCAAGCCAATGGAGGAGAGAGATTTTCTCTAATTAACACCAGGGTGTCAATTTTAATATCAGTGGAGGGATCATACCACTTGGATTTTTGGTTAATGGTGTGAAGATACTCACGATGCCACCTTTTCCAAAAATCCTGATGCATGCGCTATAATAACTGCCAACGCGAGAGTCTTCCCAATTTAACTTCGGTTAAATCTGATTCAATAAATGTGTTAAGAGGTTGAAGATTTAGAAAATGACTAGGAGTTAGAACGCTTAAATCGTTAGGGTCTAGAATTTAGAATCGCTTCAATTGCGGTCAGAACTGTGATGAACTCTTCGTAGGTTAAAATATGGGTTCCTACCACCCGAACAATATGGGTTTTCACTCACTTGATGTTACTCTCCCAAATTCCACCAAAAGTTGGCGCCGAAGGAGGGTTAAAGTGCCACCTTATGCCTTCTCGTGTGGAAGCATTATGCATCTTTTGAGCGAGTTGTTTGGCGGCTCCAATAAAATTAGTGCCACAATCACTGTAGATGTCCGTGACAAGACCACCCCGAGAAATAAACCGTCTTAACGCCGCAAGGAATGCATCGGTAGACAATTCAGTAGCGAGTTCTAAATGCAGAGCCTTGGTGGCCAAGCATACGAAAAGACAAATATAAGGCTTATAACTTTTCGAGCTTCGCATTTTGCCCATCGTTACTTGGAATGGACCACCGAAACCAACCCCACATTTGGTGAAGCATTTTATTTCATTTACTCGCACTGCAGGTAAGTTACCCATTACCGGAGGAGAAGAACAGGGGTTACTTTTAAAACAACGAACGCAAGAAGAGATGACCTTTCGTATCACTCTTTTAGAGGACGGGATCCAATATCTTTGGCTAAGTAAATATTGCGTAGTTTGTAGCCCAACGTGTAAGTACTTAACATGTGTATGCTCCACAATCAGACGAGTCAGCCTATGATCACTTGGAAGTAAACACTGGTGTTTATTACTATATGGAATAGAAGAGTGATGTAAACGTCCGCCCACCCTGAGAATACCATCTTGGTCAAGAAAGGGAGTGAGCTTGCGAAAATATTTCGGGAAGGACTTCAAATTATACGAGTCTTTTTTAGAGAGTGCAGTTATTTCCTTGTTATAATAAAATCTTTGAATTTGCTTGATTAAAATTAAGAGGGCTTGGTCGAGTTCAGATAGAGAAAAACATTCATTTAGCAACAGCGTTGGATTTTTAGTCTTTGAGATGAAGCGCATTATGTAAGCGAAAATGCGATTCAATTTTGATAAAGATGAGAACCGGTCTATTAGGTTATCCCAGCAACATTTCTCTGTAGTCGAAATAGTAAGAGTCGTCTTTCGTCTTTCTAATGTCACTTCGTTGATCTTTAGAGACTCGTTTGACCAAGGGTCACAATGGGAAGTTAGGAATGATGACCCCGCCCACCATTTTTCTAAGTGGAGTAATTCGCAGGGTACAATGCCGCGGGTAGCACAGTCAGCAGGATTTTCTTGTGTAGACACACGAGACCATTGACTAGGAGATACTTTTTCCTGAATATGGGTAACCCTGTTGCTAACAAATGTTGCCCACTTATGGGGTGAAGATTGAATCCACGAAAGCGTAACAGTTAAATCAGACCATGCGAAGACTGAGCTGATGGGTAACATATTTCGATACGACTGCATCACAATTTCGATCAAATCTGCTAAGAGTACAGCCGAGCATAGCTCTAAACGAGGAATTGAAATTTTCTTGAGTGGGGCTATTCTTGATTTGGCACACAAGAAGAAAGTTTTTGCTTGGTTACCTAGCACCGCTCGTACAAATTACAGCGGCGTAGGCACTTTCAGAACTATCACAGAATCCATGTAATTCGCAGAATTTCATGTCATCGAAGGTAACCTTTCGAGGAATAGATAAAGAGGACAAGAGTGGCAGATTCTCCTTGTATAAGGCCCAAGCGGACGACACCGACTCTGGAGCCAGTTCGTCCCATTCTATTCCAGAAGACCATAGTTTTTGAATTAGTAATTTGATAAAGACAGTAACGGGAGCTAAGAACCCGAGAGGATCGAATATTCGTGCCAAATCGGACAGTAAGTTACGTTTAGTACATGCATGCTGTCTGGGATCAATTTTATAAGTAAATGTATCTGAGGTGGGACACCATTGCAGACCCAAAATTTTAATAGTTTGATCACTTTCTTTGTCTAGCGAAACCGGAACTTGGAAGAGCGATTTATCTAAATTGGAAATAAGAAGGGGATTATTACTACCCCATTTCCGGAGTTGAAAACCCCCTAAGACAAGGAGATCGATCAATTCCTTTTGAAGGCTCAAAGCTGCTTCGACAGAATCAGCTGACAATATGTCATCAACATAAACGTTGGTTTTTATAACCTTTGAAGCTCGAGGAAATTGATCTTCGTGATTCTGAGCCAATTGGATTAAAGTTCTAATGGCATGAAAGGGGGAGGAAGAGATTCCGTAAGTGACAGTATTAAGATTATAATCTTGAATAGGATCGTCTTTGGAGAATCTGAAGACAATCCGCTGATAATCTCTGTGAGGTTCCGACATCAGTATCTGCCTAAACATCTGCTTTATATCGGCCGTAATAACGACAGAGTGATTGCGAAATTGGAGGAGTAGAGAGAATATATCTTGTTGAAGTTTGGGTCCAACTAGCAAACAGTCGTTAAGAGATAAGTTATTAGCCGCCTTTGCCGAAGCGTCAAAGACAACACGAAGTTTAGTAGTTACACTTTCAGGTCTAAGTATACAATGGTGAGGTATATAGTATTGATGATTAGTATGTGGCAAAGGTTTAACAAGTTCCATATGACCGGAATACAAATAATCTTGCATGAATAGGTTATATTCTTTGCGGAGTTCTGGATTATGCAAGAGTCGTCGTTTAAGTGAATAAAACCTACGTAAGGCAATGTCTCTTGAATGATCGAATACCGGTAGAGAAGAGAATTTAAACGGGAGATGAAGAATGTATCGACCAGTATTATCTCGAGAGTAAGTTTCAACGAAGATTTTTTCTGCAGCCAGATCTTCAAGGGAGTGGGCGTTTATTTGAGGAATCTGTTCGAGATGCCAGAATTTATTAACAACCTCTTCGAGTGAAAGTGTAGAGGTGCAACAAAGGGTATTGTTTGAGAGAGTTGGTGGTGATGTTGGTACTCGACCTGTAATAATCCAACCCAGATGTGTATTAATAGCCACAGGTTCATTGATAGAGTGAGAAATAGAGCCTTCCTTAAAGAGAAATCCAAATGCATCGCAACCAAGAAGCATGTCAATGGGATTTGAAATATTAAATTTATCATCGGCAAGGTCTAAGTGGGAAAATTTACTAAAGCTAACATCCGGTAAATCAGAGCTGGGCATGTTATCACAAATTTGGGGTATAACTGCAAAATCAAGGGTTATTCGGGGTTCACTGGACATTCGAGGGATAAACGTGCAAGTAACCTCTTGAGAAACGTTCGGGGTGGTATTTCCTAAGCCTTTTACAAAAAGTGAGAGAGGCTTCCGAGTAAGTCCAAGCCTATTAGAACATTTAGATGTTCTAAAGTTCACTTGACTGCCACTATCAAGTAAAGCTCGAACAGGTCTGTAGTAACCAAGCGAGTCTAAAACTTTCATTTGAGCGGTAGCTAGAAGAACTGAAGTATCTCTACCATCAGGGCTAGAATCAATGTTCGTTAAAGCAACTGACTGTGTTCCTGCATCACATTTGTTAATAAAATTATTTGAACTGGTGGAAGGATTATGATCAGGGCTGAGCTGTTTATCATGATGTAATAAAGTATGATGTGGCTTTGAGCATTTTCCACAACGTACACGAGATGAGCATTTGAATGCTGTATATTTTAAACCTAGGCAATTAGTGCACCAGTTTTTGATCTTTACCAACTTATATCTGTTAGCAGAATCCTTTTCTAAAAACTCTGGGCAACTATAAATTAAATGGCCTCGTTTATGACAAACTGGACAATTGGAGGAGTCAGAATTTAAAAGAAAGGTTCTTTTCTGCGATTTAGAGGGTTTTTCCTTTTCCGTTATCTTGGAATCAGAAGAGTGGGAGACAGTATCTAGAGCAACGCATTGTTTTTTGAGAAAGTTTAACAAAACTTCAAAATGTTTGTTTTTGTAGTTAATATCATCTAAAGAGTTTCCGCATTCCAGCTCAAATCGAGTTGCAGTGCTTGAATCTAAACGATCGAATAGCATGTAAAAGAGAACAAACTCCCACTGTTTAGTAGGATGACCTAAGTAGTCGAGGGCTGATAAATGTTCGGAAAATTTATCTAATAATGACTGCAGGGCCTTCACGTCCGTTTCACTCTGGAGGGGTTTTATTTTTTCTATTTCGCGCCAATGACTGACAGAAATCAAGCGAGAGTTCTCATAGCGCTCAGTCAATGTCTTATAAGCAATGATATAGTTACCTTCAGTTAAAGGATTGCACTGTACAATGCTCAATGGGGGCCCTTCTAAGGAATTTATGAAGTATGTAAACTTTTCAACATTTGAAAGAGTTAAGTTATTGTGAATCATAGAATTAAAAAGGTCGATGAATGTCTTCCAATTGCGCAATGAACCATCAAATTTTTTCAATTCTAATTTAGGCAGCTTGATGTGACTTGGAGTACTGGGGTTAATTTTAGTACCATCAAACAATTGGGAATAAGTAGCGGCAATCTTGTAATATGTGTCGTCAAAAACTTTCCTAATATGTCTCTGTTCGTCCAGGTCACTATCGTCAACCGTTGCCAAAATATTTAAAATAGCTGCATGTTGGGTTTCAAAGCCCGTAAGAATAGCTGGTAAATGCATATAACGAACCTTGAACTCCATGTGAATTGCATTATCTGTTAAAGCTCGAGTAGCCACTGCGAACATTTCGTTCAAACGACTAGAAGCATTATCTCTTTGAGCTATCAAACCTTTAAGTTTTTTATCGCTCATTTTTTGTTTTTAAGCAAAGGAATAAATGTGAAGGAAAAATTGATTATATCAATTACGGTCAGCTAATTGAGCCAAAATACAACAAGCTGAACTCTACAATTTCCTAAAATGATCACAATAATAATAATCAATAAATAAATAAATTTAAAATATTTTAGTTAGTAGTGGACAATAGGCACTCCTATATAAATGATTGCAAACACCGGAGTGACGGGGTGACGGGGGGAGAGGGCGAGAGTAGAGTGGCGTGTAAATTTTTTGATTAATGAGCTAATATTTAAATTAGAGTATTTGAGAGAATATTTAAAGAATGCGATAATTAAATGCTAAACAAAAAATATACAACGCCGAAATAATAATCTTCCTTATGCGACAAAAAATTTTTGAAAATACCAATATATTTTTTGCGAGTACGCAGTGCCGAAAATAGCGCCATCGATCGTTGGATGCGACGGCGACGTCTAGGTTAAATCGGTGCGAGATCGGTACCTGTCCGAATGGAACCACAAAAAATCTCAAATTTTTAAATTCTGTTCCTTTTGAAACGAGCAAACTGAAATTTGGCCACGTTATTTTCGCGATTAATTAAATATCCGTGATCGATTGGACCAAAAAATGGGCGAGAAAGAGCAATGGACTGTAATTTTTTGTTTAATTGAAGCTAGAAATAACGGGGCGATTCAAAAAATAATATATTGATGTAACGAGACGAAAAATGACAATCTCTTTTCTTCTTGGCCTACCTTGATGTAGCTCTGGCTGTTGACCGGCACAATTTCGCAATACTTGACGGCACTCGAGATATTAATTCTGGCACGCGGAAAATGCTCTCACGTTGGTCTCTGCCTGAGTCGTACTAGTCCCGATCACAGCGGAGTACGACACCCAAGCGACATACGAGTTTTTCTGGCCATATACCCAGTGAGATTGTCACCAAAATACGCAGAGAATATAACCGCAGCAATTAATTTAAAAAAAACCAATTTCAATTTGCTCGATATAAAAATTCCCCAATTACAAAAATTAAAGAGGAAAAATAAAACAAAACAATTCCGACTGGACGGAACAATATAATTTATTTTTCTCTGTACTGTAATGTCCGCGTTTATTACATTACATTACATCAGCGCATTATGAATATATTAAAATTAAATATGTTACGCGAATATTAACATTGTTTTCGTGGTTTCATTGAGGGTCCAAAGCCCGTGTGAAATTTTGTCTAAAAACGAAAAATAATACGTTTTATACTTTCGGTTTAGCATTTGTAATTGAGTGTGTTTGAATTTGCTGCAATTGTCTAAACCCCAGTACTGCGTATCCGTAGATATATCATGCGTTGTTTACTTAGCAAATAGACATATTCCGCCTATTGGGCGCTATTTATTGTCGTGCATGTGTTTGTCTGTATGTTGGAACCATGCATTGAATGCTATTTAAATTTTTAGATATAATTTGCCGGACGTGAGCAACACAGTTTCATTAAATGTTGGTCCTGAGAGGCGGACATGAAGATCAATATAAAGGCTAACAGAAATATATTCCGCGTCAAACCAGCGAAGCAGAGCAAAATTTTCCAGTTTCTGTTTACGTCGACAAAGCGCATGCGATATTGTTCGCCCTGTCGAACTCTTCAATTTATAAAATGTTTTCATTTGTCGATTAAGCATGCTTTTACCTTTGGAAACACATCCCGTGTACATATACTATAAATAAATACAAGAGAAAGAAATTTATCTATTGTGTGATAAACTATCGAGTCTATCCTACCACCACATTTGGCTACAGGAAAAACTAGACTTCTACTCAGTCAGTTTGAAATTGTGTAAGATATTGGCCTTGATTTTGAAAATTAATCATGATTATTTAAATTATTTTTAAGTGTACACAGGACGGAAAGGTTGTATGGTCCTTGGGTTTCAAGAATATCTTTTCGCAAAGGTTTGATTTTCTTCGCCAATTTTTTAAATTCAAATTTAACATTTTTAAAAGCAGTCTGAATGACAGCCTTAAACCAGACATAATAAATTATATAATAACATAATAAAAGCTCAGTTTTTCAATTTCACTCGACATCTCTAACACCAAAAGAGCTGTGGAAATTTTAGCAATAGCAATAATTATCATTTTTGAGAGTACACTGTTTCTCGAGTCTTTTCTGATATTGAAAAGATAAAATCTACTTTTGATGGATGTTTTTGTGTAGAATTCACTGGCATGTATTATAACTCAATCACTACAGAACTGATAAACCCAAGTCTTGTATATATTATGATCCACAATTTTGAATACACCACACGTGAGGCCGTCTAGACCAATTTATTATGAATATGTACCTTAAATCGATACTTATCCAGTTAGGAGTTCCGTTGCTACGCTCGCTTTATTTCAAAGTTTGAACAACTGCTCTGCCAAGGTAAAACTCCCAAGTGTGCTCGATATGTTTTTTAAGAAAACAACGACCACCGGCTTTATCCTTATCGCAATATGTGATCTTCACCTTTCCGTGTTTGTTTATTCTCTTATAAGGTTCCATTCTCGCAGCGACCCTCCCTACCTAGAACTTAATCACGGTAAAGCTTTTAAAGCTAATTTTCAACTCTCGCGTTTTTGCGGTTTAACATGGTTAAGAAAATTTGTGGACATTTTTATTACCAAAACTAGATTTGCGTTATCTTATTTTTCATTGTTTTGTTTATCTTCCATAAAGTAGCATAAATGTTGATATTTTAAATGGAACACCCTGTATATTAATGTATTTTAGCGGTTTTCGAGAAATACATTATTTTCCTTTACATACCTCTAATTAAATCTTTATTACAGCCATATTTACAAAGAGCTGAAATTTTGACTATAGTTTTGGAAGGTCTTATGTTTTATGAAATCCACTCTGTAGTATAATCCATAATTTGTCATCTATGCTGAAAGAAAATTAAAAATTAAAAAAAACATATTAAGGACTCGGAAGTAAAAGCAAGTTTTTGTAAAAAGATTAAAAATGCCTTCAATTGATATATTTTGTTCCTATTCCTAAATATTAAGGACTCCGAAATAAACTCAAATTTTTGTAAAAATGGGATTGTTTATATATCTGTCCTTGGTAATCAACTCTATCGAACACTTGCAAATTTTGTCAGTTAATGGGGTATTATTAATACCTCTAATGGAAAAGTGTCCGCAAACTAGTTGTGGTAGCAAATTTCTACTCGAAGTCTGAATTTAGTTTTGGTTAGTTTAACTTATTTTGTGATTATCCAAACATATTCTCGTCCATTGATTGTAAATTGTAAATACTTTTAATTTATAATTGCTTCTTCGCGTCTTTTGTTACAAGTTTTCGAACAACACATGACAACCGAGATCTCAATTCGAAGCTAGAATTGAGAAAATGGTTCGAGATTTTTGATTACGATTTTTAATTTTGTGAGTGCCCATATTGCCAAGCAATGTTTGTGCTATTGTTGCTACATGAAGTACTAACAATAAAACTATCTTACAAAGAATGCAAAGATGTACAAAAATATTATTTAAAGTCTCAATTTTTATTGTGGTAGTTCACATTTGGTACTGTGATAAGTGAATTCCGAGTTTTGAAAAGTGCAAATTTTGTATAACATTTCTATTGACAAGGTAGGCTATGTTGTAGAACTTGAAGGAAATGTGATAGGAGAGTAATACTTGATTCAAGTAATTTTGCTTCACGATACTAACTATCCAACTTTTAAAAGTTGCTACTAACCACACAAAATCTTTGAAAAAGTGGCCAGTCAGTATGTGACGAAATACAAGCTATTAAGAGAAGCAGGTGTTCTGAAAAAACGCATCATAATAGATATCTTCGTACCTTTTAGTCATAGATATTTTCAAGTCCTCAAAAACGCGCATTTCTATTGACTTCCTAATATATACTGATTTAATACTCTATAATATCAAAGATAACAAAAGAGATAGAAAACCGAAAAAAAAAACAGAAATGAAAAAAAAAATTCAAAGAATTCTCACTGAAGAGATTAAAAAGCGCCTTCTACTATGTTTTTAACTTTTTACTGAAAATGAGACCTTCATATATAAAATTCATATTATTTTTTAAGAAGCAACCAAACTACCCAATTGCTTGACAAGTTATATGTTTTATAACTGTCTTCTTTATAATAGTTGGCAAAATAGAAATCGGTCTAATATTTCAAGGAGAATCTACCCTGCCAATTTTGATTTTATAAAGTGGTACAAAAAATGATTATTTCAAACACCACCGAAATGAACCTTTCTAAGCTGATCGAAAACCACGGTGCATGAAGAGTGTTATGAGGCAATTTGATGAGTAAATCGACAGAAATTTCATTTGTGCCAGAAGATTTTTGATTTTTAATAACTGTCAGTGTTTCAAATCTTTCGGAGAGAAATGAAAGTGGGTGCGCAAATGTGAGACAGTTCAAAAGGTCATTACCAGTTGGAGGACGATCTTCTGGCCAGAAAAACTAAATATCTATTCCAACCATCAGAGTCCACCTGCAAGCCACTGTTGCCGAAATCGTTATTAAAAAGAGGCCCAAATTTCAATCTTTGACAGCTGTTTGAAAACGCAATAAATATTTCTGTCCCTGTTTTACTCCATTTTTTCTTCGATTCTCCCTGTTGCAAATTATTCTCGGGAAATGTCGAAATTAGCTTCGAATTAAAAAGGAAATAAATGAAGAAAGTTCTGACGAAAACCACTTCAGGGTCGTTCGCATTGTACGAACAGGTTGATTAATATTTGTTAGCAAAGATTTTATAAAACAACTTTTCTAATTAAATTCGTGAAACTGTTCAATTTTCTGCTGCTCGTGGACTAGAGTCTTTAACTGACAGTGGCGTACAGCGCGGTATGATTTATGAATTCGAATTCTGAATCATCGTTGGCTGAAGTTTTAATTAAATCGTCTAGTGAAACTTTACATATTTGACAATGCAGCCCGCGGTAGAATTGTTTCGCATCGAATAGACAAGCAATTTCAATCACCTTGACTTATACGTTACACTGTTGAGGAAGATATAAAATATGTCAAAAGATAACGTTTTATTCCCTCTTCACGATATTAAAAAATCAAATCAATATGTCCAAAGCTGTATAAAAATATGTACCAATTGAATTGAAATAGCTCATTACAGTTTCAATTTAAATACCATTTTCGGTTACGCCTATTTTCGTTAAAGTTGTTTCGGATTTTCCTAATAGTGGAGCGCCGTAAGGCATAAAAATGGTAAAATCTCGGAACCCAGGGCCAGTTAATGAATCTGTATAACAAGTGTTTGACTGCATTATTAAAACCTCAAATAAAAATATTTAAAAAAAAATTGGCCGATCTCCATTATAACAATTTTTATAAACAATTTACTGAAAAATGAAAGGCGCAAGGGGGAAAAATGTTTACATAAAGATCTTAATTTTATACGTAATAAATTATGTTTGCAGAGTAAATTCAATGTTAATTTATTAGAGTTTCGCAAAAGAAAATTTAACCTTAACTATATCGATTATTGTTCATTATTGTCGTCGTCGTCGTCGTCGATTTCGTTGATGTAGATTGTAGGTAAAGGATTAGTACAGCTATCACCATTGCATTCTAAGCAAGCTGCAGTGCAGTTTAATCCACTTTTCCTGCACCCACAAGATGCTCTACATCCTGTTTTGCATGCGCAAAAAATAATTTTTAGTAAAGATTCTGGAGCTGGTCGCTTGCGGTATCAATATTCCGCGTTCATTTTTCCAACCCCATTCTTCTGGTAATATTTCTTTTCCGAACCATGTTTGAACTTGTAAATATACTCTTATGAAGTGTTCAAAAGCGGCATCTGCAGTAGGTGGTAAAGACAGCTGTTTAACGCAGGTATTTTTGGCAATTGCTTTCAAAAAAGAGTTATATCTCAATGCATTAAGATCTTTTATTTTTTGAGGGGCATTATATAAAGCAAGAGTGCATGTAACACCAGCTTTAAAAATTTCATCGATGTCTTTGCATTCATTTTTAAAAACGTTCGCAGCATTTTGCAAGTCCGTTCGTTTTTCGAAATTTTTTGCAAACACGTTTTTGCCACGTTGGAAAAAAGCTGACGTCGTGTCACATCCAGTGAATGCATGAAGAACAGAATATGCTTTTTACACTTTGGTAATATTTTTTCTAAACTCTTAGAAGAGTACGCTTTTTGTAGTATTTTGCCTTTGGATGGTTTTCCAAAATAAATTTCTCGGTCTGGTGGTGAGAGCGCAGTCAATAAAACTAAAAGAAAGTCCATCCCCTCTTTCCACAGAAGAAGCTTTCAGTGTTGGTATTCCTCTAGTGACTTTTATAATATCTCTTAGCTCAGAGCTTAATTCAGAGCGATTTTGCCACAAATGAGGCAATCATTATTTATCACTATTCGATGGTTCACCAATTTTGATACGAGGCTGTAACAACAAATATTACTAATATCACTTTATATCACAATTAATTAAAATTTCAGATGTAAGGATTGAAATTTTCTTTTTTTTTAAACAAAAAGGTGAAAAAATCGGAATTTTCACTATTTTTCCTATTAATTAAATTATTATTTCTGCATAAATAAAATATATAAAAATAAATCAACTGTTTGTGTAAGCACTATCTTATAGGAAATTTCATGCAGATTCCAAATATATATTAAATTTTACTATTGAATATTCACAGTTGTTTTCAAAACCATGTAATATAAATAATAAACAAATACTTACTATTTATGCCACTATTTTCAAAGTTTGTAAAACTCAGTAATTAACTTTTATCACACTCACTGTACAATAATATATTTATTTTTTAACTATTTTAATTTTTTTTTTCAGAGCAAACAACAACTACGTATTAAGCCTAGCAAGTTGCCACGTGTACTATTCTGTTAGGGCCCCCGTTAACAACACCCAACAGCTGCTGTTGCCCCCTCTATTCCCCTCCCGCCCTTCATCGTTATACCTATAGTCCCTTGAGACCCAAGATGAAGTTTGTAATAGTTCTTCTTTTTAAAATCTAATTTTACACTAATATAACTTAAGGAAAACTCCAAAAAATTAATAATTATTTATGATAATTCTTAAAAAAATAAGATCGCACAAAATATTTTTTTAAACATTTTTCTATATGGTATTAAAAACACATTGCCAAAGTTTATAAAAAGATTTATTGACTGGCCCTGGATTCCGAGGTATAAACCTTACGGCGCTCCACTATAAGCGAATAGGCGCGACCAGAGTCGACGCGCCGACTCCATATTTATCCTTTCTTATTATGTCAAGTAAGCGGTATTTTAAAATTCATATCAACTTCATCGTACGAAGGAAGTAAAAAAAATAATCCACCTTCGAAGGCTGCTGGTGTAAATTTCTGTTTATTTTGTAATGGAAACTTGGGAATTACTTTCGACACTAAAAGGTTTTGATAGCATAAAAAGTTGGAAAGTTTTTTAATGGGTTTAATGGACTTTTAACAACGAAAATTTCCGTTGACCTGGCCGGATAAATTTGTTAAGCCCAGCGCGTTTTCCTTTAATGGAACTTCTTAGCGTTGTCTATCTGAAAACTCCTCCTGAGGTAGCCGAAAAGTTGGTAATTATGGCGTAAAAAACTTGAGTTGCCTTAATAATTTAATTTCTGTGCGCTGGGCATATTTCTGTGTAAAAAAATTCGTTTGCATTGCTCATTTTGTTTTATTGCAGTCGATACTTTTGAATTCAACATATAAACGTAGGTCTGCAAGTACTTGTTTTTTTCAAAATGCAGATTGTTAATTTTTGAATGTAATTATGGTTTATTTTATTTGTATTGCAACTTTTCTTTCTTTTTGGTTGAATTAACACGTACTGAATTTCATTTTAACTGGGCGAAATTTAATTTGCGTATGCTCAGAGTTACACAAAGTTCACAAAAGCTGACAGAAAATGGGTAAGAATATTTATCACGATAAGACTGTTGTTCTACAATAACAACACAGACAATAATTTTAAGCCCCTGACCACACATATCCTTAAGATTGTATATTAGTCACGAAGCATTATTGGACACACAGGGCGTTTCAGTTGTTTGTTGTTGTTAAGAGTTGAAGAGTTGGCACTGTTAAAATTCATGTTCCTATAAATCTGGGCCGTAAAAGCGTAGTTATCAGGATATAGAGCGTTAAGTGTGCCCTTTTCTCCATTATATCCAAAATAATGGACAAAATTAGTTATTTGGGTTTTTTTTGGGATATGATAAGTTCGTTCATATTGCTGAGAGAGAACGCTTCCGTCTTGTCAGCACACCCACTTATTACATTTTTGCATTTTTTATTTAAATTTCGAAATTTGCATTATCATTAAGATAATAAATTCAAGGCTAAAAAATTTTTTGTTATTACAAATTACAAAATTAATTACGTCAAAACAAAGTTAACTCATACATGTAAGCTACTTTGAAGAATTTGTGCATGGCGTTATTTACGAAATGTCTCACTTGATCATAGGCATCTCTAATTCTATACACAAGTTCGTTTCTTGTTTGAAAGGGGGTTGTATCTGGCCTTTCCTTTAAAAATCCCAAAAAAATAGTCCAACGGATTTAAATATGGAAATTGCGGAAGCCACGCATGTGGTCCTCCACTAGCAATCCATTGAGATTGCTTTGCGAATACTGAATATCCAGGCAGTTTCTCAAAAGCATCCCATAATTTATTTCAAAACGGTCGATGCTGGTGATAAGATTTATTGCATAGAATCTTTATCTGTAAAACCTATGCTGTATGATTTTTTAGCTACCGTCAACGCGTGTGGATGTCGGTGCTGTTGCTCTGATTAGTTTTAAGGCTCGGGTTGATTCTTATTGCTAAAACTTAGTTAAGTGATCTGTTTCATACTCGCTTATATATCTACGTCAGCTGAGTGCTTACGTCTGTTGTGTATTGCGTGAAAATACTCTTAGTTAGGAGTTTAGACTGAACACATTTCATTACCGCCAGCCCGGTTCGATTTTTTGTGGCGTTCAAAAAAGGTATAACTTTTTCTGGCTCCCGTTCACTTTCGCTACCAGGACCGATCAATATAAAACGCGATGTCCTGTAAGGAGTGCAATACATCGCTGTCTTCTTAAAGGCCCAGTGTTAAGTGCAGTGGTTGTGACTGGAACTTGCATGCCGACTGTGAGGGGCTGTCGAAGAAGGCAGCTTCTTGTATCTGAAGCATATAAGCGCCTTAAACGCTCTGGCAATATATCTCAAGACTTCCAGAGTCTGATCCAGATCAAGATAAGCAATCGGCAACGGATAACGAATGAAGTTCTAAATGTCCCAGTGTTTCGGTTGGGAGCCCTTCGTCCTGGTGGAGAAAGCTCTAGAATCCGACCGCTAAAGGTCGTAGTTGGAAATCCTGAAGTGGTTAAAAAAATAATAAAACAGAAAAACAAGCTTCTTACTGGACCGTTTAGAAACGCCCTCTCAGCGCGACTTTTTGGGGCAGAAAAGGAAGGAACTCAAGGACAGACACGAGAGAGGTGAAAAGCAGTTAACAATCAAATATATTAAAGGTGGACCTTCAATCGTTAACATCTCGGCTCCAAAAAAGTAAGCGTCGTTTCCTTGCCTTTTGTTTACACCAATATTTGCTCATTGCCTACCAAATTTGATCTTCTTGTTGCTTATGTGAGTTCCGTTAAACCTGCCTGTATCTATTCCAGGATATACAATTTATTGTTCCGATCGACCTAGCAGGCGGGGTGGCGGCGCTTGTGTTTACGTTTCTGATCATATTGCCGGTACTTACAGGATCAAGCTCTTAGATTTAAGGATGGGTCAGATGGTGGACGCTGTTTGTCTATCATTTACCAGTTCTGATTTTAGTTTTTCACTCGCCTGTGTATACAGTCCGAGCGATACTGATAATGATTCGAATCTTCAGCTCTTACAATCCATGAACAATTTTGTCACGAATTCCGTCAACCCTGTTATTGCTCGCGACTTTAATTTCCCAAGAATATCCTGGCCTGTTACTTTAAACGACTTTGTCCCCACTTCATGGAATACATGTTCCTAGATTTTTTGTCAGATTGTAATCTTAGTCAACTTGTTGAATAACACACGCGATTCCGAGAGAACGACACTCCGTCAACTCTTGATCTTGTAATTACTCCGGATCCCAATTTATTTGACAAATTGGAGCTTGATTCTCCAATTGGAAAATCTGATCATGTCGTTATTGAGTTTCGTATTCAAGCCTTACGTTATCCCAAGCAGGTCAATAATCGCAAAATGTTATGCAGGACAAATTATGCAAGATTAGCTGCAGACTTTCCTGATAACGACGTTAATGATGCGTGGACATATTTTCTGTCTACTCTGGATTATTACATAGGCACAAGCTCCAAAACTTATTTTGTGAAGTTCAATTCTGAGAAACCTTGGTTAACTGGACGTCTGTTCAAACAAATAAAACATAAGAAAGCTCTGTGGCGTAGATTTAAGGCCTCTGGCTCTGCTTCCGATTATGCTTTGCACATAAGAGTTTCTAATAGTTTATCCTTGGAGGTTAGAGAGGCGAAGTCAGCATTCAAAAATGACCTCCTCAATCGGCCCAAAGCGTTTTATTCTTATGTCAGACAAGATGTATCGTCTAAGGTATCCCTTCCTGTCATTAGAGATACCTCGGGAGAGGTCTCCTATAACCAGGACTTCATTTCAAATGAATTTGCTTCATATTTTGCTAGTATCTTTGCTGATGAACCAGCTAATCTACCGTCCCACTATGATGGTCCTATAAATTCAGATTTATTAGAAGACATTCACTTTGACCAAGAGGACGTGAAGAAAACTCTTTCTGAGTTAAAAGAATATTCTGCTCCCGGACCTGATGGAATTTCCAGTAAAATCTTAAAAGCGTATGCCGTTGTGCTTGCAGAGTCTATTTATATTATTTTGAGAAAATCTTTGGACTCTGCCACACTCCCAACCCCCTGGTTATCCGCAAATGTAACACCGATTTATAAAAAGGGTGATAAACTCGATGTTTCAAATTACCGCCCTATCAGCCTAGTGTGTATTATATGTAAGGTTCTTGAACGTCTTATAGTAAATCAGCTATTACCATTTTTGATTGACTGCCATATTATACCTACATCGTAGCATGGCTTTGTTCCCGGCAGATCTGTCATATCAAATACATTGACATGCTTGAATCACTGGACATCATCTCTTGACTCAGGTGATCCGGTGGATTTTATTTACCTCGACTTCAGCAAAGCCTTCGACAAAGTGCCACATCGACGCTTGTTATTCAAACTTGAAAAGGTTGGGGTAGGGGGTAAACTGCTAGAGTGGATAGCGGCGTTCTTAAGCCACCAGTCGTTCAGAGTTCGAATTGGTAACGCTTTTTCACTGCCACAAAACGTGCCTAGTGGTGTTCCCCAGGGATCGGTGCTGGGACCAGTGCTATTCTTAGTATATACCGTGGATTTGCTCTCCAGCATTGATTCTTATGTGAGCGCTTACGCTAATGACACTAAATTATTTGGAAATCCTTCAACACATACGGACGTATTGCAGAGAGACTTGAATTCTATTTCCAAGTGGTGTTCAACTTGGCTATTGCCGCTGAATGCTCAAAAGTGCTCTGTGCTGCAAGAACAATCCCGGTTTGAATTATTACATCAATGGAAACTTTGTGTCAAATGTCGATTCTCAGATGGACCTAGGTGTGACAGTAACTAATGATCTTGCGTGCTCTGCACATGTATCAAATATTGCAAAGAAAGCAAACTGCGCGTTATTTTTGTTAAAAAATCCTAGTCCTCGCATCGCTTGCAGGCTTTTCACCACTTACATTCGCTCCATCCTGGAATTTGCTTCCCCAGTCTGGAATCCATGGCTATTGCGTGTCTGTGATGCTCTGGAAAGAGTGCGAAGAGCCGCTATACGCTGGCCACTTCAACTTAGACATACAGCTTACGATGGCCGTCTCAAAATACTTAGTCTGTCAACATTAAGTCAGCGTCGGTTGCGAGGGGATCTCATTTGCGCATGACCAATTTCCATCTGACGTGCCCCTTGTGGTCTTAAGCAATGATGAACGAATGAAAATAAGGAAGGAACAATTCAGGACTTCACATCGCCTGCATTTTATAAGTAACAGGACTTTCGATTATTGGAACAGTTTACCCCCAGATGTTGTGTGTTCGCCGAACTTGTCTGTATTTAAACGTCGCTTGGACAGTGTATTCTTTCACAGCAATTACTAAATATTTATTATATGTATTGCGTTACTAACTATCAATGTGCATAATAGGTCTTCCTCTGCACTTTATTCTTTGTAATAATAATAATAATAATAATAATAATAATAATAATAATAATAATAATAATAATAATAATAATAATAATAATAATAATTGTTACACAACAATTACCTAGATTACTACACAAACCTGCACTTATTCGCAAAATGGAATCGAAGACAAATTAAATTTGATCCAAAATTTAACCCCGGAAATAACTAACTAACTAACTAACTAATTAAATCCAATTGATTACTATCTACGTGACTTTTTTATTCATTTTTTGAACTAAAAATAAATTACTACATCGAGAATAATTTTAAGCTCTTGACCACATGCATCCTTAAGATTGTATTTTGGTCAATTTTAAAATAACAATATAGACCAGATTTTATAAAATTTTGATGAAAAAACAATTATATTCTTGCATTTTATTTTTCAGAGGATTGTGCAACTACATACGATTGATTCAGTCATTCAGGAATAACAGAAGTTTATTTAACTCAAGTTTATTCACTCACCTCCACCATTTCAATGGATAGGCGACAAAGAGTTAAACAAGAATCAGACTTATAAAGCTTAGCTTTAAAAGCCATTTTTGGGTACATTTACTAGCCGAATTTCAGAGAAAAATTACTTTAAAAATTTAAGATGGCGGTTACGCCTTTGACGATCGTCTTGCAAAGCTAAAATAATTTTGCAGGACCTGTTTTTTACCACATTAGCAATAAATTTTTCTGCGTGCGTTTGAGCTGACGTCTTTATATGTCTGATGATGCCCGTGTGGGCGAAACACGTGTAAAAATGTATAAATAATAATTTTTGAGGCATCGCATTGGGAGTTCAACTGAATTCTTATAGTTTTGAGAAATCAGGTCCCTTTGAGGATGGGCGAATTGTTTTATTGCAAGTGTGGATGACGAATAATTTCCGAGATACAGTGCTTTACACCCTGTACAAAATATGCTTTGCTTAAAGCTAAAAGCAGATGGAGCGCCGTGGAACACTGACATATCAAATAACTAAAAATGTATAAGTCTACTTTCGATAAAAGCATTTTTGTTTATTGGCACTGTATCGTGGAATTGAAATTTATATTTTATCGCTACACAATATATTGGCCCACATCGAACAAGTAGTCGTATAAACATCCAGCAGTGCTCACGGTTGGGAATATGTCTGGCATTATACAATAAACCGCAGGCACTAGCATGATTGTAACTACTGCTCTAAATTAAAACACACACCGAAATAGGAAAAAGCAAAATTAAAAAAATCGTGTTCTTGTTTAACGTCGATCCAGAAACAAATTATTTCTGCCTTCGATGAAAAAAAGGTTAAAAAAATATTTAACCGCAAATTTAGTCGAAACCGTATACGGACAATAATTACTTGGAATTGCTGTGCTGGTTTTTCATTTTTCACCTGATTTATTGAAACACACAGCCTTTAATTGAAAGTTTCGTGTAGCTCAAACTAAAAACACGAAACGAATTTTCCCCCGACACGTTTCAGTGCGACTGTCCAAAGTAGACAGTGGTTTTAGTTATTATAGGGTTGCAGTTTTGGTAAGTGTGTTCTACTTTTTTTTCATACAACGTGACATGGTACGGGAAAAGCAAGAAGATCATAAGACAGAATGGATCTTATTTTCCGGTTCCACTACTTAAGCAATAGGTAACAATAAATGAATCATTTGTGATCAATCAAAATGTGAAAAATAAGTCAGGAAGGTATTAGTTTACTAAATAATTTTCAACGAAAATAACATTTTTACAAAATTTTGCCTCTGGAAGAGGTATTAAAAATTCATCTAATTATATTCACATTATCTTTGTTCGAATCGTTATCTGCTAAAGTAAATCGGATATGCCTCTTTGAAAAGAGCGTTTTTACTTTATATTTGGCTTTATAAACAATAATGCATTTCATAGTACACATTAGGGGTGTGGTTTTACAACTTAACAAAAATGGCAAATCTTATTATGTTATATATATGTATTATAAATTCGAAAAAATAAGCTCACTACTAGCTTATTATTAAAGCAGTGTCAGTGGGCTATTAATTATACCAATTCTCAGGAAATATGACAAAGAAGAAATCAATTTGCATAATACCATAAGTAATAAGTACTATGACATGACAGGTAATTTAAACATCAAGTTGATATTAAATCAAAATTTTGATAGATGTTGACATCGTTGCCGTACATTTTGAATGCAATGGCGTAATTCCGGTTTTGCAAGACACAAAACGTTCAAATATTCGAAACTTTTAAAAGTCTTGCAGGAATTACTAAAAAAGCATGATTTAAAAAAATATTTTTTAGGTCTGCGTGCTTTTATATCTTAGTTGTTATCTAATTATTCATACGGCGTCATGGTTTTCTGGTATTATTATGAGCGTTACTGATAAGGGTTTTTTTGTAAACAATATAGTTAAGAGTGTTTTTTCGTATATGTTATAGAACAGAGAACGTTCTTTTGAACAAGATCTAGATAACCCAAAAAATTTTAAGACTTTGAAAATAATTTCCAGCTATTTCTCATAGCCTCTTTGCTTATATATTTTTTCCGATAGGCCATACGATCAGTACTTTCCTAGACACGGCCAAAAACTAATCTTAGTGGGATACGCGGGACGGTGTGGCTAATTTTGATTGCAATTGCGGGGTATCTCGATTATTAATAAAGATTCAAGAGAGAGACAGAGAGAAAACCTTGACTTTTTGCCGAAAAAGCGTAATTTAGTTGTAAAACAAAAGATGCCGTAAGCTATCTTAGTTTCCGAACTGCAGCAATATTGTGATGGATGTGTGCAGATCGAAATCGAACAAAACAATCAATAGCACGTCAACACAGTTCGTCCCCTAAAAAGGAACTGCCACTCCGCGCTCCTTTGCCGACTTCCGTCTCCGACAATTGGCAATAGAGGGCACTCCGCACATCACCACCACACAGTATACTCCTACCAATTTTTAAACCATCACAATATTGAAATGCTGTTTATATCTTAGTTATCTGATAACTTATCAAATAGTTGGAGTGTAGGTTTTTTTTCTAAATATTTTGAAACAACAGTCAACGCTTGGTTAGTTTTGGTTATTTTTGGAACGGTACACTCTAGATATATTTCAAAAATTACTCTCGCTTTTTTCAACCTACTTAATAAACATTTACATAAATTCATTCACATTTAAAATTTTTGAGTTGTTTATTAGGAATGATTAAATCTATGAAATTAGAGAAACATACTACTGATCATAATCATCTACCGTAAAAAATATGTATTAGCAAAAAATGTAATTCGTATACAAGATTTGTCATCCATTCAAGCTCAAGCAAGATTTCTTTTACTTTGTTCTCCATTGCTGCTACTTTTATTAGAAAGTATTGGTTTCTTATTACTCATTACGATAATATACCAACTCTCACTGAATTACATTCTCTAAACTTTAAAGTCTAAGCAGAAATCCTTTTCTCTTGCGACTACGTTCTATATAACATATATTGAATATTCAGAACAACAATTATACATGTTTGCTTATATTATGTTTCTGTACTGTATATATCTCTATAAATCTGAGATAGATAATATAAAAGCAGAATCTAACTCTTTCAACTGTCAAAAGGCGAAAACAGTGTAATGACCATTTTAATCTAAATTTTATCCAAAAAAAACGAAATTTGTAATTTTTGACCTTGGGTAATTTTTTTTAGCGCACATGGGATCGATGAGGACTTTGGGAACCTTATTACACCCCGTATACCTAATGTCTAATTAATATTATTTTGTCTAATTTTGCCAAACTATTAATAGCAAGGTAAAAATGTGTTATTAAAACAACGAACTTTCATCAGCTTCACCAGCGAGTAAAATCGATCTACTTACTAAAGCAATTCAGGTCCTAAGCAAATGCAGATTTGTATAAGCGAACGGATGCTTTTCCTCGTAAGCGGCGATGTAACACACGGCTTCGCCAACCATTCTGGTGGTTTTACTTAAACCTTGCACGTAGACGAAACCGGTGTGGCGAGATGTCAATACCCACCGGAATGGAAACTTTTAGTTTGGGCTTCGCTAAACCGCAACATGCCTACCACACACGAACGAATCATATAAAGTCTGCTGCATTTGGTTTGCAAGAAATGGAACTTGTTATAATCGCTGATGGTCTAGTTCTTCTTTTGACGACTGCGTTAGAACAAAATTTCATGAAATTTGATAATATATTTTTTCTTGTGAGGAAAATTATGGATAGTCAATTCTCCGAATATTCAACAGCTTACAAGAGATATGTTTGCGAGACAGTGAGACAGTTTGCCTCGTTTAATTCCTCGTTCTATAGGCTTTTTAACATTAACATTAACGATGCTTAGACAATTTTTGTTGTGGTTTTTTTCCATCCGTTCCATCAAAAAATACACTTCACTACAACCTTCCAATAGCAATGAGGCCGAAAGCAATCCTACACTTGCCACTGTGGTCCTTCCTTACATTCAAAACATCACTGATCATTAATATCATCAATCATCAATATCAAAAGTTCTAAAGAAGTGTAACTTTCAAAACCAGATTTACCCCTTGTCCAAAAATCGGCGGTCCGTCAAAGACAAAATTCCATTTGAGACGCCAGGAATTTACAGCATTCCATGCATATGCGGCAAAGAATACATTGGAGAGACTGGACGAAAAATATCAACTAGGCTCAAAGAACAGGAAAGAGCCTTACGACTAAGACAAATAAACTCATCAGCTGTTGTCGAACACACTCATGAAACCGAGCATAAAATTTTATTTGATAAAACTAAAATTCTTGCATGTAATCAGTTCTTCTACCAACGAAAAATCCGAGAGTCTATAGAAATCTATAAACAACCTAACAATCTTAATCGCGACTGAGGTCTCTAGCTGTCACCAATTTGGGAATCAGTCATCCGAAACGGTGTTTATACCGTGAAAATAAACCGAGCAATACCCGTGTGCAACGTATAACCCTTAATAATTATCATTTTTGAGACCTTGCCTTGTGGGTGTGTTTGAACTCATGGGTTTGTGAAACCAAATATTTTTGAGTACGAGCAATGCGTTTACGTTTAATAATTATTCCCACCACTTGGGTGCAATTAGAAGCAGTACAAGTTTATGAATACATAGGGTTGGAGCAAAATGAGAAATGTGGTCAGAAATGATAAGATACAGTAAAATAAATGAATGACTGAAGAAGCTTATGAACATGTTGCATATTTTATAAAAAAAATTAACTAAGCCGATCGGTATAAATTCATGATTCACTTGAGTAAGCGATTGCAATTTTATATCGCGCACACACCACCTCATTTTTAAGGCTAGCTGTACACTTCATTGTTATTTTTCTTATATTTTACTAGACGTATTCCCTGTATGATTATGATAAGGTTATTTAGGGTTACTCCAGTAGCTTCATCTCCATCGTTGTGGTCGGAATGTTCTAAATTCTCGGTGTTCTTCTCGAATCTAGAAGAATACTGGGCACTATATGGAAGATGGGTCTGAGCAACCTCCTGCTATTCTTTAATAAATGATTTTTGCTAATATTGCTTTAAACATTATCAAGTTAAACTCAAACTCAAATAAAATGGACTTATTGATTGTCGGAAATTCAGCTACAGCCGTTAACATGATTTTAAGGTACATTCTTACAAAACGCACGAATCCGTTAACTCAGAGGTGTAGGACACAAACACAAACTACTGCTCAGTGGCTAAAATTTGCCGAAAAGATCCAGTCGCCCCCAAATCTGTGGCCAAATTCCAGGAACGTCAGAGAGGGTTTGCGACAGTAGTCAACGCTTGGTTACTTTTGGTTGCGTGATCCGTCTATAGTTGGGTATTTTAAAGTAGGGTGTAGAAAAAAATCTTTTAAACATTACGAGGTATTGTCACGTAAATATTACTCGGTGTCCAAAATAAAATTTGGGGAATGGCGAAAATTTTTGGTTATATAAATATAATTCCTGTGTCAATTGCTCTGACTGGACTATATATAAGGTCGGCTACGTTAAGCGTATTCAAGAAAACAGTTTTCGGGTATTAATTTACGCAATAAATTAAATTATTCAGGATAAATGAAGAAACCATAACCATATTTATCGGCAAGATGTAATACTAGTTAAAATTTGTGTTCGCTCCTAATTACTCATTCAACATTCAGGGTACCAAAATTTTTCCAAAACGTAACAATATGTAAAATATATAATACTGCTGATAACTAAACTCTGCTTGGCCGATACTGAACTAAAGTCAACAAAACGTACACAATGCAGCATTATTCTATTTACCACCTACCTGAAATGAAGTTATGTAGCTAAATGTTAATGAATGGTGCAAGGCGTTTCAGTTTCTGGAATATTGTTTCTGCGCGAGAGGAAATTTATCTTGTTTGCGAATACTTTGAGCATCATCAACGCGTAATGGTATTATAACTGATTAAAAGCTGGTACAGGGCTCGCGCAAACTTCCACACGAATTGTTGAAACATGGACGCCAAATCGAAAAGTCGGCAAAGAAGTAACGAAAACGGCAAAAACCAAAATAAATCACTTGTATCGAGAGCGGCAGCGGGCGGTCGTCTAAGTGTCGAGATTATAAACAACTCAGGAACTTGCGAACTTCCAAGCGACTTGCCGTAGAGTTTCGAGAAGCTGAGTGACCAGAAATGATTTATATAACAACGCGTTGGTGTTAAAATGTGTGACTTTTTTTTGTTAAAGGAAAGAGAAGTGGTGAAATAATAAATGAAAATTTTATTGCGGAATTGCAATTTTTTGATTCTTTCGTACCGCAAATTTGCTAATTTGTGTTTTGGTTATTTTTAAAATAATAGCAAACTAAAATAAATAAGATTGGAAAATGGCCACAATGAATCTATTATAGAAATATTTTCAACAATTTTGCATCATAAAATATTCCCTTGCTTACAAAGACCGCTCATAATAAAAGTACCTACTTAAAATATAAATGAGGTTAGGTAAGCATCCATTGTCTGAATGACCAAGTTATTTCTTAAGAGGTTGGTTTTGCCGTAAAGTTTTTTGGAAAATCCGGTAATATAGACTACACTAGAATGTAACACTCAAAGTGCATGTGGATGACCAGATCACTCCAAGGAAGACGGAACAGAGTGGGCCAGAATGTCTCAATATGTGATTTTAACTTTGAGAGCATAAACAATTTCAAAACAAAACATAATACCTGATGATAAAACACCCTAATATCCTAAGACGCTAACATAGCGTTAGACGTAGCAACGTCTATACGAACCAGTCCTATACTAAATGAACAGTCCACACTGTCAACAAACACCCCGTTAGATAGTGGCGAAGCAAAGGGAAAAGTTTCTCCCCCAATACCCAAGAGGAGATAAAAATAAAAATTATCAACGAAAGTAGATGCAGGTATGCAATAGACAAGGCCCTGCAATGCGAAACATGGACAGTTGTTGTTGTTGAACTTAAACTTCGTTATTTCGAATGAAGAAATCGCGAGAAAGATTTATGGCCCAATAATGGATATCGCTGCACAAAGTTATATAACTACAACAAACAAAGAGTTAGAGTAATAATGCCCAGACAACCAGCGAAATGATTTATTAACCTAGTCTGGTAAACGAATTCGCGAGACTGAAGAGCCATTGCAAGACTTCGACTGAGATGCAGGGAAAACATCACCAATGACCTTAGAATCATGAAGTAAGAGATGAATACCGATCTCATGAGGAACCGAGACAGTTGGAGTCAGATAGTACTATTAGCCATAATCTACATAGGCTTGCAACGCTACGAAGTAAGTAAGTAAAATATTTTCAATGGGTTTGTGCTTATAAAGCATCGGGCGATGCGCATAGTATTTTACAAGAAAAAACACTTTATTTGCAAAAGTTCGAAAATTACAACTTTTTCAAATAGTCAACCTCGTATAAAGTAATAATTATTAATTAATTAGTAATAAATTTAAAAAATGACTTGCTTGAATTAAAAAAAAGACTTTTATCGATTTTTCTATTATATATAAATTGTTTTTATTTACTATTTATTTATTGTTATGTTTAAAATATCAACATAAGCCACTATAACCCCAAATATATAACAAAAGCTTTCAGTAGATGGATACATTTAGACCGAGAAATGTCACTTTTGAAATTAAATTCAAAATGTCAGAAACAGTAATTATATGTCTAGAAAGTTCTGAGGACTTCAAAAATGCCTTACATCCTGCTTATACAGCAATGTGATATTTTAAAAGTATAAGCGATCAGAAACAACTTTTGTTCGTAAGTTTGTTTTTGTTAATAAGTTATTATCTTTAAAATTAAACGGCAACATCCAAATATGAAATGTGTGCTTGTGGTGCCATAAGCAAACACGTAACTTTACTTTTTTGCACAGCCCGTATGCATGAAAATAATTTCAGTTTAGACACCTCATGCACTTGTGCAACTTTCTGATTTTCTTTCCTGTAGTTCAAAAAATTTTAACCGCTGACGTACTTTTGGCACGATCTGTATCAATCTTTGGGTATATGTTCTTGTGCTGCCGCATTAAAATGAATCAATTTAAAACAATGTTGAAAAAAGTTTTAAAAAATGCCACAAAACTCTTTCAATATAATACAGTAACTTCTTAGCCAGTTATATAATCTTTTATAATAAAAACAAGCAACTTTGGATTAACTTAAATCGATGTTTCGCTTGAAGCATCAAAAATAAAATCCTCAATTCGGCTTACCCTGTCTGCGGGAAATCTCTTTGAGGAAGAGCATTTAAACTTTCTATCATCCGATACAATAATAAATTATCGACAAGGATACGAAGGCGATTCATTTATTTTCGAAGGCAGTTTTTATTGTTTGTTATTTCAATTTACCGTCCAATCCCGATTGCTATCCTCTATTACATCACATCCGTAATCAGACCAATTCCCTCGAGATCCCTGTCGATCCGAAGGCCTAGAACAATCTATCTAATAAAAAAAAACATGACTGCGACATTGTGATACAAAATTCCTCGTGTTCTTTTCATTTATTTCTGTTAATATCCGACGATTTTTTTTAATTTCTTTGGAGAGCTTTTAACCTCAAGCTAATAAAATTATATAAATTTTTTATTTGTATAAGATATAAGTATAACCGTAAGTAGAAGAAATCGGTTTGGACCTTCAACATTTCGTTTTTAATAAAATGGACTTGGTATGGTAATTTTCAAGAATGATGACATAAAGATAACATAACATAAAGATAACATTAAAACAATCAGCAAACAAATAGCTGTAATTGCGCGAATTCTGCAGAAACATGGGCAGTTAGCAATCCTAAGGATCCTAAGACGTCTAAATACTATTTAAAAGTATAATTGTCGGTAAGTTCCATTCCATTTAAATTAATCAAGATAAAGCGATATACAGCTCTCAAATTTCTCGGGTGGTTTCGTTCTTATGCTGGAAAATTACATTAAATTACTAAGTCATGTTTAAGTCACCCGTTACTTCAAACCTGATCTCTGTTTATAATAGAAGTTTTTTGTATTACTGTAAGTTGTGTTGGAAAGGTTTAACACAGCACCAACTCGTCATTAGGAGAGTTTTAGTATTTTTAATTCGACTTTTTCTCAATTACGTAATTTAGCAAAATGAGTAGTAGAGCAAAATTTTCGAGAGTTGTCAAATAAATATTGTTATATTCTTAAAATTAAAAATGATGCTGTTGTTTACATTTACAAACTTAGAACTCAACTATATTGACAGTCTGATTGGTATTTTTTTAAAATAATGAAAATGATGATAATAATAATAGTAATAGTTTACTGGATACAAAAGTTCATACAAAGTAAGTAAAGAATTAAGGTAAGTAAAAACGCTGGCTACTGTTCCAAAGAAACAAAATCTTGCACTTACAAGTCCTTGTCTTCGGAACTTCGTATATCAGGGTATAATAAAAAGTACAATTCGATTAATCGAAGTATTCTTTGTTTCCTTAAATCTGTTCTAATTTAGTAGTGTTACACATTCCTCCCGACAATCATTGAATAGATTTTACCTCTGAATGTACCAAGAATCCAGTCTTGACCAGATTTTTTTCAATCGCTTCAGTGTGAGATTTTCTTAAATATTTTGCGGCAGGTGATACATGTAACAAGTTTTCCAATGGTTTCTTGCATCTTGGGAACTATGATAAGCTGTTTTGTGTTATTACTTAATATAACTTTGTTTTGTCTTTTGTACATTGGAATTGATAATGCTTATATAATATTTGGCTTTAACCCAATAATGTACAGCTTTTGTATAATATATCTTCAAAATAAACTTAGGCTTCAACAACCATTTTTAAGTAACTTCAAGTTTATAAATCAACTGCTATAGTTCAGCATTTCAAGCTTTTTCATATCTAAAAAGTGATTGTAGAATTTAAACTTACATATTAGACTTAACATTTAACCTGAAATCCAAATCAAAAGTAACTCCTAGATATTTAGTTGGTTTAGTTTTTTCTATTTTAAACTAATTTCAGATAGTAAGTTGCGATATTACAAGAGATAAACCTTCCAAAATCTGTCCCAACTTTAGTAGTACAAATACAGACCTGATTGTCAACAAGGCTAAGCCGCACCTCCAGATATGTTAATTCTAAGTATAAATGGTTGTTGGTTAATTTTAGTTTTCTTGCTCCATCCTTCGTCGACCTGCTTCCACAAAAACCGAATTGATTTTCGTTTATGATAGGTCTAGAGTTATTAACGTCACAGTTATGACCAACTTAAAGAGCGGTTTGATGTTTGAAATTTTCAGTGCTTGGGGAAAAATACCAGTTTTAATTGACAAATTACAAATTACAAGAAAATTTGTCTTAGTTTTGTGGAGTTCTGGGGCTTGCTTTGACTTTATGATTTTAAGGAATTTAATGATTTCTTGAGCACTTATAAGTAAGTTTTTGAGCATTATTTGATATTGACTGTCGAACTTGCTCCTATTCCAGAGAGCAAAATAATAGGAACCAGTCGAAAATTTAATGTAATTTAAACGACCTCGTATCTAAGATTTGGCGTGATGTTACCAGCTATCCTGACATACTCTAGAATTCTTTAAACCAATAATAGATGGAAAAGTCGTGGAGGAAGGGCTTTTTAAAAATATTTATGAAAATAGTTTTACAAGTTATAACGAATTAACAAGCTTGTGCTTGTTGTTAGGAACTCAATTTACAAGTTGTCGCTCATGAAAATTTAAACGGGTGGTTAATTAGACGCGGACGTGTTGGCCGGCACAAATTTAATGTCATATAAATATGTACACACTATGCTCACGTTCACCACCATAACGAAAAAAAAAACTGTTTCACAGACAACAAACAATTTTATTCAAATGTATATCTACGCACCTGTGAACACTAAAAACGTGCTGTAGTATTCATTAATAAAAATAAATCTGCCTTTTCATATAAACATGTGACATAGATTGCTTCGATATCGAGATACAGAGTGTCAAAGTTTTTGCAACCAATCGTTTTTTTTTATGGATTACTTAAAAGCCTCGAATAAATATCTTTAGAAAGTTCAGGAAGAAGATACAGAAGAAAAACGGAAAGAACAAAAGTTTTAATGAATATTGTGAAATTTTCAAAAACTCAGTAGTATTAAATTAAATTAAGTATTATTGAAACAAATAATAAAAACTTAACAGGGCAAGTTTCAACACTATGTGAAAAACTGGGCGATTGAGGCAAATCGTTGTTCGTTAAATGAAGTTCAAAGTCTGGACTTGAAAAAAAAACGATTGCGTAATGAAAGTAGCTATATTTCCACACAAAGAACCTGTCATTAACGGGCCTTACTAAATTGTAGGGTTTATTCTTTTATTTTATTTATTAAATTTAAAAACTATAAAATTTCGATCTACAGCACATAATTTCAATCAGAGTCCCAAGAGACGGAAACGACCCGTCCAAAATCTGTTATCACGAAGTATACGGCGACCGCCTAAGTTTACTATGACCATTCTCCGAATCCAAAGCCATTTCATCCGTTTAACCGAGCGATATTGGTCCAAATTATTATCTGTAGCCTCGTAAACGGACCCTCTGTAATAATACTCGATGATATTATTCCACTTAACCAGTAGCCGCAACACAGGCGTTCATTGGAAGTGTGTCACACATAAGTGGTGAGGCTCTAGACGTCCGTTTCTAGAGACCATCCCGACAAAAACTTCAAACGAACCCTTATTTTGATGCGAGAAGCATCATTTGTCGGGGTCTAAAATTCGTCAGCGTTAAAGTTTACATTCTTTGTTTTAATATAAAGGCATCTGAACTGAACTGTAAGCAATTACTCGATACAACTGGGTAAACGAAAAAAACAATGAATACAAAAATCTATGTATTTTGTGTAATACAACTCTTAGATTTAAAATGTAGGTTTATAAAGTGGATCAAAAGGCACTCATTTCTTTACGAAACTTATATAACAGTGTACACACTTTAATTTTGAGGATACCTTTTAAAACAATTGAATCTACTCAGTTCGGTGTAAGTGAATCTCTCGTTCTCTAACAATGTAATTATACAGACGTTCTTTATGCTTCTTATCTTGTTCTCAAGTTTAAAAAAGGATTTAGAAGAATTCAAAAGTTATATATTTGTTTTGTTTTTAACCTTGAACCAAGGAATAATATGAGTCATAAGATAAGAGCTTCATTTGACTTGTCACTTATATATAAAATGCTTAGAAGTGGAACTCCACACAACGACAAAAAAATTCTATGTTTATATGAAAATGTGAGGAAGGCAAAAGGCAAGAGGCAAGACAAACATAAATCTTAAATCATGAACATAAAATCTCAGGTTTGGCTGCTACAAAAATAAAAGTTAACACAAGTTACAAGTTAAGGAGACAAAAATAATGTAAGCTATGTTATGTAATGCTTGCTTGAATCTGATTCCGAGACCCACCCTCATTGGTGAAAAAGACCAAATTCTCGTTCTCATTGGCCAGTAGGGCCGCCCTTGCGAAGAATGAATTGAATGATTATTCGTTTTGGTACCAAAAACTCAATTTTTGACAGAATGGAGCGAGAAGTGAGAGCTATGAGACACCTCCACGTAACTGGAAAAGGCTCCGACAAGTAATTGCCAAGTACAACAATCTAACTACGTTCCGCCAGATATGACTCGATCCACTACGGTCTACCTGTTATACCTTCCCCACACAGTTTACCAACCAGCACTGTTTGATTCACCCTAGCAACAGCTTTACAAAAATCTATGTAAATAGCGTCAACCTGTTGTCACGCCTCCAAAGCACCAGCGATTGAGTCTGGGTAATTTAAGTCACTTAATATGGATAAAATACTATAATTAATAACATCGGGACGTTCTCCCGCTTAATAGATGGGAACAATGTAACATGTTTTCCAGTAGTTCTGGAAAAATGCCCAAATGCTATATAGAGGTCTCGCCAATACGAATGCACAGCATCTAAGAAATCGGGGAGATATTCTGCCAGTTCGGTGTAGATCTCAGAAACGGATATTTGATGTTCCTTCAAGTTGAAATTATTGTAACTTAACTGAACACAAGGAGCAAAATTTTTCTTAGGCTCTCGCTTTGAAATAATTTTCAAATAAATTCGCTGTGCCCGGACCTATTCCAACGTCCGTATTTTTAGAATTAAAGAGGACTGCCACAACATTAGTCCTGCGTTGTTCATTTATAAAGTTCCAAAATGATTTAATATTTTCTGGAAAACTCGACTCTGTATTCTTGACAAAGTTTCGATATTCTGAGCGAGACAGATCTTAAAAGCCTTCCCGAGTCTAGAGAATTTTCGATAATAATCAATAGGATTAAAACTATACTAAATTTTTTGTGTGTAATTTTTTCAAGAGAATTTTTCTTTTCAAATCTCGTGTACATCACCGTACAAAGAATCCCTCTCAACCAACGGAACCCAAGACATCGTTTATTAGGAAGTAATATGCATTCTTAAAATTGTGAAAGTATGATTCGGAAGCCAGGCCTGATATATGGTTGCAAGAATTTTTAGTTATCTTGAGGAAACAAGGAGGATGGCGGCTCTGTGATGGAATCAACTCGCAAAGGGCCTTCTCAACCACCATGAGTAAAAATCAGTTCCAGTTCCAGTTCAGTCAAAAGTCTTTCAACAAGTATTTTATTCCAGTAATTGACGGGGTCGCAGCGCCGGGCTTTGAGCAATACCTGCCAGTCCATACGAGTTGCGGAACATTAAAATCGCCAACAAGGCACATCTGTGTATTTGGGCTATTCTCAGCGATTATGTTGACGCTCTGTGCAAACAGACCCAAAGATTAGTCGTCGATTTCCCCTGCAGTTAACACTAGTACTTGCTGGACGATCTGCCCGGTAGACAACATACTCGTTCATAACGACCTTCGCATCAAAGTAAAGGGCCGTCAACCACGTCTCTGTCAAAATAATACTCTTATATGAGAACACTGAAATATTGCTCCCTAAAGTTGAAAGCTTAATTCTCAGCGCTCCACAGTTTTGCTAATAAATTGGCAAAACCTTATGCTCTCGCGCCGATATGTCCGCGCTCGCTAGTTTTTATTTTTTCTCCTAGCCTTACATCATTCGAGCTCACCCATAATGCATTAAATGTTTTTCAACTTTCTTCTGTTTTTGATGACATTTATCACGTGCTCTTTTGAAGAGTAACTCATAACGGACGAGTGCCTTATGTGATATTACTTGTGGTGTAAGAGAATCCAGTCAAGTCTCTCAGTATCTGATCGATACGGAATTCTTCATCACCCTGACAGCTTAAGCTCAAGCTTGATCAGCAAGGACTCGGCACCTCCTGTGGAAGTAGGAGTAGAATCTTCTTGCCTGAATGACGTTGAGTAGTCTGACCTAATATTCAATTCAGCAAACTCTTACTTAAGCGTTTTCGACTCATTAGACAGGTCACTAACAGCTTTAATCAATTTTGGTACCAGCTTCTTCAGCCCTTTCCGATTCTCGATGATCTCAGTTCCATCACCTGAACTTTCAATCATTAGGGCATTACATTTTGTAAAAGTGGAACCATTTTCACTCTTCAATTGATCCGTCCCCGTATGTTAGACGCCGAATATTTTTCTGTGATGTTGTTGCTGCGGAATCACTGCATTAAATCCGCACGATTACCGACAAACATTAAAGTTAATTAACAATGACTTCACTTAATCACTTTTCAGTTGAACCAGCAAGACGTGCTAGTTCAAACCGAAACAAAATTTATTCTGAACGGATCACTAGTACAGCCAATAAGAGTGAATAAAACGAGGGTTAATTTAAGTGTCCAGTACATTTTGATATTTTATAAAAAATAAAATGGACAAAACGCTACAAGAAACAAGGAAAAAAAAATTAAAACTTTAGGATCGTTAGGTTTTGGCAATTAATAGTTCCATTTCATACAAAATCTAATTTTTATGTATGATATTACAATTTTCTGATAATAAAGAATTTTTTTATTAACACTTAGTATTTTGTACTCCCTATTCTAAAATACCCAATTTTCTGGTGATACATATTATGATTGTATTAGTGCTATTTGTTGTATTAAAACAACAATAACCACAAAAAATGATTAAGTTATATTGCAACAAAAACCAATCAATTTTTTTTTCCAAACTCAAAATAGTAACGTTTGTTCAGGGATCGATTGTTTTTTTTTTCGCTACGTGTTTAGATCGTAGCATTTTTTTACAATGAAAAAAAAAATTTCAAAAATTTCTTAATATGCATTGTGTTCTATTTAAAATACCAAACTTGCATAACAATAACAATATAATATTTTAAAGTATTAGTCAATCTAAACAAGTCTTGTGTTTGTACTTTTATATTTTTACGGGTTCCATCCCATATTAAGCGGGTTACTCAGTTACAATCTATAACTTTTGGCTTGTTTTCGCAAATCCAGGACTGACATTTCTCAACTCTGTGTCGATACCATTTTCCTCTACTCTATTACCCCTTTGTGTTCTCCGCCAGTCATGAGAGTAAGATTAGCATCATTCACTATTGTCACTATCACTACTCTCTCAGCGAGGAATACTCAACAAAATTATTGTCTTCCGTGTTAATATCATTTTTTACATCTGTGGAGATAAAAGTTTTTAAGGTATTGTTAATATTCGTTGGATATGTCGACACCCACACTCTTTTCTGTTGGCTACCTGTTATTTTACAAAGAAAGTGGTAATATAACGGTGGTGTTTTGATATATCGTGAAAGAAACGCCAACCGAGGACAAGAGAAAAGGAGGGAAATGATATTACTGACAATGACATATAGCGTAATATGGACCGGGTAATTTACAAAAAAGTTGGAAACAACGGAGCCGATGAAACATATATTTTCCACAAAAAATGGGTGTTATTTAATGGAAATGCTTAGCAATTTTGCTAAGCTCTTGCGTGATATGATAAAAATATACTTCTCCGATACAGTCTAAGAATGACGATTTCGTTTTCCCTTTTAGTCCGGTCAAATTAGACATTAATTAATTAAGTGATAAAAATTCCGACAGAGCTGGATTTTAATGGAGACCTTTGGGTACTCCGGCAGAAATAAAATACAAATACATTTGTGGCTTAGGGTTAAAAGTCTAAATTTTCATTTAAAAAAAATTGACGAAAACCAAAATTTTGATAAAAACAATATTTCAGAGATGACTTATTGAGCATAAAAATATTTAAAAGTTTTCCACGCCATCTGTAAAATAGTGTAGATGGCGCGGTTTATTAATAATAAAAATGATATTAATTTTTTGCATCTAACAATATTAAAATCCGCCCGCTGTATTATGGTTTTAATCCGATTTCGGTCATCAAGGAACGGATAAAGTTTAGTACAATGTGCCACAAAAATTATACTAACCAACAATATATGCGCAAAAATATGTATAAACATCTAAAGAACACTAAATCCTAAGTGCCGTTCGGGAAATATCTCGTATTCCCTAAATACTGACTAACATTGTTCCCTGTAATCTACGATCTGTCATGGTCGAGTTTTCTAACAAAGTACTGCATTTAATTCATTGCGATTATTGCTATTTATGTCGGTATATGTTGTTTATTCAAACCTCACCAGGCACGTCTCCCTTGATTTCTTCTTGTTCTTTTTCTTCTTGCAATACCTAAATCTTCATCTGTATTTTTATAATTTAAAATTTACAACTGAGATATTTTTGTAAAAACTGGCATACCCGAAGTATCCACCAAAATCCAACTATGTCGGAATTTTCGTTATTGGCAATAACAGTTTTGACCGGACTATTTCCAAAAAAAAGCATTCGCCAAATCGTTTACAAAATTAAACAGCACAAGATATTAACGACACTAAATCAAAGTAATAGATTTTAAAGAGGTTGAATGCAGGTTCATAAAAATTCAATTTCCTGGAGACGGAATAAATCGAAATTCAATTACCCGCTGTCAAGAGAAAGAAGTTATAGTCGGTGGCATTCTGGTAGAAGAACTTTATGTGGTAATATAATAAGACGGGCGACGCCGAAGATTGTATTAGATTGGTTTCCCGCATGTTAAAAGGTGAGATTTTTGTGTCGCGGAAATTTTTGATGCTCTAATGGAGGACGCGGCATGAAAAGAAACGGTTTCCTTTCGGTTTGCTTTGAACGAATCCGTTGTACAGAGCACTGAGCATTTAAAACATACCATTCTAATCATTGTGATGCACCATAGTGGGATAAATTAATTGAATGAATTGAAGGCCAGTAAAATAGGATATAGGATGTTCTCTCTATTTTGTCAATTGCTTTTAAACTACATCAAATATGTTTACGGTCCCTCATATTGCCTCGTACTTGACTTTTGGTATGGTAATAAGATATGCTACCAGAGTAGCGAGAGTTTGTAGTGTGATTATTGTATGCAAGTGTAACTAGGGCAAAGGAGAGTGGATTTGGGGGCGATTAATTCATATTTCCTAGACAGCAGTAAGAGAAATACTTCAATCCTTAGTGAAATCAAACCCAACTGACGTCTTTCGAGTATGGTTTACTTCAGAATGTTAAATATTTTTAGACACATTCCTTGGCTCCAACACAAAGTGGAAGGTCTTATTGTCCAGTGTGATAGATCTCCACAAACATCCTAACAAACGACACGCTGATGCCGCCCATGTAACCGATGTCAGGGCTGATGCGCCTGAACCATGAATCACGACGAATGCTGATGATATTGACTGCTATAGGAGAGTCCGAAAAAATACAGAATTTAACGGCACCTCATCCTGTGTGATTTTTGGAGCAACCGAAAATTGAAATGAATGGAAGGCCTTAGTTGATAATATTGAAATATGGAACCGACAAGATAGAGAGACTATTTCTTGCATTACTCTATTTTTTATGCATTGCTCAGGCGTGTGTAAAGTGTCACTTAAAGACTCCAAGAACTTCGTTAAATGCTGTCACAGTCACTTTGACTGTTTGCGGTACTTAAGTCACGGATTTGGGAGCTATCGACGCTATTAATGATTCCCAGTTCCCATGATCATGTCGCATATCCAATCGACAAATGTGTTCTTACTCTTTTGCATAAATGTTCTCAAAAACGAAAGGTTGTAATAAAGGCGTAGGATGCAATACGTTGATGAACTTTTCCAGACACTCGTTTATTAAACAAATCACACTCGGGATACATCTTATTGCACAATATAGTATTTTAATTAGCACTATACATAAATTGCGATTTCCAAGTTGCCACTGCATTCTAGTAAATCTGCTACTGACCAGATTACACCAAAGTTGGAAAGGTTCATTTACTTGGTTCTTTTTATGTAAGTTAATAGGACACTTAACGCGAATCACACGCAAAATGCTCATTAAATAGCAGAAATGACTCTGATCTTGGAACTACCCACTATTTTCTTAATTCGGTGTCAATAAGGGCCGGCAGTAGAGTGCTTCCTTTCCGAATTTCTAGTGTAAATATCCCTATGGCGTGTTCAGTGTCTGCACTGCTAGAGCTTAACCCTTAAACTACTTACCATTTCGTCAAAATTAGGTTATGTTTGCTTCCAGCCTCACACAAATTCTTCGAAAGTCTTTAGTAATTCTCAATGTCAATTTTTTCCTGTTCTGATATTTTTTGTTGCCTTTAACCAAAAAAGTAGAAATATATCACAAATATAAGGCGCCGGATCTGCCTCAGTTGATGGAAACATTAAGGCAACCGAAAAAGTGAATAGAATAATTTTATAATTGTCCCTGTCTTGGGCATGTGTGAATAACCTTCATAATACTTTTACTAACATTCGTCATGAAACACATACAAAAAAACGAAATTTTATGATTCATTTAAGGGTAGACTGTAATGATCTCTTTAATTAAGTTTTGGTGGGTTTAATTAGTTGTAAAACTTTAGTGGTACAAGGCGTTATAGCAATCGACTATTCACTGACCTACGACATCTTTTACTGCGCCTTCTACGTTTCCGTCGACTGGCGAGTGATTTGTTGTGCGGTAGTTATAAAACAAAACACAATATGTTTATAGCGAAACATGTTAAGCCGAGTTTTTCCTCTTAAATTTAAAAACTCGGCAATTTAATCAATATCACCATGCAGCAATCAAAATTATATCTTAAAAAAGACCGACATAATACCTATATTGGAAACTTTTGTGCACTCCTCGTCATATTTTACCTCATTTCGTAACTGCATTTTCACCATCCCATGGTAATAAAAATCTGAGACGGCAGGTTTTATCTAATCACGGAATCGCATAACATTATTTAACATTTTTCCAACGTAAAATCGTTTAACAAAATTGAACAGCGGTCGCTTATTGTTCCTTTGGCAAGGACGCACCCTTTGCGGCCGCGATCGATACTGCCGAAGACAAACGAACTCTCCAGAATATGAATTATCTTCTGTCGTTTTGCCGACCATTAATCAACGCGCTACTTCTATAGCGTTAAATTCGCATTTCAAACAGAAATAATTGCATTAAATAGTTTCCGGGTGGATATGGTCGCGCCTCGAATTTATTCTGGAATGTTTTGTATCGGGCCATAGAATTTTTACTACGTTGTTGATGTTGCGAAGAGAGACGGTAAAATTCGCTGCGAAGTTACTAAAACTCGTCGGCAATTACGAAAGCGCACAATTGCCAGTTTTGTATAATATTTTGGCACTATTTTCGTCTATATTCGTCCGGAATGTTACTCCGAGTTTAGCGACGTAAAGGCTTGGATACGATGGTAACATTGTCGATCTACTTTTCCTCAAATACACTTTATTATTGCAGATTTGCAAAATCCACAATAATTAGACATAAAGGTGGGCAACAAAAATAAAGAAGTCTAGCAGGACTGTCTCCCTATAAATCTACCCATAAAAACGACAAAAAATGAGAACTGAAAATTATACGGCGTAATTTTCGTTATTATACCGACGCATGATGGCTAAAGAATTTGATCTTAAAAACGTTTTATTTTTTGGATGGTGTAGTCCCTCGAGGGACCATTGTAAGCGGCGATTTTTAATGCTTGTCTTCGCTTTTTAAATATTATTGTATGTACATATTAGGAGAACGAAGCTTTTGCAAAATTTGGACACTATAGAGCATTGATATTGATAATAAAACTGAATTGTTTGTGGTTGTTGTTTGTTTGCAACTGTTTTCATGATGAAATAGCAATGCTAACTCAGGCTTGATATGTCAAAAGGGCTCAAAAATCAACAATCTATATTTTGTTGATTGATGAAATCTAGTCGTATCAGAGAGAACGATTTGTAGGTTATATTAATGATGAAACTGAGTTGTAATGAATTTTAATTGTCACCACCTAGAACACAGCACGGTACTTTTTCGTACAGTAATGTTTCTATTCATTTAGTTTTTTAAAAATCGGTCTTCACCCTAAAGGTAAATGTATCACGAGTTCTTTTAAAGCCAAAAAAAGTTAAATAATAATAACAATACTAATATAATACACATGAATATCTTAAATAGAAATCTTTTGTACAATTGGAAACAGTGAAAGAAATTGGACGATCTTCAACAATGCCCAGCAACGGCAACACCTCGAGCACCGTAAAAAAGGTCGCCTGCTGCTGACACTTAAGATAGACCGAGGGATGCTGGGTCTCTGCATTACAAGCCGTACTAGCAAACGTTAAACTTCATTATTCATTTTCCTATGTTTTTCCCTTTTCTTTTTTAATTTATTTGTAAAAGTTAATTAAATTGTAAAAGTTAAAAATAAAGTTATCGAACAAGAATCAGTGCAGCAAATAACGTGGACCTACCTCAAAACCCACCAGAAATATGTATTATTCCCTAATAATAGCCAACCGCTTCTATAAAATATCTTTATTATGACGTTTGCATCAAAACTGAACAGATGAATTAAGGCTACATGGTGTCCCAAAAACATGAAGCCTACCAATTCAAAAGTGTTCAAAATGACGACTCCTCGACTCTAAACACAAACGTCATTGTCGGAGATGTTATAAAGGACCCATTTAACGTATCCCGACAAAAACAGCCGATGGCGTCATGTCAGTTGACTTTTTGAGAATTATTTCTTCAAATCCACCGGTTTTCGTAGCTAAACGGGAATTTATTCAGTGAATTCAGAATTTTTTTCTAGTCCCTTCGTTATCTACGGCTGAGAGCCACTTCGGACATTTCCGGGATATTACCCACGGGTTTCGTAGGTTTCGGATGCATTATTCACGGCTTGAATTCTGACAGTCATGTCACCCGTCACTCAGTGGCTATATTCGTGTTGTTTTGCAAAAATATATCCCAGAAAAAGTATAGTGTGCAACACGTACTATACATTTTTTAAGTCACTGGTTTATTAAGCACTCGCTCCACTCGTGGCAAAACAAAATTGGTCACTCAAATGCTATTAAACGTGATCAGTAATTCAACGAATTAAGGTATACCAGAGGCACTCTGAACAATTTGAATATTACTATTTAAAAAACTACATTGTTTACTTTGCCGAATATTTATGGTAATGTGTTTGCTGATGTGGATCTAAAGACTCGTTTATGGATCACCAAAAAAATAATTCGCTCAGTTTTAGGCTAGGTAAATTTTACAGAAGCAATTAAACTTTCGCTATAAATTTTTGGCAAATTTGAAACATCTTCACTAAATCTTTCTGAAATTGTGTTTTTATCAATCTGTCAATCTATTGCCCATATAACCATCGCAAAGCATGCCTTCTCATAAAATAACATATGAATAATTTATATCTCTATCTTGGGCTGTCCCAGGCATTTTATTAAAAGCATTATCAAGTCACGAAAGTGCGTATATAAGGCGATTCGCGCAGAGTGGTTTTTCACAGCAGTGGAATATTTCAAGCAAGCTGAATTTAAGTTGAGTTTTATTTTTACAACTAATCACTCAAAAAAATTGCATTACAAAAACAAAATTAATCAGAAACTAGCACATTTACACATACATTAAAAAAAATGTTTGCATTTTGCATCATGAAATCTTCTATTAGAAGATCTGGGGAACTGTAAAGGAGACCGTTTTTGAAGCGGTAAAAGGTAACCCGTGCCAACTGATGGAATTTCAAATCGATCACCCCACATTTCGAAGCAAATTCATAAATTATTAATAAAAAAATATAAAGCTTTTTAAAAGCACTGAAGCACCGGGAAGAGTTTGTTCTGGTCCATCCTAGCAGTTCTTAGATCTTAACCATTTTACAATCTTAACTTTTTTTGGTTACGCAACTATTTTTATTGAAGTAGATAATAAAATAGATAATAACATTTATTTGTATCTAAAAATCGATGTGGAAAAAAACGAATTTTCACTTTTAGTAAATTGGCGCGTGGAAGTTATGCACAGGGTTAAGGTCGAATGAATAGGTGAATCGAACTAATTACATTTGAGAAAAAAAAATATTTCATTAAGTTAAATATTAACCATTTGATATGTTTATTACTCGCTACTCTATAATACCCAATTATGCACTGATCTAGCTCAAGCAAAGTGGGAAATGTAAAGAGGTATTTTTTTGGAAACTGTTCATTTGATTGTGGTATAACAAGATAATATATTTCACATCTGTTTTAATGGCCTCTAATTGTAAACTTTAAAATTTTCTAAAAATCTTGAGAACATTTTCTTAAGGCCATGGATGTATTTTTTGACTTTGAGAATTTAACGTCAAATTTCTTCAAAAAATACAAAAGAACATTAGTAATAACCGAGTTAAATTTCAAGTTAACAGGCAAACTAGAAAAAAGGTTATCGAGAAAAAGAAAAGTAAAAAGAAACGATAAATCAATCAAACAAAATATTCGAAAAATCGAGCAATATAGGTTGATTTATGGCATAAAGAATAAAAGTATTTAGTTTAGAATTTTGATGTTACATAACATTTTCCATCACATTTATATTGGCGGAATTATATTTTTTTCCGAAATCACAATAAATCGAAACCAGCTGGAATTTGTTTCAGCACGATTTTACATTAAACTAACGCAATGTGACGATACGGATTATGTTTACCCGCATTGCATCGTCGAACGAATGTGCTCCGGCATATTTACCGATATTTAATAATTAAAGCTATCCGTATTGAAAAATTACAATATTTATTAAATATAAACACATCAATCGTGAAATATTGTTATTAGAGGCGCATACGTGCGCGGTCAAATTTGATAATCTGCGAATAAAATATTAAGTATTATGTACATATAATATTACTGTTGGTAGGAGATCGCTTGATATTGGCATTTCAACCATCCATGATGCCACTAAAATGTTAAACTATTTCGGAAATGAAATTTGGAATGGTTGAGTTTATGGTTCGTGTTGATAATGCTTTAAAAATAGTTCGTTTCGTATCGTTCGCAATTATACATTGTTGTTTGATGGATGTTCCTCAAGAAACAATAAATAATATTTTTTTTTAAACCTACCTAGCACGCTTTTTGAGAACTACCGCAATGATATAATAGGAAGGGTAATTTTGCTGATTTTAAGACACAACGCAAAGAGGTCCTTTGAGTTATCACTCTTTGCAGTAAATTCAATTACAAGTTTTGCATTTAATAATGCTTCGCCTTCTAATTTAAAAAAGATAAAATTTGTCTTTTTCTACTCCTTACAGTGTTGTCAGATCATTCCAGTACAGCTATTAGAAGAAAGTAGTATAAAAAGTCCGTATTTTTTGCGGTTACGTGAAGGAAGTTGGTATCAGAGATGTAAGGTTAATGGTATCATGGTGGAACCCTTTGATTGCCTGACAAGTACACTTCCAAAGTAGTCATGAAAACCAAGTTTTGCTGAAAAAGAGAGCTTAGCAGTTTTCTACAAATATTTAACAGAAAATCCTACATGTACGACAATCGTTCAACAATTTTTTTTTTGGCAATTTTATTTTATATTACAGCCTTCTATCAACTGCAAACATTTATCGAAGCGTTTTTCAAACTTTTTAAGAGGTCTACAAAGTAATATTTCGGAAGCTCCTCTATATAGGCTTAGGCATTTTGTTTTGATTACTTTCTCTTTAGACGTAAGCCTTTGTCCTCCAGGCTATGTCTACAAGTGCGTAAAAAAGAAATAGTCACTGGGGGCCAAAACTGGCGAATCCGGAGGATGTTGTAATAATTGGTACTTTAATTCCATAATTTTGTCCATCCCAACTGCACAGGTGCGCACCCGTGTCTTAAGAAACAGGATCTTTTTCCTTGTTAGATTGGGACGTTTTTCCTGGATTTCCGTGGTAATTACCTTACCGGTCGACTTGATCGTCTACACCATCTTTGGAGTCTGTTCACCTTCAAAAATTCACTGTTTTGACTGTTCTTTTGTCTCTCGGATATAGTAATGTATACATGCTTCATCAACAGTTATATATTGCATTCATTCTCCACTGCGAGCAAATGCGGCACCCGTCTTGCCTACATTTTTTCAACCCAAGTTTAAAATTAAAGACTGAACGTTGCCAAGAGCCTATAGTCTCAACTATTTCGCACTTGGATTCGTCGGACACTTGATAATTTAAAATAAAACAATTCATCCTTTTTGTTAAGTTTTTTTTACCGCGCAAACGGGTTCAAGTGATAAAAAAAAACAAAGGAAATCTAGGCATATTTTTTAAAAAAGGGAGTACAAAATTGTTATTAAATACTTTCTTACTGCCACGTTTGTTTATTTTGTCAGCAACGCCAAATAAATCGTAATTCACTCACTGTATTGGTAAACAGATAACAAAACTTACTTCCTTTCGTTGATGGATAATATTCTAGATAACGTTTCAGGAGCAGAGCACGAATAAATATTGCAATTTGGGTCTCGCGTGCCTCGTCATTATTGAATATTTAATAGGGCATTTTATTTAAATCACGATATTATCAAAATACTAAACTCTTTTAAGGAGGGGAGGGAAATTAGGGAAATTTTGGGTACCTTAATATAATAATTGCTGTATCATGCGCAACGACCGAAAATAGTGGAAGCGAACTGAATAACGATAACGGAATAAGGTAAATGTCCGGCCTATCGGACACTGAAAGAATATCTAACTGTAGAATAACCCCAACAGTAAGGTATTTAAAGAAACTCTTCAAAATTACGCCTGATATAACTGCCCTATCATTTTTTCTTGTAATTTAATAAAATTAAGTAATGTTTCAAAACTGTTCTGTTTCATTTACCGGACCAGATCCGTACTATTTATCGTACATATAATGTTTTGTTTTGTTTGTTTTGAAAATGGACTGCTTAACATAAAAATATTTTTTTACATAGACATAAATAAATAGGTTAATAGAAAATGACAATTCGAATTAAAACAACTATAGGAAAATAATAATGTAGGGGAAAGTGGTTACACTTTTTACATTTCATTTTTTCTCTTTATGATTAATTGTCGAATTTACATATAGCTTATGCACCGAAGTGTGTGCATGCGTAGAGTAGATGGGGTACTTTCGTGCGCCAAGGGGTAGATTCATACAGAGTAATTAAAAAGTGTATTAAAGTCGTTATTATTTTATTAATTATTACAAAAATATTTATTTATCAAAGAATTAAGTTAGTAATGTTTTACTCTACTCATAGTCGAACGGAACGGCCCTGATCGATCCGGACTCAGTGCACGGTATTGGGCTAAAGGAGTTGCTGACCTTCTACAGGAGGGGCGGCATTCTGGACGCCCTCTAGAGCGGCCTGGGGGCACAACGGGCCCATCTGGTGGCCTAAGTGCTTGGACGCCCGCGAGGGCGCCCCCCTTTAATACCAATACCAATACCAATACCAATAGTCGACAAAATCTTTCTTAAGAAAAATAACAAAAAATAAAATCTCTCATCCATCGTTCATGTATTGATAATTCTACGCTTTATAATCAGTCTAATTGAGATCTTTGACCATTAAAACTTAAAGTAAGTAATTATAAAATTTGGTTCTCGCATTGGAACTTATAGCACATTCTAATTATTTAAGTTAACTGCAAAAGCAAAAAGTCTAGCCATTCCATGATAATTCCGGTTTTTTCGGAAGATACGATATTTTCAGCTCTGTATCGAAATAATAACTGAGAATTTTTCCGACGTAATAAACAACCGAAGTCTTGACCAAAAGGTTTTCTCTGTGTGTGTCACATTTCAATTATTATCAATACTGAGATCATTATTCTCTTCATACGTTTCTAAATCAACTGGAGATGTTGAACTCTCCCTTAAGCTTAATTGCAACCCTTCAGATTCATGTGAATGTCCATTACTTCCCAGCTTCTTTCTTTATTTTTGTATATATATATATATATATATATATATATATATATATATATATATATATATATATATATATATATATATATATATATATATATATATATATATATATATATATATATATATATATATATATATATATGCGAGATTTGCCCCGTTTTCTTCCATTATTGGTTTTTCTGTTTCCAACTGATGTAGCACAAGGTCTTATGACTTCTGGTGTTATAGGAAGATTAGCTCTTAGTTTAGATTGTGTCTCAGCCGGCAGTTCCAGTAACAATGCCTTGAATATTTTGGAGCAAAGAAGGTGACTGCTCACGAATATTTGTTTCATTCATATCAGCTGATGCCATGGTGCTAAAAGGTTGTGGTTCTACAGCGACTGTATTTATTTTCAGATTAAATGGCACATTTTCCGAATTACTTGAAGCATACACGTCAGTGGGAGCGAAATCCTCTCGGCCATAAACCTATCTTTTGAAATCCACTTGTAATATTTTTTGCAATAAAAGATTCGAAATATTCAAGTTTTACCTGTTTAGGAATATTCTAAATGTTGATTATTTTCCCAGGATTGGACATATGCCATTTATTCAATGCCATTTTCAACTTTGCCTCGAATGGGCCGAACATTCCAACGTTTACCGGTTGCAACCGATGACCTGTGTGAAGGGGAAAAGACACAAAAACTATGCCATTATCTCGAGCATATGTTATAGCCCGTAAGTTTTTAGAATATGCTTTAATCCACTTCTATTAGCAGCTCCGAGGTCTCCTTCAGGCGCGCCAGTAGTGCACACGCGGAAATACAAATAGCGGAGAGATAGTATTTCCGCTTGCAGAAATAATAGCACCAAATGATATCAATTCGCCTCTGTCTGCTGATACAATTTGTCCCACTTGTTTCTGTGATTTCGGAGCCGAAATTCTCGGAGTCTCTAACACAATAGTACTCGGCAAAGTTAAATATCCTGTGGGCAGTAAAATTATGTCGCTGCAACACATCAACATCATCAACATCACAACACATCATCAACTCTTGGACTGCAGTCTTATTAAACGCGAATGATCGAGCAGCGCTGGGGTTCTTCGGCTTTCGCAGACTGAGGTTGGTGTTCCTTTCCCTGTATTTACGCATCCACTCTAAGCCGTCATCCCATTTAGATGGATTTTCAAATTCAATTCCTTCGCGTATTCATACGCAAGTTTCCGAATTTGTACTTACGTGAGTCCATAAAGCATTTTGCAACTATTAATGATGTAGTTATTTAAGCGCTCCTCTTAAGAAGAGAACACTTATAGACTCATGAATTTGAATTAAAAGTTCATCCATAAGGGTCCATCGACGTTGGAGCAATTTTTAAATTTCTTGAGTGTGCTCTCCAGGATTGATGATTTGATGTTGTATTTTAACGCAGCTTTTCTATACAACAACCGTTGTATTACACCATCAATTGCTAAATTCGTGAACTCTTCATTCACTTTTTGAGTTCGCATTGCGTCGTATCAGCTAGTACAAAACAGTGCGACTGGTGCAACACTCCGCTAGCAACATGGCGGCCAGTATGTCTCTGCACACAAGCAAAGGCGTGCTTCAATTTTGTTTCAAAATGTGAAACTCGTATTTTCAAAAAAGATTTTTATTTATATTACAAGTAACACACAATATTTACCAACGCAAAGCGACTGAAGGACTGTCCTATCTTATGAATAGTGCGCGTATTTATATAATTAAATTTGCTGAATGAGCATATAACTCGCCATACTATTCTTTTTTAACATACTCATCATAAGTGGCCATATAACTCCTCCCTCTTCAAGTTTGAGAAAATCGGGGTTGATTTTTTCATTTTGTTTTCTTTTCCGCTAATAATAATAAAATACAATAATTACTATTAGTGTAATTATAATAATAAATATTACAGTAATTTAAATACTAGAGTTTAACAAGGTTAAGTGTTTTAGAGGGTGATTTACTAGGCTATCGACGGAAGTTTTAGTCTTAAATTAATTATATCTCCTTTTTGAGAGTCAGAATTATTATTTATAATTTTAACATTACACTCTGCTGGCAGAATTAAAGATGCTTTATTAATTATTTCGACATTTTGTTGATTTGGGCAATGAAAATATACATTTTCTCGGGAATTCGGGATAACTATAATAATAATTTAATTGGGTAGCTAAGGTTTCTTTGTATTCAATTGAAATCAATGGACAATGATTAGATTAATTAATTATTTATGAAATACAGGGTTCGCTTTTATTAAGCATAAGAATATGTCCTCGATTTTGTGGCAGTTTCCCTTTAAGTTAAAGAAATCGTCTATTGATTTCAAAAGATAGGGATTATTTATAACGGATATTTTATTATTAATTGGTATGGGGTATATACGGTAGAGGTCATAAGGCTTGTTAAAAACAAGGGATATGGCTACGTAAAAAATAATAAGGTCATTTTTAATCGCAACGTTAGCGTTCGCCAGTTCGTAGTATTGTTATCAGGAATTATCAAAAAGAATTCGTGTTTTTGGGTCAAGTTTAGAGATAATATTCTTAAGTTCTTTATATTTAAAAATGCTGAGGTGCATTACATTTATTTCGTTAATAAATAATAAATAAGTGGTTAATGTTATAGTTTGCGTCATTTATGCTAGGTAGTTAATTTGGATCAGTATATTTTGCGGATTATTTTTTTATATTATTCAGCTCAAGCGTCTATGTCCTTTGTTAGCCGATGAACGATCGTCTGGGTTGAGGATACGTCTTGGTGCAGGATTTCTTTATTTTCTTGAAGAGTTTTAATATATTATTCATATGTTTGACCATTATCGCAGTCTAGAGTTCAAAATAAATAATTTTGTGCCTTTCCAAAGAAATTAAAGAATCCGCTTTTAAAAAGATCTAGGGTCCGAGTTACTAATAAGTGACTTAAGGGCGTATTTAAATTATCTAAGGTAACAAATTCGTAAAAGCGTTGATTTCGTTCATTTTAAACAATGCTGTAAGTTAGTCAAATTAACATGATAAAAGTTTGTTACAACATAACTGTTAAATTGATGAACTGGTAACAGGGGGTTTGTTATATCTTCGAATTTATATTGGGCATTTACGATCGGCGGCAGCAGGAAAATGGTAAACTTCATTCTTATACCTAAAAATTATAAATGTCTTTTAACATCTTTAGGGTGTCTTTGATTCTTAAATTGAGTCAATTTACATTTGGGTTATAATTTTTGTGTTAACTTCCAAGTTGCGTTTATTAGTTGATTAGTACCTTCGGCTATTTCGGGATCATTTTCGCGTTTTTCTTTTAGTTTAGCTAAAACATTTGCCTTTTTGCATTAAGTTTTAAATTTATTTTTTCATTAAGTTCCTTAAAGATTTCCGCAAGTTCGTAGAAATAATCTGTTTGCAACTGATTAAGGTTTTTCTCGAAATGTAATTGATAGTTCAGATTTCCTTTTAGAATTTGGAAACTCATAGGAAGGATGTATACTATTATTATAATTTAATATTGCGATATCCATTAGCTCTTGGATCGTTTTAGTACAATGTTCGTCTTTTAGAGTGGTACGAGACTTTTCTTAAGGGTAGAATGGAATCTTTGTACTGGTGAGTTTGAGTTTGGATTATACGGTGTAATCAAATATAAGTCGATTCGATTTTCTGTCATTCCTCGATGATGTCTTTGTGACATCTTCCTATTATTTCTTTCTGTTCGTTTTGATCCTTTATATCTTCCAGTAACGTATTAGAAATGACGAGTTTAAATGCATTATTTTTAAACGTTTCCTGGAAGGTCCTTACTGGTTCTAGTTCTTTATTAGCGAAATGTATACAGTAAGTGTCTGAGGGTAAATTGTCTCGTAGAAGCTTATGGATTTCTTCCATTATTGGGTTTTTGTTAATGTACATCATCAGTCTTTTCTTGGTGTCAAATAATCTTTCTGTTCTTGCATGACGTTGTGTTAAATCAGTCCATTTAAATATAATTTGGTTTTTAAAGGTATTAAGAGCTTTATTGACATATGGAGCTCCTATAATTTGATTTTCCATAGATGAATGTAGCGTGTTCATTTCAGAGTTAACTACCTTTTCTTGAGCTTCTTTACTTGTAGATGGGTTGTTTTGTTCTTGTAGTCTCTCGGGTTGTAGTATTTTTTGAACCGTATTTGGATGTCTTACTTGAATATCCAAAATTATCTTAATTTCCGGTTTCTTTTTTGGCCAGTGACATACGAGTATTTCAATATCTTGACTTTGGAGATATCCAGTTTGGGGATCGCTATTGGTGTAACATGATTTTTTTTTGCATGGTTTTTCATATTAATTATGGTTTTCCAAAGCATAGAGTAACTTGGTTTTTGTTTAGATTTTCCTTTAGTAAGTAAAATAAAACGGTCAAATAATATAGCCGTTTAGCGTTTAGGGTTTTGGTCGATAAGATATTGTAGGTTATTAAATTTTTGTTTAAAGTCCACAGCAATGCCTTGTTCCATTTTTTAATCGGCCCACGACACAGTGCGCTAAAGAATAATTTTGTTGTTCAAAAAGATTTCATTGAATTTCCTTAATTATCTCCGAGTGTTCGATTGGTTTCCAATTTTGTTCAAAATTTTCAAATTCATTCAGAGCTTTTTGCGGTTTTTCAAACAGGTTTTCCTGTGATTTGAAGAAGTGTTTAATGATTGTTATAAATATTGGTCATCTTTTTCCTCGCTTTCTTCACACCGCTGATATATGTGAGGGTTTTACTAAGTCTACAGGGTGTATTTCTTTTGGTGGTCGTAAGAGCGCGACATTTTGTTTGCCTTTTTTTATATTGAATAGTGTATTCATATTGCTGAAGCTTCAGTTTCCACCTGACTAATTTTTAATTAGTTTCTTTAATGGAGAAAAGCTATTACTATAGTGAATTTCCTACCAAATAGATAAGGTCGAAAGTATTTTGTAGCCCGCACGATGGCAAGAAGTTCTTTTTCTATTGTAGAGTAGTTAAGCTCTGCAGAACTTAGTGTTCGGCTAACGTATGCTCTCCGTAGATCAGTTCCAATTGTTGCTTCTGAAAGAATTGCTCCGATTGCATAGTCTGAAGCGTCTGTTGTTAAAACGAAGGGATTGTTGAACTCCGAGTATTAAAGTATAGGATCATTAGTTAACATATTTTTACAAAGATTAAATGCGGTAATAAACGCTTTATCATGAGTAATTTTAACGTCTTAGCAAAAATTTTTATGAATTTCCTGTAATATCCGACAAGACAAAGGAAGGATTCAATTTCTTTAGGAGTGTTGGTAATAGGTTTGGTTTAACTCCGTCCGGTGTTTTCACGAATAAGGAATTCCACTGTTTTCTTTAGGAATTCAGATTTATCCAATTGTATCTTCATATTGAAGGATGCAAGTCGTTCAAAGACTAATTTTAATTAGTCCATATGTTCCTGAAGACTGGTCGAGTATATAATTATGTCGTCCATATACACAAGACATACTTTTCCTTGTAATCCACGCAAACGTTGTCCATTTGTGCGCTGAAATGTAGAGGGCGCGTTTTTAAGACCAAATGACATACGTGTATATTCGTAATGTCCATGCTTTACATTAAATGCTGTTTTCGGGATGCTTTCAGGATCCATTTCGATTTGGCGGAATCCACTGGTTGTGAAATATTGGCATCGTCCTAGTTTATCCAGTATATCAGTGATATTAGGTTGGTATTAGGTATTTATCGTCTATAGTCTTCTCATTCAATTTTCTGTAGTTTATGACGAGTCTCCATTTTCTACGTCCAGATGCGTCTGCTTTCTTTGGTACAATCCACACTGGTAAACTCCTCGGGGAACTTGAGGGTTGAATTATTCCTTCTTGTAACATTTCTTCTATTTGCCTATCAATTTCTTGTTTATGGACATACGGATACCTATATGATTTCGCATGTACGGGAATTTCGTCGCTAGTTTCAATTGTGTGTTTTTTGAAATTTGAAAAGCTGTTCCTTCTCTTCCGAAATTTCCAATATCATTTTTTTGAAATCTTCGGTTTTCTATTATTGGACTATTGAGAACTGGTGTTTCTAAATGAAATATTTTAAAGTTGTTAGTTCGAATGGTTCTAAAGGTAAGTTGTGATCAACACTACCTTCGAGGGCAATTGATTTTTTCGAATGGTTAGATATATCAATTGTATAGGAATTATTTGTAATCGTAACAAGGGTTTGTTGTATTTCAACTTCATCGTCACGATAGTAGGGCATTATCCATGTCGTATTATTAGGTAGGTTAGTCCTAAGTGTTGCTTCTTGAATAGTTTTTAGAATAATTTCTAGTACGCAGTCGTCGAAATTTTGTCTCTATTAAAAGGGAAAAAGGAAATATTTAGATTTAATTTACAAAGATCTTTGATTCCTAAAATACCGTTAAAATATGAAATGGGTATAGAATAAATTCAATTGGTTCGGTGATACCAAAGCATGTAAATAATGGGATAGTTGCTGTATGTGTGGCTTTCTTTGAACCTGCACATGTTTGAAGGGTATTTACGTAATGTTTAATTAATTCGGGAAAACAAGTTTCTGCTAAAAAGGGTCTAAGAAGAGATGCATGGGAACCTGTGTCGATAAGTAAACGGACTTGATAGTTAGGGATTTCGATGTATGGTAACTGATTTATTTGAAAACTGTTTAAGGTTAAACAGGGTTTACTTCGTCCGAGGCTACTGACTGAACATTTTCTAATTGATCAATGATGTTATTTTCCTCTTCGAACTGTTCAAAATTCTCGGATAACAGTAATAATCGTATTCGTTAAGGTCAGTTAAGTCGCTTTGGGGTTCGTTAGTTTCGGGGTTAATGTCACTGTTTTCCACGTGCTTTCGTTCTTGAAATGTAAAGTTTGGTATACCTGTGGGTTGGAAATGATTATATGACCACAATATAATCATTTCCAGAAAATGGCTTTTTAGGTTGTATACACCTGACATTGGTTGGGGGTATTGATTTTTTGAGTTCTGAGGGTTGTTTTGATTAGAGGTGTGGGGTTGCTGAAAGGGTTGCCTGAAAAATTTGTAGCTTAAAGAATTGATTTTGAGGTTTGAAAACTTGATATTGTGGTTTGAAGAATTGATTTTTATGTGACGTCTGATTATGTCGTTTGAAAAGTAAATTCGATTCGTCTATAGGGTCGAATTGGTGGGTTGTTGAATATTGTTTGGGTGTTTGACAAAATATGATTGATTGGCTCCTGTATATTGTGTCGCATTAGGTTATTATTTTGTAGATAACCATTTTTAAAGTGACTTTGATTTGTTAGGATTTCGTAATTGGTAATAATGTCAATGGAATTATCTAGATTTTGAGGATTTTGAACTATACTTTCTCAACTCATTGGAAATATTCTCCAAAAGATTTTGTGTTGCTGTTAATTCGATAATTCGTTAATTTCAGAACATATTTTTGTATTAATTATGGTGACTAAGGCTTTGAGTTTTTCGATATGATCTTCAGTAGATTCGTTTTTCTTGGATAAAAATATTAATTGTTGCTGAAAATTTGCACGAGTTATTGGATCACTGAATTTTTATGTTAAAGCTAATCTTATCTCGGCCCAAGTGGTAAGGTCTGGTCGAGATAATAAAAAATTTTCGGCTGTTCCTAGTCTTTTTGATTTAATTGCTAAAATAACATATTATTGTTGCGATACATTGTTGGTAAAATATTTTGCGTGAAAAGTGTCGATTTGTTTTATAATCCAAACAAGAAGGCGTACCATCAAAAGTTTTTAGCAAACTAACGATAGCGTCGGCCATTGCACTAATATTTTCAGTTTCTAGACCAGTATTTATAGAAGTAGAATTATTTTAGTCTATACGCGGTTGATTATTTGTGGCATTATTATCGGATAGTGTATTTCTAAATTTCTTCATCAAATTTTCGCCAACAAATTTCAAATTTTCACTTCTTAACAAAGTTCCTAGTTTCGTTCCTGTATGAACCAACACGTTCGTCGGAAAGATTCGCTTTCCAAGTGAGATACTGGTTGTAGTGGACGCTGGGTTAGTGCCAAGAGTCCCAAGTGCTCTGCGTAGTAGATCTGGAATCCTTTTCTTAACAGTTGAAACGAAAGCGTGTCGTACCGTCGATCCAATGCACTGACAATCCACAAGGGTAATCCAGCGCACAAACCACGATCGATTCGCGATGGCAATTCGGTACACTACTTGCGCCAGAAAGTTTTCCAAAAACATACAGAAAAAGGATCCCACCGACTGGGCCAATTTTGTTTCAAAATGTGAAACTCGTATTTTTAAATACGATTTTTATATATATTACAACTAACACATAATATTTACTAACGTAAAGCGACTTAAAGATTGTTCTATCTTATGAATAGTGCCCGTATTTATATAATTAAAGTTGCTGAATAAGCATATATCTCGCGATACTATTGTTTATTAACATACTCATCATAAGTGGCTATAAAACTCTTGTGTGCCATTTAGGTTTTCTGACCACGGTGACTACCTTCCCCTAGTTCATTAAATAATTTTTATATTTTTATTATGACTTTTTCTTCTCCATATCTAATTGAGTGTTTCCGATGAATCTGTACTCGTTGCTAATTAGGTCTTTTACCGGGTCCTTACGGACACTTTACAATAAGGATATAATCACCCGCCCCCGCCCCCATCTTTCATCGTTTGAGACAAAAAGACAAATATACATGATGACAATTGCATAGGCTGGAAAATTTCTTTGTTAAATGGAAACATTTCAAATTTTCGTCTTATCTTATTCCAAATATTATCTAATACTTGAAGTTCAGGAAACAAAAATATCATGCTATTTAAAATTTCGTTCCAAAGTCAAAAACATTGTGAACTTGCCAAACAATGCCCCCTGGTGAATGCAACAAATGCCAATTTGTCATGGTAGCCTTTTATACATTTTAAACAGCAAACTCTTCGGTCCTGAACAAAATCTAGTTTACAAAATCCTGTCGAATCTAGTCGAAGGCAATTTAATAACTAAATTCTCTATTTATGTATTATCAACCCACATGGGAGTTTTCTAATAAAAATAAATATACAGGGTTATTCACAGTGAGTGTCCTATGTGTCCTATTACACGTTTATGGAGAATGACATACGGTAAAAAACTGAAATGTTTATTACTTATGTAAGCGAATATAAACTGCCTACGCAAAATATTTTTGTTCATACGGTGTTGCCACATTTACTCGTAACATGTAACATACATCAACTTTCGTTTTTTAAATGGAACACCTTGAATGTAATAGCATTTCTAGATTCTACGAAACATTCTGGAACTTTTTTATGTAACATGTACCATTCCTATCTTGAACATTTTCGGATATAAAAAATACTTTTTCAGAAATTTGGTAACAAGCAACCCGATATAAAAAAAATTTTTTTCGCAACCCGTACAGCGAATCACTTCAATTTTTGGTTGCGATATTTTCACTGGTTTTCGAGTTGTAAGCAAAAAACCAAAATGTTGCAATTAAAGCGAACTAAAGAAATCACTTTTCATCTAATAACTGATATATGTAGATGCATTCGGATTTCTCATTTTATCCCATTTTCATAGTTAAAAGTTGCATTTATTTGAGAAAGCAAGATGGCACATAATTATGCAAACGCAGATCTTTTGAATGTATTTTACATTTATGGTGAGTGTCAAGGAATTGTTTCAAGAGCGTGCAGAAGATTTAATGAATGCCACCAATGATTGGAAAAAATTTAAAAGAATTGAACCAAATTTTCGAAACCTTCAATGAAAGGAACTTCCAAAACCTGTTACAAAATAAGAAAAAAGATGGTTTAGGCATATCTTACTCGTCCTTTCATGAGATACTGAAGAACCATAATATGCATAATTACAAAATAATTACATTAAAATCTCTTCTCCCTCGTGATACACCATTATGCATAGTTTTTTGAGATGATGTCGGTCATCATTTTTGGTCATCAGAAAATCGAAAATTTGTATTAGCACAGCGATCGATGAATGGATTGATGATGGACAGTAAAGTAGATTTTTGTATCTACAACGAGAATTCAAACGAATAAAATATCTGGATATTTTGCCATTAGCGTTACAGAATATTTCGCAGAATCTAAAGATGTAAAAATAGACAGAGTATAAATACGTCACGAGTACAACACCGCATGGCCAAAAATAATTTACATATGTAAGTCATATTCGCTTACATAAGTAACCAACATTTTAAGTTTTTACCGTAAATCATTCTCCATAAACGTTTAATAGGACACTCACCGTGAATAAGCCTGTATATACTTTAAATGTAAATGCAAATATGGTTTTGTTATAGAACCCTCTGTATATTTGCATGATTCTTCCAAGCACCACAACACCATGGCACCATAACAATTTTTAAATTTTAGTGTTACGGTACTACCTTATTAAGAAAAAGTACAAAATATTTCAAAAAAGTTGTTTTCGTATTCTCTTCAATATCTCTATCTGTCCGTACACATTATAATTCCAAAAATGGACCTTAAGATAATAAAACGTATTACTAAGAGTTCGGTCAAAAGACTAAGTAATTATATCATAGAGGCAATTGTCTTCTTGTCTGAATTTGTAATTCACACCAATTTTTAAGATTTTTTAAATCACACGCACTGAGAAAAATTAGGAACTAGGTTAAGTTGGCAAAACTTTGGACAATACGTTATATGAAATTATTACTTCGTCTCTTTACTGAGCCTTTAACAGTACGCGTAATTATTTTAAAGCCCATATTTTATATTACAAGGGGCGTGGAGAAATCATAATATGCAGCAATGTACGGAGGGAATGCCCTATATAATTAAACATATTTTTATGGGAAAACATGATTATATGTAAAACGTGTTATACTAAGGTTTTAAAATTATGATAGATAAGGGGGCTATTGTACTTTGGCACATTTTTGGACTACCCTGAATGTGAACAACTTGATTTCCGTTTAATGACTCTACTCTAAAATTTTCTGCTGAAAATGAAACATACAGAGGTATTTAAAACCACTACTATTAACGCTTATTGTTTACAGCTCTAGAAATGTGCTTCTCAGCTATTTGGCTTATGGGTAGTTGTAGTTAGCTCTTAATTTTATAAGAATTATAATATCTTCTTCTCTCCATCACGTCAGGCTGGCCGAATTAGCAACTTATTTTCGTTTTTACCAATTTAGAAAAGGCGTTACGCAAAGCTGGGTAATTTTTTTAAAATAAGATTCATTGTCCGCATTAACGAGAGTAACAAAATATATACATATATTCTCGCTACATACACCTACGTACTCCAAAACCACAATATACTCCGGACAAGGTAGATTAAAGCAGAGGCGCATTACGTTCGCAGCATGCTTTAAATTATGCTTGTAGCCAAGCCTAGCGCTTCTCGTTAAATAGGCGCGGGTAAGCCCTTACTATGGAAACGGTAATGCACAGAAAGTATATTTTATATTTAGCTCTGTGAGTCTTCGCTCCATTTCATTTGAAATTTTGCTTTTTAGAATTTTCTTTCGCTATTGGATTTGGAACAATATACAGAATGTGCAGGCTATATTGTGTTGAAGACATGATGGTGAATGATTATTATTAAAGAATTACCAGGAAACCATCAAAACATAAAAATATTTAAACAACTTAAAAAAGTTATTCTCTTAATAACGGGGAGAGACACATCGATCGAAAGGTTGAGATAAAATTTAAATAATGGTAAATAAATTTTGCCTTTTTTGATGTATTTTCTTTAAATCGTTGGGTATCTGCGTACAATATATTATTAAAAGACAGAAAAAATATTGTTAATAAAATCGCATATTCTGGAAATTTTGTTTGGAAAATGAAAAGGGTTCGATTTTTAATAGAAATTTAATTTTCGAATTTAATGAAATGATAATAACGTTTCATTTGAAATTTCGCTCTAATGTGAAAAAAAATTGAACTTGCAAAATAACGCCCAATGGCTGCTTTTTTTAATCAGAAAACTTCCCTGTTCTGTTGGATAATTTTTATTGCAATTTGCCCTCAACCGAACAAGCGGATATAAAAACATATAAAGCTAGACCTAACTCCTAGAAAAATATTTTTCAGTTCAATTTGCTTTGAAAATGGCAAACGGTGGTACGTCAATGTGGCTATCTTATTTTTCGCTATTTTAAAAACATATTTTAATATATATACATATATCTCCCTAGATATATCGATGCAAGTTTTTCCCTAACATATACAAAATACAAAATACTCTATAACTATTAAACGGCTTAAGAAAGCGATTTGAAATTTGGAATAGTTAAAATAGGCTGAATTTTTTGACAACATGTGGTCATATGATAATAATACACTCTCGGTTTGACCGGAAAAAAACAGTAACTTTCGAATTTTAAATGGCACACGTTTGCATTTTTGAATTCAGGAGATCATTCTACATAGAATAGGATGGTTTTTCTCACTTTTTTTTATTTATTTTTTTTTTACTTAATTTTGAAAATTATATCTAGTCTATTTACCGGGCCATCTGATCATGAAACAAATTGTAAATGAAACTTTTTTTTACTTGTCTTATGCCAAATAGCATTTGATGTAATGAACTATTAATTTTTTAGGATAACATAGTTTTTTCAAGTAGCACCCTCGTGGGAAGAAAAACTTTTTAAAACCGGTACTTTTTTTGCAACATTTTGACACCAAAATTTTTAAAATCCGTTAAAAAATAAGCTCACAGGAAGGAAAAAACCAGATAAGAAAATACATTTTTATAAAAACAAAATATTACTTATTGCTCCTATTCAGATTTTCAAAATATTTTGTTGAATTATCCCAAAAAATGGCAGATTTTTCTATTCTGAGTTTCTGGTAAAATGTGCATGTAGCTTATGACGTACGTATACATACAATACTTACGTTAGTTTTTGACTGTATCCCCGTGTAATGGTTGAATTTCAGAAGAAATTTTCGTTTGAATTTTATTTTTCTATTCTTTGTTTTTTTGTCGAGAGTTTCTTCTGCATTTTTAATCTTACGGACTTGACAATTAACAATGAATAGAAGCAACGCAAAGTAATATTTTGTTTTTTTTTAATGTATTTTTTTATCTGGTTTTTTCCTTCCTGTGAGCTTAATTTTTAGCGGATTGGTGCCAAAATGTTGCAATAAATGTACCGGTTTTAAAAAGTTTTCGTTTCCACTAGGGTGCTATTTGAAAAAACTAGGTTATCCTGAAAAATTAATAGTTCCATTACATTAAATGCTATTTGGCATTAGACAAGGAAAGTTTCATTTACAAATTTTCCCATGGATCAGGTGACCCGGTAAATAGTGGTTAGAATGGTCACAGCCTCCTAGAGGCAATTTTCAAAAAATTAAATAAAAATTAAAAAAAACAATAAAAATAGAAAAACTGTCTAGAATAACCTCCTGAGTCCAAAAACGCAAAAAAAAATAGGTTTCCGCTCAAACTGGAAATGCATTAACTACATATTGTCAAAAAAAAAATGACATTCAGCCTATATTAACGCTTCCAAATTTCAAATCGCTATCTCAAGCCGTTTAAAAGTTATAGAGTGTTTCCCACTTTCTTGTGTCCCCCGCATATATGTTTTTATTTGACATCAACCGGTGAAGCGAATATAATATTAAATAAAGCTGAACCTACCCTATATGACAAAGTAAAAAATTAGAAACTTTTACAAAATGCGAGTGGGGAAATAATTTTTGAGTTGTAATTTCGATGGAAGTGTTTGTTAACCTTCACATTTCCGATACTTTTGGGTTCGGGAGCGATGCGAGTGGATGTGTTGACGTTTGTCAATTCTGATGGTCCCGATACACGTCACTCAGTAAATGTAAAGCGTGTCTCAATTGATGCGGGTAAATTTTAGTCCCCCGTAGCGGCCATTTTCTTTTGGTGACGCCTATAAAATTTTCGGTCTTTTATTCATTTACTTATGTCAATAGCACGTTCAAATGATAAAATTTTATTATCAAAGTGGGTGTTCACTAGTTTAAACGTTGGTGGCTTCTCATGGTGAACCCTTCAATGCCCAATCTTCAAGGAATCCAAGATCGCCCGAGAACATCGCCGCAGGAAGGTTAAAGTGGGCAGCAGACCCTGAGGCAATCGATTCCTAGCTGTGCACAAGAACTCGCCATTTCACAGACTTGAACTTAGCGTTATTACTGCAGCACTTAGGCCTACACCCATACAAAATATTCAACTGACCCAGAAGGGCAAAGTTCATGACCATCGACAGGTCCATTTGTTCGCTGACTCTGCTTAAAATTATTTAGATGATGACCCCAATTTTGACTAAAAAATCATCTTTAAGAATGAAGCTTATTTTTGGCAACATTAAAAATGGAAAATGCATTCCATGAAATGTCACCCATCCACCGCCAACGACTAGCGCTACGAACGATGATAACCAATTTTTTATTGATATAGACGGCATGTAGTTTCAGTAAGACGCACTACACGCAACAAGCAGTTATCTCTCACAGTGATGATGTGAATTGGTCCCAAAAGACATCCGAATTGACCCCACTAGACTTTTTCTTGTGGGGCTCCTTGAATTCGCAGTTTATGCAAATAAAAACAAAATTTTGAGGGATCTATTCGAAAGAGTCATTAAAAATTGAATCACTTCCCTTCCGCCGTAAGAGAGCGGCGCGGACATTTCTACGATGTTATATTTAATCGCACTTATTGTTGTTAAAATATTGTCTTGATGAAAGTTAAAATTTTGGTATATTTCTTTTAGATTTTCTCAATTTTTGAATCATCTATCGCTTTTTACTGTAACTTTTTATATTTAAACAGTCAAACCTACATTATGTAGAAATAGGCTCTGTCCGTGAAATTTATAAAAAATAAATAAAAATTGTAGTATCTAAGGATTTAATAAAATAATAAACATGCATAATTATTACATATTACATATGATTATTATTATTATTATCATTATTATTATTATTTTGAAAAAATCTTTGACGTATTATCTCTTGTCGTGGCATCGCCTAACGCCAACCAAAATATCCCTGCAAGGAAGAATAACTCAGTGGCATAACAGTACCAATTTTTTAAAGCTTACAAAAACAAATGATGAAATTCTGATTTTATCTGTGTTATTCTATAAACGGTCTCACTGTGTAGCGATGGGAATTAAATATTATTATATCGTGGGTATGTGAAGCGATTTACGGTAACATTTCTTGATTAAACTCCGCGTCAACAAAATTAAGTTTCAATTTGGATTATCGTTCTTAACAAGATCGGAACAGTTGCCGAAGTGTTTGATTTTTATCGTAATCGCTTCTGAAAACTTTAACCCGGAACCGATACAAACTAAACTTTCCTAGCAATAACCAATCCCGCCCCCACCCACTTATAACTAATAAAACGCGAGTACCGGGGCACACTCGTATCGTCGATATAAATCGGGAATTAAACTAAATTCGCAACTCTAAACAATTTTAGCAATTAAAACTTTCCAAAGAGGTCCGGGCTCCTTTACTAGCTCGAACAACTTTTATCTAATTTATTTCAATTCCCAAGTTTCCTTTAACTCGAGCCTGTTTTAGTTTAATTTGATATTGCACAAAAGAACCATGGTCCCGAAATAAGCAGTGAAACGCGAACCATGCGATGCAGAATTTCAATTCCGGCGGAATAGACGACATTTTGTTTTCGACGAAATCTAGTAATCGGGGCGCGAGACGAACGTGAACACAGGTTGCTGAAATTACTGATGTATTCGTACTCGAGGTGGATTGCTTGAGGGCACAGAATGTTTAGATTTTGCTTTGAAGCTCCTTACTCAAGCGACGGTCAATTCCCCAAACCATGTGTTTGATGAATGTGACGGTATATTATTAATTATCCAGCTGCGAGAACTCGATTTTGGCCATTTTGGATTCCAGATCAAGAAAGGCGTGGATTATAATGATGTACCGGGTGGAGAGTTTATTAGAGGATGGTATCTTATCTCAGAACTTATAGAAAATATTAAAAAAAATTAGAGAAAAAAGTTGTTCGGATTCACTTATATTTTTTAAATATTATATTTGTTTATGCACAGGGTATTTTCGTGGAAAAGTAACAACTTTTCTATTTTAAATAGAACAATACATACTTCAATATTTCATCTATAATACACTATACCTAAGTTTCTGGCATCCGTTGGTTGTTTGAACCTAGAGTGGAATCACTTACCTGACGTTTCGCCAGAATTTCATCCGGCATCTCCAGAGACTGCGCGCCCATGTTACTTGTACGTATCCGTAATTAAGTTTAATTGCGTACAAACAATGATATTTTTCAGGGGTTATATTAATTAACGAGTCTTAAAAATAATGTTTCTATTATTTGTTTTACACTGTTTCTTGTATTCTTGTTTAACGCTCTTTCTTTTTGTTAGAAATTAAAACATATTTATATAACTTTTGTGTCACCGCTCATAATTTAAAAAGTTTAGAAAAAATTGCGAACAGACAGCAAATAGTTAGCCATTGTTGTACTGAAAATAAATAAGAACTAAAAGTTCAGATTTTCACGAAATTATATATTTTGACATGACAATTGTTTCGACAACACCGTGTATTTATCAAATGTAATATTTACAAACTACTTGCTACTATATATATATACCGAAAAATGACCATAAAACCTTAATTAATGGTGTTGCAAAAAATTTAAGTTCAATATTTAAATTTAATCGATCGTTAAGCAATACATTTCAATGCCTCATTTTGTTTAAATTTAATTTAGGACACAGTATTGTCGAAACAATTATCATGTCAAAATATATAACTTCGTGAAAATTTGAACTTTTAGTTCTTATTTATTTTGATAAATGGATTTTCATCAAGGAAAAGCCACCTCAGTTCAATTGTTGTAGTGCTCGATCGTTTTCTTTTTCTTCAATGTTTCCCCGTCATCTTCTTCGTCAATTAATATCCGTATAGAATAACCACAAAGGAATAACTAATATTTCGAAAGTTTTTCAAACAAGCAATCCTATACAAAGTCATCCTTTTTTAGAATATAAATTCGATAAAATTATAAAAATGGGGTGTTTCGTTTAAAAAAAATCGACTTGGGACGATTCTTTCGTTAAAATTTGTAATGTGAGTTTTTGATCACCCAATGTTCATTTATTTTTATAATAAAATAGTCACACAGACCGCTAAAGGAAATTCCCTTCTATAAGGAAAACAACCCCAAATATATAAAAAATTCTATAATTAAATTTAGACCTGCAAATGTCACTTTTGATACAAAATTCAAAATAAATTTCTTCGTAGGACATTGTATTCATTCAGTGTGCGAAAGTTTCCTCTACTATCCATGCTGCAGACCTATTGACCTGTTGATGGCGTCACTGCTCCTTTTCTCGCTTTTCGTTATCTATCCCGGAATATCCATGTATCCGAAACTGATGTATATGGTAGGTGGTATAAGATCTCTACAGTGACACTAGTATCAAAGACGAAACATGCATCATTTTTGGAACAGGTATTTGGAGACATCAGCTACCCCAGAAAGGTGCCACGCAAATATGCCAATGAGCACGTTCCATAGAAGGGCTGGACTGTCTTTCTCAGAAATAACTTGAACAAAAAGGAAAGGCTGCGAGAAGAGTTTGAGGATCGCCATTTTGTCGACCTACATGAACCTGCCAAACTTTCAGTGTGACTCCACGGAGAAACCTGACATGATGCCTCGTTTAAAATATATTGTGACTCACAGTTCTAAAAAGCACAGCACTGACACTGATTTTAGCACTGTGAGTCACAATATATTTTAAACGAGGCACTATGCATCCGCCAGCTTTCTCCATAAAGTCACACTGATATTCTTGAAGGTTAATATTCATGCAGGTAAACACAGACAATTCTTAAGTATTCGAGAAGATCATTTGCGCTGCCTAGATTCAATTCATTTTTGGGATGAGATACTACAGCCTTGAGAAATCCATTTGCTCCCTATAACGAACAAGAAACACAATGAGCTTCTCTTGCTAACGCAACAAAGAAGGATGATAATTTCGAGCTACATTGATTTTTACGGGTATTTCTTTTATGTCTAATGCTAACTTGTCTGGAGAGCCTCTTTCAACATAGTGAACACAGACCCAAACGTCTGACGCCAATGAACTAAAAATCAATTCTAACCACTTTTGGGTTCAAAACGAAACCGGTCTTACAAAAATAGTCTATAAAGTAATGCAGTTAAGTTAACTTAAAAGTCACCCCCACACAATTGTGGGCTTCGAAAAAAAAAACTGTTTGAGAACCACAGACACTTTACAACATGGACAGTTTCGGTTAAGCTCTGAAGAAGTCAACAAGACGTTTAACAAATCGTCATGTGTAAATAGTATTACAGTAGCCTGCGGAAGTCTCTTTGAAATGTTAATATGCCACTTTATTTTCGGAGCCGCTCGTGTAGAATAAATTATGTCTTTCAGTATCATTTTGAATGGTCTTGCACCATTCGCTGCTTTTTAAGAATTATAGTTTCACAAGGAATAATGAGATGATAATAATTGGGTACGCTTCGGCGCATTGGAGTGCAAAATTTTGCCCGTCCAATTGTGTGCCGTACGGCACCCATAAATGGTGTATCGCTCGCTAGGGACAATTTCTCTGCATATTCAGTCGGGACCGGCCGCTTCGATCATACTCAAACAAAAGAAGCTCGTTACGAGCGGGTGTTGTTCTCGTGGACTATAAGAGATGCTTTAAACAAGAAGTGCAGTTTGTCATCCGTACGTGATCTGGAGTTTGCCAAACTAATCCCGTTATAAAAATGACGCTATTTAATATCGCGCGGAAAGAAATAATGTTTAGGTCGATGGAAAACACGAGCGGGACAAGTGTAGTGTTTTAACACAGCGTTTAGTATTCACGACCGCGCCTTCGAGGATGATTCGAAGGGCATTTGCCGACTAAAAAAATGACGGGTTGCCGCTGGAAATAAACATTCCTTTGTTTCGCTGCCGGGCGTTAACGTGACACAAATGCCAATGTAGAAAACCCTTCACACATTCATTAATTAATAGCAATTTTCATAAATTTCAAATTTCAATCAAAATTTCATATCTGCATTTATTTGGAATTCTGTCACCATTAAATTTTGTCGTGTAATCAAACGTATTTGTGGTTCAAATTTCATTTTAGTTAGGTCTCAAACCATTCCACAATTTGTTTTAAAAACGGTTTTTTGGGACCCCCCTTTATAGAGCCATGTCTTCTAAAAAAGACGTTTTCGGATTTTATGAAAAAGGCAAATTTCGCTTAGATGAGTTAAAAACATCTAAGTAAATCAAAACAACCACAACTATTGGAAAAATGTTAACTAGTTTTCATTTTGACAAAAATTCAAATTAATTATGAAGCCTTAAGCCTTACACTAATTTTCATGTTATACAGAATAAGGTAATTTTGAGACGTCAGTTTCCTCAACCACACTTGCAAGCCACTTTAAGCCTTTCCCATATTTTGGTCATGAGTTACAAGACCCTTGGAAACTGCCGAGGCTGCACAAAGCCGCTTTTATCATCTCGCTTCATGCAGATATGTATTATGTGAAAAATAGTTTTAACCGACAGTTTGAGTGTACGATCTTCGAATCACCTTGTAATTTTTACAAATAAGTTAGTTTTTAAAATGGTCTTTAATCATTTAACGATATATTTAGTTTGTATCGAAGAAAATAAATGTGCTCTCACAAACGTTTATGATTTCACGCTGCAGGACATTGAAAGTCCATTGTATTTTGTCATTTGGGAAATATGCTCCAAACATTATAGCAACACAAGAACAAATAGAACAAAAACACAAAGTTATGCTGGAATGAATAAAATGCCTCTTAAAGTTACATTAGGAAATAGCTTGCTTTAGGAAAAAATAGTAGCTATACTGCTTTTTATTAAATAATAAAATATCTTACATTTTGAAAATTACCCTCGAAGTAGATTTTTCTTAACTGCATTTGAACTCTGTTCCTGTTTCAGCAAAGAGTCAGTTCAAGGTCAAAAAATAAATTGCATTACTTATATAGGTCGGAGGATTGCCAAAGTGGTCTTATGGAGTTCACTCATTTAACTCGCAGATTTGGGAGCGGTCCAATATTTTCGGTAGATTTTAGCCATAGAAGTTTTGTCAATTCCAACGACCATCTCACACGTCATTCAGTGAACCTAGTCGTGCTGTTTTACAAGAATGCACTCAAAAACTGATAGTTTTGGTATACTATGAAACAACTTCTTCAGTCAGTCGTTTATCAAGCAGGCGCTCCGCCCGAGCCAAAACAAACTCGGCCTAAAATAAGATTTATCAAATTCTGGTTATGATAATTTTGTTGATAGCAATCCGGAACAGTTGTGTGGAAGACTTGCCAAACCTGAGTGCTGGCGCTCTTCTTCCTGGAAATTTTCCCTTAGGAATACACTGGAATAATTCGTTTGTTCCTCATGATATTGACTATTTCCATGGAGATTTTCATTCTCCGTAATACTTCCTGATTAGTAACATTCTGGGTCCAAGGAATCTTCAAAATTCTCTTGTACAGGCAGCATTGCAAGGCTAGAAGTTTGGACATGGTTTAGTGTCCACGTCTCCACACCGTGCAGAAGAACCGAGTACACGTAACACTTTAGGAGTGTTTTCTTTATTTCCAATGAGACGTTGTGGCTTTTGAATACTTGACTCATAGCTAAGAAAGCACTTTTAGCCTTACACAATTCTGCACCGGTTCTCTTGAGAATTGACCCACGATTCATTATTTATGAGACTCTTTGGATTCTGGTTTGGTTTATGAGTAAATTTGCTACATTGAGGTCTTTATTACTTATTATCATAAGTTTTGTTTTAAAAGTATTTATATCAAGTCCATATGGTTGACTTGTCTCTGTAAAGTTGTCCATTAGCTTTTGCAAGGCTTCTATTGTATCCGCTAATACTATTGTATTATCTGCTTATCGCAGGTTGTTAAGTTTGAGACCATTCATAGAAATATATTTTAGTACTTCTCTAAATATACACTCAGAATATATATTAAAAATCAGGGGAGAAATTATGCAATCCTGTCTAACACCTCTCAAAATCTCGACCTGGTCAGTATGCTCACCATCTACCCTGAGGACTGCGCGGAAGATTAGCTATGATATTCAGATCTTTTCCATCTATACCTGTTTTCTACAGGACATCTATCATCTGGTCATGTCAGCACGGACAAACGCCTTTCTATAGTCTATTAGACAGGCAAAAACATCACAGCTCACGTCCCTACGTTTTTGAAATAAAAATAGCACACTGAATAAGGCCTCTTTTGTGCCTACGGCGTTTACAAATCCAAACTGATTTGGGGCTATTTGTTCTTCGAATAGTCAATAGATCTTAATATGAATGACCTTTAGAAATAGTTTCAACAAATGACTTATGACTTTGGGAGAGTTATAAATTCCGATTTTAGGTATTTCACCGGTATAACTCCTGTCGAATAAAGAGAGTTGAAAATTCTTGTAACTGCTTTGATTTGGTCTTTCTTAAGTAGCTTAAGCACCTCTGAGGACACTTCATCTAGACCAGGTGCTTTCCCGTTCTTCATTTGTTGGATAGCTTCGTCTGTGAAGATTTCCGGTCCTGAGTCGATTTCATTCTTGCCTTGCTCTGATGTCGTGGAATAGTTCTTTCAAGTAGTGCTTCCATATCTTTCTCTTTTGATCTTTGCTGATGACTAAATTACCACCTTCTTTTATTTTAAGGTGTATGTTGAAGTCATGGTATCGATTTTGGTAGTATTCTATTTCTTGGGATTACTATTAAAAAAACCCTATATTTTATTGGTGGTGCTAGACGACCTTGCCACCTGTGCCATTTCTAATTTGGTCAATTTTTATGATGATAAATAAAGGCTACTTATTTATTATTATCCACAGTATCAGTTAACCTTCACACCACGTGTCTCATTTACTGCAAAGGTGAATATCGCTCGGAGGTTCAAGCAACGGACTGACCTATTGTTTTCTAATTACCTCCAGTCCGCCACTAAATTACGAGGGCGTTAAATTGAAACGCCGCGGTCCACGTAGCATTAACGTAAATTTAATAAATCCAATTAAACCGATTAACCCCAACGCCAAAAACGGATTCGGAAATAAAAAGAATCCAGAAATATCATATGCAAACATGAAATCTCTTTTTCAATTTCACGGAAAGAATCCTTTTAGCATTAATGGAACGGCCTCCGACTTTATGGCATCTCATCATTTCCAATAAAAGAAACGGAACGCCTACCGTATCGTTCAGCTCCGTTTCCGGGGACGAGGGTCTATTAAATGATTCGACAAACTATAAACGTGTATTTTACTGCCTCCAAATTTTACTGCCGCTCCTCCAAGGTACTCCATATTAACGACCGGGGCGTAACTATGAAGCCGTTGAGAAAGCCGTTTAAACACCCACTAAACGCAAGTAGAGATTCATCTATAACAGTGAATTTCGCGACAGTGTGGGAGGTTATCGATAGGCCCTGCAATGCAGCAATATAGCGAATGCATTTTTGCAGTCTAATCGTAAGCTACGTAACCGAAGTTGTCAACTTTTGAAAACAAAAAAACTAAAACAAGAATAATGATTGTTTCATGTCTCTAACATATCGAAGTTTCGTACATTCTGGTTGAGGGAATTGACGCCTTGCTGCAGCGTGTTATAACGTTGTGCGACTTGTCCAAAGCATTCGCCAGGTTCGACCTAGAGTATTTAATTTAAAAAAATTAAAATGCTATGGCTTAAGGGGTGTGCCTACATTTGTATGAAGAATGATATAATTATTTTATTAACATTTACTTTTTAGAGAATTTTGTAATTTTTTTGTTATTGTGTAAAAAACGCGCTCTAGCAGTATCACCAGGAACTGGACATGTCACACATATCATGGGGTTAATGGAGTAGTCTAGTACCTTTTTTATCCTGACCAAGTTCAGGACTTATAGCTGTTTATTATTAAAAAATATTCAATTACTCCCACCACTTCTTCTTGATAGATACGTGGCAGTGTTGAACAAAAAACTCTTAAATAAAGCTTAGCTTTAAAAAGCCTGTTTTTTGTCTATTTCCTAGATGTCCTTCAGAGAAAAATCATTTTAAATATTTAAGATGATATTATGGGCTTGTCTGACTGAAATTTGGATGTTTTTATAACTTTGTCTCTTACAGGATGGTTTCAAAATAAATTAATTTTAATTACTATCTTTCATTTCGACAGACAATTGTGATATTAAAAAGATAAAACGCTTTTGAGAAGCTTTTCTTAAGTAAAAAAAAATAAAAATTCAAAAAAAAGCTATTCCATATTATTATAAGCTAATCATAATGGATTTATTGAAAGTGTTATTTTTTGTTTTGTTTTTGTTATTTTTATTGAAAATCTTATAAATCCCATTGACAATTTTTTTATTCTATAGAAAAACAGTTACTTATCAGTAACTAAAATTATTATATGTAACAATATAAATAGGGGAGAGTGGGGCACGAAGGCCAGAAGCTTCGCCAAAATTTGGGTAAATTTAGTTAAAAGCCACAAAACATAATAAGAAGCTTAAGTGGGTAGCCTTGCCCCACCCTCCCCTAATAATAATATTAACGTTTATTTTTCAAAAAAGAAAAATTAATATATATTACAAGTGTTTTTTAAAAAAAATTGACTTGTATGCAACATTCGCTAATAGTATATTATGCAACAAGTGCGGTAAACGGCATTTGACTCGCGAGTTTATTTGACACGAGCGGTGCGCAGCGGACCTAGTGTTTAATAAACGAGTGACCTAAAAAGTTTACCGAACGTGTGTTGCATACTATACTTTTTTTAAGACCGTTAATTTTAGGGTACATTTTCGCAAAACAACGCGAATACATTCACTGACATGACCTGACCGTCAGAATTGACAAATGTCAAAATTCAAGGCGTGGAAAATATCTCCGAACACATCCGATTGCTCCCAATTCCGTGCGGTAAAATCCCGGAAATGTCCGAAGTGGGAAACGAAGCTGACGTGGTAAAGTGAGGCTTCCCACACGCTAAATCGGTGTATAGTTAGACATTTTACAGACGGGAGTAGAAAAAAATAGGAAATGTGCTAAATGACACTATTGTGCCACCCTTTATTTTGTTGTAGTTTGTAATTATCAATATCCATTCGTTTTTAAAATTGAAAAACTAAAGCTGCGTATATTTTGTAGCTCATAATTCTGCATATACACATTTCCATTAATATTTTTTTGTGTTGAAATTCTGTCGAATTACTGCAAAATTGGCGCGAAACGGCGTAAAGATAATTATTAATGTACTACATCTGGTTCGTCGAGTGGTTCTATAAAGCACCCACATTTATATCCACAATCCTGCCGAGCATGTTACGTTGTCGCCATTGTGTGATGTCGACAAATCCTGCCGTTCGCCCTCCTTTTCAATTTATTTATGCCGGCTTTAAAATAAGTCCCCCATACAGGACAGTTGCAAATCTCCTATAGACTCCATTTATCTTGCAGACCGATGTAACCCGAGATGAAAGCTAACCTACCGGTGTATAGAACACTTTTACCAGTTTATTATAAATTATAAATAATAATTACAATAATCCTATTCCTGCCATCTGTCATTCATTGCACGTTGATCTAAGTCAGAGACTGACTATTGATAAAATCATTATTAAAGATTTTTTCATTAAAATTTTTATGGTAACGCTGTATTTACTTAATTACTTTACTAATAATCAACACTAATCCAGATTCCCCTTTATAAGAAAATCAACCCTAAATCTATTACAAAAATCTTTTAAAACGGTAGGACCGAATATTTTGAAAAATGTAACTTTCGTAATTTTTCAACACACATGTTCAATAAAAAGACAAAAAACATGAGTTACTTAAAAAATAACTTTATATTATAACCAATTTAATAGAATAACAGAATATATACAGGATATGTTAAGGCCATTCTACTCAAAACTGTATCCAAAGAAAGAACTTATTGACATTAATCCAAACATTAAGAAAACGAACTTTTTTATATAACAAAAGAGGCTAGCCAGTTTCACAATCCAGATCCTCAATAGTTTTTATATTTACTGAAATTTCCTATGGAATCTCCATAGAAATATCCCCATCCAAAACATCCAGTTTCGTTCTCCGAACTTCTAACTGTTGTATTATTGTTTTTTTTATGAGAAATTTAATGACGTAACTCAAACCTTATTAATGCAGTTGTAGGGTGACAGGTCTCTCAACAGTCTCTCCCGATACAAGAACAATCCTGACTTTGTATTTTGAATTAGTAGACTAAGCGAACGATAATTCATAGTGAGTAGACGTGTATCTCTCGCTCCGGTACAATGTTCCGTCTTTACTAGTGTGAAATGTGGTTTCCTTGTGTGAAAATTTGCTGTTACTAAAACCAATGGCAAGCAACATAGACACAAATTTTAGAAGTTACGCCTCAAATAGTTAACCCAATAAGTAAATTACTCTGATTAAAACCTACATCGAGCGCCTATTGGCGATGGTTTGTTACTGAGCGACAAAAATTTGAGTTGAAGAACATCGCTAAAGATGTAGCAAATGAGGTATTAAACGAATTTATTTCAAACAAAGATTTTTTTTGCGACTTGGGCAAATAATGTCACAGCTATCCCAAAAAATTAATGGTACAATGGAAAAATTAGCAGATCAACTGAAGGAATGTGATAATAGAATTATATTACTTCAGAAAGAGAAAAGTGTGTTTCAAAGGAGGCTAGACAACTTGGAACAACTTGAGAAACTGAAACAGCTTAGAATTTTTGGATTTCCGGAAAACAAAGACACCCGAAAAGTCAATGAGATAATTATTTGGTAACAAAATGGACGTAAGAAACGTTTCTATGGCAACCTGTCTTCGTGTCGGCAGAATTCAGGATAAAAAATACCCAAGACCAATTGTCACTTCTTTTACTTCAGTAAAAATAAGTTAAAAGGGACTAGAGTGATTTTGTTGAAAGAGCTTACGAAATCTAGGCATAAGTTACTTTCACTTGCTAACGAAAAGTTTGGCAAGAATATGGTATGGCGAGTCAAACAAAGATCTTCACGAAAGTTAATGGAAAAAAAATGAATTAAAGATGGAAGAAGATCTAATGAAGCTGTGAATTTTAGTTGTCGGAAGTATTTTTTTCTTTTTTAGTTTGATTCTGTTTTATTTTTTAATATCCTTTTTTTGTTTTAATCATGAACGGATTTTCAGTTGTTTTTTTTTATAATATAAGATCATTAATAACTTACTTTGCAAGTATCACAAAATTGGGCAGAAATATTTCTTTTGAAAGCACGGAACCTAATGAGTATAATCTATTGCATAAAGAGATGATAGAGGTGATTGGGGAGTAGCTATGTATATTAGAAATGTTCATAAGTACACGATTGTTCACACAGAGATTCAGGATATTTTTGAACAGATATGGATTCAGTTGGTTATTAATAATGATTCATACATTGCAATATCACTTTATAGGCCACCCGGATATTCCAGGTTCAAAAATTTCTTAGTGTTCGAACTTGACTTGAATATCAATTTAATGGTCCGTACTTATTACTCTGATGGTTACTTTGATTGCATATACATGTATAACTTAAAACAAATAATTTCTACCGCAACCCGTATTAATGACAAAAACTCTACTCTTATTGACCATATTCTAATTGCAAATAATCTAGAAACTTTTGTGAGCTGTACATTTGATTTTGGATCAAATATCTCTGATTGGTTTTCTTTTTAATAAAACTGTCTTTGAGTCAAAACAAAAAGTTAGTTGAAGCCCGATCTGAGCACACTTTATATTTGAAGAATATTGATGACAAAATATATTTTTTGAGTACAATACATAACCGTACTGATAAGAAAAGATATCTGGGACACTTCATTAATACAAATAAATCGGACTCAAAACAATTATGGAGCAAACTGAGAGACTTAAACATTGTAAACAAACATAACAAATATTTAATTTCATTAAGAACTGCGGAATTTACTAAATTTTTTCAATCAAAATGCAAAAAGAGAGTTTAGTAGATTGCTTAATTTTTCCACAGTAACATAAAACGCCGTTAAGAGGCATATTTTAGAAATTAAATGTTTTGTGATGGGTGTGGATAAATTGAACTTTCCTTAATCACGAATTTAGTTAATAACTGCATTATGGAATCCGCATTTCCTAAGACTTGGAAAATTTTTAAAGTACTTCCATTACTCAAAAGCTTTCGACAAAATCAATCATGAAGTTCTACTGTCAATACTGCACTATTTATGTTTTTCAAGTACTGCAGTATCTTATATGCGAAGTTATGCACTGACCGCTTTCAGTTTGTTGCAACATGTAAACGAGAGTTAAGTAATGTTATCATTCAGTGCAGAGTACCCCAGGACTCAACATTAGGGCCTCTCCTTTTTAATACATATACATGCAATTTGGGTAGTTGTTTACAGGAATATAAAATTCATTCCTATACTGATGATACCCAAACATATTTTTCATTTTTTCCGGAAAATTTCCAGTAGGCTATGACAATATTAGACAAGGATATCAAACGCGTTGAAGAGTTTTTAGACTCGCAACAACTCGAAATAAATGCTACCAAATCTTGCCTCAAGTTATTTGGTCAATCTAAGGAGGAAATTAGACCTCACCTTCGAATACGCGTTAAAATTTGGAATTGAACTTTGATAGTGATTTGAGTTTCAAGCCCACGACAATGAATGCATTCATACCCTTTCAAACATGATTCATGACAAAGCTTAAAATCTTCGTTTATCTACTACCCAAAATCACATTCAGAAATTTGAAAAACTAAAGTCAACACTAGGAAAACCATCAAACTCTTCTAAACTACCAAATACTGTAATAAATGTATCATCGCTCCAACTTTCTGAAACTGAAAAACTAGTTCTTCAAAAGGTTCCGACTTCGTTCTTCCGCCACGTATTATCCCAAAAGAAGAACTCATTTCAAATGTCGAGTCTATCCTAAACAAACTACCATATCAGAGAGCTAATGAAATTCGATTTGAAAACGCAAAAATCCTTAAAAAATCAAAACCTCCTAAATCCAATATTGCAAAGCCTGAACGCATCGCCTAAAATCTCTAAAATCCAATCCAGACATCGTGATCCTAAAAGCAGATAAAGGAAATGCTACGGGTGTCATGGACACAAATGAATATCAGGAAAAGATTCAAGATATTCTTACAGACGGATCACATCGTCAACTTAAAAAAGATCCTACGTCATCTATGGATCGCAACCTTAAATCTGTTATTAAGGCTTCTACTCTATCAGACTCCGTGAAAAAAGCTGTTACCCCTCACGACTCTAAAATTCCTCGTCTCTACGGACTTCCAAAGATTCACAAACCGGGATTACCCCTTCGACCTATTGCCAGTACCGTTGGTTCTCCAACATCTAGCTAGCTAGCTTCCTTATTAAAACCCCTTACAGGGAAAACTGACAGTTTCGTACTTAATTCCTTTCACTTCACTGAACAATTAAAAAACATTACATTAGATAAACAAGATACTCTAGTTAGTTTCGACGTAGAATCCCTCTTTACCAAAGTTCCTATTCCCGAAACTCTCGACATCATTTCCGATATATTAAAATCCGAGAATCTGGAACCGAACCTTCTCACCTTAATTGAAAAATGCTTATCGGGAACATATTTTTCTTATAGCGGTCAAATTTTTGAACAAACGTCGGGAACAGCTATGGGTTCTCCACTATCACCAGTATCATCGCGAATATATATATGGAATCCTTTGAAAAGAAAGCTCTCGACACTTTTCATCTTTTCGTCTACGGAAACCTTAGTAGATTTTCTTAGATATTTAAACTCCAAACACCCTAACATACGTTTTACCATTGTGTTGGAAGCTAATAATAACCTGCCATTCTTAGATATACTTATCAATAGAAAATCAGACCTCTTATTGGGTCATTGTGTTTACAGAAAACCTACGCACACAGACCGATACCTTAATGCATGGCCACATCACCATCCGGCCCAAAAATCATCGGTTATCAACTCTCTTGTTTATAGAGCCGTAAAACTATATCAGCCCGAGTCACTGAAAACAGAATTAAAACACCTTACCTCTGCTCTTCTCTCTAATAATTTCCACATTAAAGATATTAAACGTTCCGCCAAAAAATACACTTCACCACAACCTTCCAATAGCAATGAGGTCGAAAGCAATCCTACACTTGCCACTGTGGTCCTTCCTTACGTTCAAAACATCACTGACCATATATCAAAAGTTCCAAAGATGTATAACGTCAAAACCAGATTTACCACTTGTCCAAAAATCTCTCAACATCGGCGGTCCGGCAAGGACAAAATTCCATTTGAGATGTCAGAAGAATACATTGGAGAGACCGGACGAAAAATATCAACTAGGCTTAAAGAACACGAAAGAGCCCTACAACTAAGACAAATAAACTCATCAGCTGTTGCCGAAATAAAATTTTATTTGATAAAACTAAAATTCTTGTATGTAATCAGTTGTTCTACCAACGAAAAATCCGAGAGTCTATAGAAATCTATAAACAACCTAACAATCTTAATCGTCACTCAGGTCTCTACCTGTCCCCAATCTGGGAATCAGTCATCCGTGACGGTGTTTACACCCCTGATCAGCCCCCCCCCCCCCCAAGCAAGATACAAGCAGGTACAGAGTAAAATACGAGCCAGTGTCAGTCAAGCTCTGAAGAAGCCAACAGGATGATTGGCGTGACGTCAGCAAGTTCGACTCAGCAAAAACCGACGCAGGAGGAATCCAGGAAGTTTTGGTTAGTAAAAAGTGTTTCTGAGTTCCTTTTTTTGCGCTGTGTTTTGGTTTTCTGCTAATAGATAAATGCAAATACGAAGTGCAAAAAATAAACATATGTTATTATTATTATTATTACACCTGAACCATTAAGAGGTCCTCTAAAAGAGCAAACATGGATCGTTTGAGAGGCGCGATGAATATACAACAGCTTGTGATGTATATTGATCTTAAGATGCCACAAAAAAAAATAGGAATGAGGTTCCTGGATGTTAAAACGTTACCAAAACGTGTGGAGTGTTTTTCAAAATTTTGTTCTCGTGAAGAAATTATGCCTATATGAATCAAATGCAAAGTAAATAGACATCTGTTTTGAATGTATTAATATCATTTTGTAAATTTAATATAATCGTTTCTTTTTTGGAAAATACAAGTTTTTGTGTAAAATTCATTGGTGTGTACCAACAAATTTGTTTATTCCACCGTCGTATTAAACTATGTGTTAAGATTTGCACCTATGAACAATTTTCAAAATCTTTTACACTGTCGGCGTAAAGGGTAAAAATGTCCAAATGGCAGTCGGTTAAAGTAGGTCCCATAAAAGTGTGACAATGCAAATATATAACGGAACCAAATAAATAAGAACTAAAAGTTCAGATTTTCACGAAATTATATATATTCACATGACCGTGTCTTTTCAAATGTAATATTTACAAACTACCTGCTACTATGTATACCGAAAAATAACAATAAAACCTTAATTATTGTTGTTATGAGAATTTAAGTATAATAATGGAGAGGTATTTAAATTTGAATGTCTCATTTTGTTAATCTCCATGGTTTCCAATAAATTAAATTTTCTGCTTTTTGTAGCTGTATGTAAAATATCAAAATTGTCGTCAAAAATGTGTTTTTCTGTGTTTAAATGTGTAGCATAATTAGAACCTAGACTATTGTTTTCAAATGCTGTTTAATGTTCGTTAATGCGTTTCTTGAAGGATCAACCTGTTTATCCAATATAAATTTAAGGACACGATCCCAATTTCAACCTGTAGACACCTGATTTTTGAGATTTTGGACACTTCGTTCTTTTGTTTTTTAAAAATGTTCCTATCGTTTTATCGGTTCTGAAAGCTATTTTTAAACCACATTTTGACAAATGTTTTGAAACTCTTTCACTGGTTCTGCTAGGTATGTAATTGTTTTAAATTATTCGTGTTCTATATTAGGTTTCGGATAAATAGAGTTTACTTTTGTCTGGACTTGTTTTTTATTTATAATTTTATCGATAATGGACGGATTGTAGCCGTTGTTCAGTGCAATTTGTTTAATGATATTCAGTTCTTTGTTGTAATTTTCTGTTGAGAGTGGCGTATTAAGAAGTCTGCGTCTAAAAGAGTGAAATGCAGCCATTTTGTGTTTATATGGTGATTTGAGCTGTTATGTATGACTGTGTCAGTGTGTGAAGGTTTATGGAATAATCTAATTTGTCTTGCGTTTTCGTAATAGTTCAGTCTAAAAAACTAATAGCGTTATCCTGTTCAAGCTCGATAGTGAATTTTATACGATTATGTAATGAGTTAATGTAATTTTAAAAAGAAATCAATTGTCTGTCCGTTCCAACAAAGCAAACAAAGACATCATCCACGTATCTATACCACCATAGAAAACTTTTGCTTAAAGGATGTTCTTGTATGATATTTTCCAAATTATCCATAAAAATCTCCGCTAACAAAAGACTAAATGGGTTTCCCTTAATCAAACCTTCCTTAGAGATGAAAATCTGTTCATTAAATTCAAAATAATTTTGGTGTAAAGATACTATTAAGCAATCTTATAAATCTTGTTTCACCAATGGATTAACCTGTTTCCGAGTTTGGGTGAAATCTACTAAATTTATCACATCCATAGGTGGAATACTGGGAAATGAGTTTTGTACATCAAAAGAGAATAGTGCTGCGTTAGAAGGGATTTTGATATATTTAATTTTGTTGATTAATTCAAAAGAATTTTTTATTGCAAATTTTGGTTTAAATTCTGTCTGGAACTTTAAAATATTTAGTAAGTTTGTTGAGGGTTTAACTGCTGGAGCCGTTACATCAGACACGACTGGCCTAATGGGCATATCTTGTTGATGTAATTTAAGTAAAGAATATAATTTCGGCGGTTGTTGTTGAATTCACGATAACGTTGAATTAGATTTAAATACCTCTCCATTATTAAACTTAAATTCTCACAACAACATTAATTAATGTTTTATTGTCATATTTCTTTATATATAGTAGCAGGTAGTTTGTAAATATTACATTGGATAAAGACAGGATGTTGTCGAAACAATTGTTATGTGAATATACATATATAATTCCTTGAAAATCTGAACTTTTAGTCATTTATATATGATATCGTGATTGTGTTTGTATTTTACGGCAATGCAACGATGATGTTTTAAAAAATATGTTATCCTATTAATACCTACATTTACCAATCCGCACCCTTTACAATATCAGAAATAAGCCTTTCAGACTTCTATATACTTTGCGTTTGATTCATATAGGCGCAATTTCTTCACGCGAACAAAATTTTGAAAAACACTCCATACGTTTTCGTTAACCAAAGCAGAAAACATCTTTGTCCACATGTTTTTCCTAATTTTTTTTGTAGCATCTTAAGATCAATCTACAACACAGGCTGTTGTATATCAATCCGCACCCTTGACAATATCAAAAATAAACCTTAATACCAAAAAATCACTAAAACACATAAGTATTAAAATCTTACAAAATTTTCCAAATTCTTGTCAACACTCTCTATCTAACTACTTTATCATTTTCCATAATTGACCCTCTACCCTTTAACTGTTCCCTATACCTATTATTTTAAGTTTTTTCTTAATATTCGTTTTTATAAATTATTTACAAATATATACCCATCTAGCGCGTCATGGGTATAAAATAAAGTAGTTGATTTACATTTGTAAATTTAAATAATGGACGTAATATGCAGTATGCTTTAAAATACGTTTTTGTTATTAGTATTAGTTATTAATAAATAACAATATTTTATTAAGACTAAGTGCAGCATTGTATTGTGTGTAATTGTGGTAACCGCTTGCATCGTAACAAGAGATTGACAGTGGTTCACCAAACTTTTTTTTCAAATACCCTATATATAATTGGATGGGTTGATTTAAAATAATTACTAATAAAAATAATTGCCAACTAAAAATAAGAATATTGACGAAGGTAGGAAACATAGCCATAGTCCTTGCTGGTGGTAATTTTCGGCTGTGTTCTATTTATGAACTGCCAGAGAAAAGAATATATACTGAGAATAAACATCGCGTTTCGCATTTGTCAAATTAAATGCCCGAAAATTCAACTTTTTTCAAAAAAAGGGGGTTTGCAAACACTTTGAAAAATAATTTAGGCAAAATAATTGTTGGTGTACAGCGAAATTAAATCTGAAGTTTACAAATACGTACTGCGTAATATGGCAGCTTGAAGAGGCACTGCGTAGTTTTATATTCACTTGTCAATTAGAAAAGAAAATAAACATGCCTTGGTTACATAGTCATTTCAGTAATAATCGCTGAAAATGGAACTATGGAAGGCATTCCTTAATCCCAATCACCAAGTGCAACTGCAAAAGCCTTTCCCAGCATAGAAATAAAGCAGCAATCAGTGTTCGACTTGTCAGACAAATTCAGTAAATTATCGTAATAAAGCAGCTCAGACAGAATCAAGTAGGAGCATAGAAAGATTTAAAAAAGAAAGGTTACAATTTGATAGAGAGGAAATATAAATAGAGATAGATACAACTTCGTCTAATACAGTGAACTAGTGGACGGTGAGAAAAATAAACGCAGATATTCATGAAAAAAATCTTGAGAAATTAACTTCTTTCAAATATAAACGTGATTTTTTCAGCGCTTTTTAAATAACTAATACTAAATATGTTTTATTACTAGTTTATTGAAAGCAGAGATGCATCAATAGTAAAGCTTCGCGCAAAACATGATTTATGTTCGGCATTATTATATGCAATTACTATATTCTATACAGTTTGTCCCACTGTACACCCTTGTAAAATCAATTTTTATGGTTTGATTTAGATTTTTTTTGTTGGATAGGTCTCTGAAAAATGCACTGAAACTTTGTTTTGGTTAGTTGGTAGATAGAGATAGATAGGGATTTTTTCAAAAATAAATTGGCAACCAATTCTTATTCAGGTGTAGTTAGAACCCAACTGTACCAATTTTTATAATGTCTCAATACAGCGTGTTTGAAGTATCGTTAGCGCCCCGTTTAAGACTGTACATCGCGTTAAAATCTTTGTCTACGGTTTGTTTTGTAGATCTCTCAAAAACGCACTAAAACCTTAGGTTTTTTTATTAAATCAACCTGAAGAGGCTAATCGGGACTAATTTTTGATGTCAAATATCGAGAAGGGCTATTAGGAATTTCTTTAAGAATAAAGTGTCAAGCATTCTTTTTTACTGGACTGCCATGACTTTAGTAGATGCTGTACGCAAAAACCCTTTGATTTCTCTATAGTAAGATCTATCCAACATTAAAGAATTATCAAAATTGAGCCATAAACCAATATTCTACAGGAGTAATAGGGCGCCCGTAATATATCGAGCATCCTGTGTTCGAACTTCATGGAAATTAGTATTGAAACATTATAAAAATTGGTATAGTTGGGTTCAAAGTACTCCTGAATAAGAATTCGTTGCCAATTTAATTTACTTCTAGTACTTCTCTCTTTTCTCTCTTTTGTTTAATAGTCTCAGTTGGTCATGTTGTGTAGTTTTAAGTGTTGTTAAGTTCAAGCAAAACAAGGTTTCAGTGCATTTTCCAGAGATCTAGCCGACAGAAAAAAAATCAAAATCAAACCTTAAATAAAGATTTTACGGGGGTGTCCAGTTCTTAAATGGGACACACTATATAAAGAAAAGTCAGTAAAGATGTGCTTGTTGAAAAATATCTAGTAGAAAGCCATAAAAATAAAAGCTCTCGGAACGAATTTCAACTACTTCAATTAAAAACAACGCAATTGATCGCCCAATTTTGGATATGCTGAATGCTTTAATAAATCAACTATCAAATTATCAGATGTCAAATTAAAACTTGCCATTCTTGTGCTTCCGTCTACTGCGTAACCGTTTATCAGTTAGAATACGGAATAATAAGAAAATCGTTGACAATGGGTATGGGGAAGTTCATTTTGGACAAACAAATAAATAGCAACAATGTCATACGGCGCAATTTCGCGCATAATTTAGGATCTCGACATTGAATCGCCATTATTGAATACCAGAAATTCGTTACATTTTTATAGATGAATCCCAGCCAATATACAGTTGTCATCGCGCGGCGAAAAGCTAATACCCAATCCGAAAAATTCATCTAAATCTTTCCATACAAATTCGCCCGGAAGTCCGGGCAACTGAGTTATGAAAACCCACGATAAAATTTTAATATATGGGATGATATTTCAGACCACCCCGAAAGTTTCCCTACGGAACTATTCTTCCATTTGTCGACGGGGAAAAAGTTTTGCCGGAATATGTACGAAAGTTGCGCGAAAAAGTTAGTGAATATTCTCGGTGACATATACAATTTTCCATAACTTCTATGCGATTTCGTACGAAATGGCCATTCCCGATCGGAAAGGCATAAGTATGTTATTATAGGCAATGGGGAAAAAGCTTTGTGCAATAATCGAAGTTTTCTTACAAAAAATCAAGATTTGAAGTAGGTCAGGGCGATTTCCACGCTGACGAAATAAAAGCTGTTGTTTCTTATGTTGCTTTAATAAATGATAAAAAACTGAACTACTATTCTTCCTGCATTATGGAAAAAATGTAAGAAAAAATTTGTTTATTTAAAGGAAAGAAAACAATAAAGGAACATTCAATGCTACTTGTATAGAAATGACAAGTACTGTGCAGAGTGGCCAAATAACAATGCATAGCATAGAATCTCATCGAGACTTGCTGTAAAATATTTTTTAATCAAGTGGTCAAAAGAAGGCGTTACAACCCACATCTATGATTTTTAAAATAATTCTGAAATATACCCATAAAATGTACCAAAAAAATCTTAATGGTTTTCATAGCCAAGCATATTTTATTTGAAGTCATTATCTTTTTTACTTTTTTTCTCTAAACATATTTTTAATTTTTTATTGTTACATCTGTTGCACTAGAATATTTTGCAATATATTAATTTTAAGATACCAAAATGACAACTAGTATTTATTAATCTCTAATTGGTTGCTCAGATGTTGGAGCATTTTTTGCGAAATTAGATTCCATTCTTCCCGTGCATTAATTGTTAACTCTCTAATTGAGGTGGAAGACGAATTCCATACCCATATATTTCGTTTTAGAATATCTCGTAGGTGTTCTATAGGGTTAGTTGGCCAGTTTAATATCTCAATCCAGACATCTTCAAGGTAGTGTACCACTGTTCCCGTCACATGGGCACGAACATTGTCATGGATTAACAAAAAGTCGTCTTGCCCGATTAAGCTAACATAAGGCAAAATATGCTCTTCAAGGATGATGCACAATTAGCATTCTTTCTTAAATTTACCTCGACAAGCTTCGTTCGAGAGTCCCAACTAATGTACCCACAAAGCATAACTTAGCCGCCACCATTCTGCTTATCATTCTCCACACCTTCTGTATAAAGTCTAATACAAATTGTAACCGTCTGGTTTTATGTTGTGGCAGAAACTTGGGGCACTACCATGGTGTTTCGGATTTGAACCGATCGCCTTCGGTCTTCTCATTACTGTTTTGAGAGTTACTCATTTCATTTTACAGTATTAAATACGAAGTAGTACATTCTTACCTTTATGTATTCGTCATTGAATCGTGTAATATCCTCTTGTCGGTAAACCTTATGTTCTAAAGTAACTTCTAACAGTATTGCAAGTTAAACGCAATTTTGCTCATGAATGACTGAATAAGCTTATGAATGCGTTGCATATCATACTTTTTCTCAGTTTTTGCGTACATTTTTGCAAAACGGCAAGAATATAATATCCTTTAGCGCAAAGGATTTTGTAATAAAAGCTCAAACAATAAAAAAATGATTGTTTTTTTTTTCTGTGAGTGTATAAAACTTTAGTAGCTTAGTATTAAACCTTAACAAGTTATGAAATACAAAAATTGATATATAAAATTTCTAGGTGGTATTTGTATTTTTTAACACTTGTTGGTTATACTAATAATAATAAAACTAATTTAATCCATACTTTTTAATCAGCTCAGTTAGCCTCTATTATGATTATTCTTTGTATGTACTAATTTTACATTACTGTAAAAATCGTGAGACATATGCCAATGCGATATGTATTCATTGAATTAAATAAAATATGTACCACCTAACTGATTATTTTCAGATATTTCATTAATAGTTAATTAGTTCTCTAGAACTTTAAATCGGACACTCATCGGGAATCATCCTATGTATCGTTGATTGATTCTATCTGATCATCTAGTTCGCTCAATCAAACAACTTGGCTGGAGCATTAGGAGCAGCAGCAGCAGTTACGATTTGCAGCATACAAACGAACTATGCAACTGAACCCTTGCAGCATAATATGCGGATCGGCCAGTAGCTAGTCACTGCAAACTTTCAACTTTCCAGCCGGTACTCCGAAGTTTGTAACGGCGGAACATGACCATACTTCGCACAAGAAATCCCGAGCCGTAACTTCAAGTTCTGGGTGTAATGTTATAGTTAACGCAAAGTTGAGGAACTAGGCTGAATTTGTTTAAATGATGAATCCTCGAACTTGCAGAAAAGGCGGTTGCCGGAGTTATTTTATATTCCCGAATAACGGCAAACGCTTTTTGTTCTAGTTCTTTAAGTTCTTGCGGCGAATAATAATTGGATTGCTTTAAAAGTTTTCTTTCTTATCCTAGGATGATTTATGATGGCCGGTATAATTTATCCAGTCTATGCAATTTTTACTAAACCTTGTCGCATGCGGCAAGCAAACATGAGGGAGTTCTCTATTGCCAACAATTAATTTGAACAAAGTTTTATACTTTAATGAAATTTTGAAAGGATTTTTTAATAGCTAACTTACACAATACTAAATGCTAACTGCGGATTTTATGAAACATCTTTAGGAAAAGGGCGTATTATCCAAAAGACCAAATGTAATAACATTCCTGAACCAGTAGCAAAATTATCTCAGAAACCCAATAATACTTTTCACAATCATTATGAATTACTGGTTTCATTTTTCATCAAGTTTGATTAACACCACTTCAGTGACGAGTTTTTCCAATCAATAATTCAATGATTTGGGAATTACATTAAAAGGCAGACAGGTTATTCCTAATAACCACCAAGAATAGACAATTAACTGTGACTCAGATACAACAGAAATGTGGATATTTTTTGTATTAATAATGGTGTTACATATGTGGATAATGTTTAGAGTTTAATGCAAATTATAATACAATAAATTTAATCTTATATAATTAGTCAACATACACATTTTGAATTTGAGATTTCAGAATAAAAAGTATATATCACTCAGCTTGAACTTTTCCTCTTTCATTAGGCCATCCAGCATGAACTTATATGAGACCATTAATTTTCTAACGCACAGGTATCTTATGATTTTTTTCCAATTTTTTTCAATTCCCTCTACATGAACTGCTGGTGATGGCACCGATATAACTAATGCATATACTCCCAATGTGGTCTCACCCCTTTTTTATGAAATCTAACTTATTATATTAATATCGAAATTTTATTTTATTTTATTATTTATTTTATTATTAAACCCCGTTAGATAAATTTTATATTGCCCTGAAAATACACTCCAAGCTTATGTAGAAATGTCGAATAGCTAAAATTATCAAAAGTCTTGTCACATATTTAACGAGTGACCACTAACCAACCAATGCTTTCATGTCGTACATTTTTGGACAACCGGCGGTTTTTTTTCATACTTCCTGAAAGTAACACCAGGTAGATGTAATAAGCTAAATAAGCTAAGGCCTGCCTGTAACTGTTTTAATAATAATGAATTAATATTAACTATTAGTTTCTCAGTTCGACACAAACCACGGAAAGAACAACGAAAATTACAAATCCATAAAATGTGTTAAGTAAAGAAATAGAACACAGAAAAATGCCTGGCGAAACAGATAAAACGAGGAGCGTTCATTCAAATCCAGACATATCCACTTTTAAAGTAAAATGTGACTCGAAAAAATTGAAGTAAGTTTTTATTCATTGGTTATATAAGAATCGTTCCAAATCCAATCCGATCAGAGAAATTGAAAAGTTTTTCATGTTTTTCTCAAAATTGATTAATAAAGGCAGATCCGGTTTCGAATGAAAACTACACGAATAACGGCGGGAAACGTTATTTTCGTTCGTCCTCAAAGTACTAAGGTGCCACCCATCAGACATATCCCATGCATATTTCTTTAAAAGGTACATTAAAAAATACATATTGCTATATATTTTTCTGGTAACTAAAATTATGCTATTAACAAATTTCCTGGATTCTTCCCGCGTCGCCAATCATCCGATTGCCTTCTTCAGAGCTTAATTAAGAGCACTGAAGAAACGAACATGATCATTGGGGAAACGTCAGCAAGCAAGAATATTTCTAAATAGTATTTCAATAACCTGCGGAAATTTCTTTGATAAACTAAAACCATTTTTTTCTAGTTTCTTCTGAAAAATACCCAATTATACACCGATCTAGCGTGCGGAAAGTGCAATATTACCACGTCTGTTCACAAGAACCTGTGCCCTGGTGAGCGTCGGCTGCTTATTTTGTTTTTGTAATATCGATCCAAACGATATATCGTTTTTTCAACCTCTTATGCTTTCGACTTCGGAATTGAGACGCGCCTGTTGTAAAGCGGTAGGGACCATTCTTTTCAAAACGTATACCACAAGCCAGGGCCGTATTTAAGATGTTAGCCGAAAAGAACTGTGCTGACTGCAGTATTTTAAGAGTAGGGTTTAAAAGTAAAAATTGAATTTTCACTGCATGGACTAATAACAATCAAGAAATCTCACCGATGAAACTCTACACAAATCGGTCAGCTTTCAGCATTTGTATGCACCGAGGTACGGTTCTGGAACGTCTAATTGCGAATCTATTTATTGAAGGTTACAAAGAGAAACCCAATGCAGGTAGGAATGCGGTTATTAAAATAAATATTAATCAATAAATAATTAATAAATAAAAATTTACCAAAGTTAAATAATATACGGTGAAAACTGTATATAGTTTGGAGAAGCTAACTCACAGATATAGAAAAACGGCAAATCCTCCACCACGTTCCTACTAAGGCAAAAGATGTTGAGCAGAAACACAACAAATACTGCACATACAGAGTATTATATGAGTGTGGACTAATTTATTTTGGAGAGACGCTTCGAAATATAGAAACTCGCCTCGGGGAAATTAGTAATAATATACAGCGAGGAGAAACAGAAAGTCGGGGATAACGCAACACCAACTACAATGGTCGAAGGCAGAAAATATACACAAAGATCAACACTGGTACCAGAGAAAGATTAAGGGAACACTCTCCACACTCGTAGTTTTTAGGATTTATCATTATTTTCTTGATAACGGTTGCAGATACCCACCAACGCAAAAGACACTGAAGGTCCAAAAAACTCATCGCGCACAACCTTCAAACAAACAATTCGAAAAGGATATTTTTCGCACCAAGTTCTCACTCCCGACTCTGCATAAAAATATTCTTTGCTACTGTAATCCCGTACCACAACAGTATCGGATCTAATTTATGGAGGAACGTCGGCTGGGAACAGGAGAAAGGTAATTGAACATCGTATATTCATTAGGCAGGTGAGAAAATTCTTTCGCCCCCATTGCTTATCTTCCGCGCGGGTTATAAATAAGTGCTCCATCTGGAGGGACTTATTTTTTCGTGCTATATTATCCGGAACGAAATGAAATTTCAACTACGACCCGTGCTGTATTGCGAATGCCCGCTGTGTTCCATATGCATATATATGTTGGTGATTGTTGGTACAATATGGGTGATTTGTAGTAAGCGCGGCAGGTACGTCGTCGTAAATTTGCTACGTATTTCGAAAATTATAAGCTAACGGACAATTCCTATTTGATATTAATCTTTCGATATTAGTTACACGTGTTAATCGGGATAGGGATTACCAGATAGTTTTCGTTATTTGCTTTTTATCATTTAGTGATACAAACTCAGTGCGAACAATACTGAATAGTAGTATTTAGTTAGTTTTTTAAACTGTATAATTTTATTTTCGAGTTCTATAGAATAAACAAAGGCAGAATAAACTTTAGAAAGTGTCAATTATAGTTTTATTGGAACTCTTCTTTTTCATCCCTATTTTGCCGCTAATACATTATGAATCAATTGTCGCTTTAATGTTATTATACAGTTGACTTCTGTTTCATTTATCAGCTTATAGAACTCATTAGAAGGAACAACTATTTCAAATACTTTTTTTTCTCTAGTAGCAAATTTTACACTTATCAATCCAGAATCTACAATATTAATAACACGAACTTACTGTAGACATATATGAGACAATTTATAATTAGTCACTTCAACGAAATTTAACACTTCGAAGTACCTGTATTTGATATGTGAAAAGTGGAGTTTTCGTGACATTTTATAGCTTTGTCCTATACACACCGATCCCCACATGTAAAATCTTCTTGTTCTGACAACCACGAGAGTCCATGAAGTTGCTTTGTTGGGTCCACCTAAGCTTTTGTAGATACACATTTTGTTGGTAGATCAGCAAGATTGTGCTTGCTTCCTTAGATTATTGTTTACATTTTATTTACTCGATTAGCACCGTTGAGCTCGATCTCTTCTCCAACCATAACGATATGTCTTTCACTTTTATGTGTACATTTTCTGTTATGTTAATTTGCAGCATTGCTGCGCACAATGCAGCTTGTAATTTGAATTTAGGCAGTATTAATTAGGTATTTTCCTTTTCACTGATTGTATGCATCGTGGAATGGTAAAAATCCAGTGGTGTTGCAATCTCTGAGGACCATTTCCTGTATTCCAATAGCACACAACTGGGACTCCCAGTGTACATTTTCTTTCCAAACATTTTGTTGCAACTAAAACCTAATTTTTCAAAGAAACCTATTAGCACATGAGTCACGAGGAACGAGCGTTTGAGCTCTCTACGAAACCTGGTAAGCGTTAGATCTTTAAGAAAAGGTGGAACATTATTATATATTACAATATATAACGCTACGACGAAACAAGGTTAATCGATAATGAGGAATAAAAATTATGTTAGATCGCTGTGACCTATGGTAGTGTTATCGTCAACCGCTGCCTTAGATAGCACGGTGACAAAGTAAGAAGTAATTTACGGACAAACACCGCCAGATGATACTAATAAATGTTTTCAGTTCGGTTCCAATCAATGGATTTTTTGGGACACTGTCATATTTTCGAAGCCTGAAAATTAACCTTTAACAAACATTTTGAAGCTTTTGTAACTGGTTCTTAGTAAAGACGTCAAAGTGAGGGTAATACACTATAATGCCATAATATTCACATAATTTAGCGTAATAATAATAACGTAACTCATTCTCAAGCATTAAGCGGAGATTTTTTACTTTTCTTACAATCAGGGCAAGGATATTATTTAGGGAAGCTACACGCCTTACTGAATTTAATTTTAAAGTGTTTTGAGAAGAATAAGTAGAAATGATTTGCAAATCATTATTTATTTTTAAACAAGCCTGTTCGATGTGTCCAAGGTCAAATGCATGTAGTAACTGATTGTCGTCTGCAAACGCTTGAATCAAACACAGAAGGAGAATCGAATTGATATCAATAATTTTCTGTACGGTATCTGATATGCAAGTAGGGTGTTCAATCAACTGACAAAAGTTATACGATTTGAAGCATTACAAAAGAATATTTGCATAACTGTGATATACAATGACATTCAACAGAACGATTATATTAACACATTGGGGTGTAATGTATGACAGAAGACTATCAAAATGTTTTACACAGCTTGCAAGGTTAGCTTTGGGTCTATAAACTACATTAACAAGAAGTTCTGTCCTGCTAACTCTCAAAGATATACGCATATATTCCAAGTCCTTTAAAAGGCCAAAGTCGCAGTCATCATGATCTTCTGTCTCTCGGTAAAAGCTCCCATTGTTATTCGGAGTAATATTCGTGATTACAACTTCATTATTATATGCTCTATTATCTCAAAAATCTTGCAGATTATAAATTAGTTGTAAGTTCATCTGCCAGATATGGTAATAAGATTCCAGGAAAGGTAGTTTTTGTATTACTATTACCTTTTCCCTTTTCAAAATTTAGTGAAAATCCCATTTTAATATTGGCACTAGTGGTCGTTCTCAAGTGTAAATGCAACCTTTGTGTATGTTTCGTGAATTCGGAAGAAATGATTTATTTTGCTCACATGTGATTCAACGGATTACTTACTCCCCCTGACTACTATTCTGAACTAAATTTTAATCAAATTTGTGAAGTAAATTTATATAGCAGAAAAAAAAACCGTATCAAAAAAAATCTCAATAGCTTGTCACTTAAATCGCGCCATTTTTCGTTTTAAAACCTGAATTTTACGTCATTAAGAATCCGGGCGGTAATTTAAAGAAACGGATGTTAACTGCGGGCCTACTTGAGCACATCCGGATTGCTTTCGGCAGCAATTACCGGTATTTCGGATCCGTGCTAATTGTAGGAGTTTTGCAGGAAAGTCGGGAATTTCGTTAGCGTTCGTCAACATCACTAATACATAAACTGATATAAAGTTTTATAATGAAGTCAAATTTACTCAACGGCAGCTGCAGCGGTTCATTAGTTTTGATCTCGGTTTTAGTAGTTTTCAGGCAGAGGTGACAGACTCTGAGAACAAGGAACGACAATTGGTTTATACAGAGTATTGCTAAATTCCATACAAAGATTTAAAAATAACTCTGTTTGTCAAATTGTCAAAGTTTTTAGAAAAATTACTAAAAATCCTTTTGATATTACTTCTGACGCTTACTTGTTGTCAATTTGTCAAAAACAAACTTTTGACAAATTGTTACGCCAGGATCATTAATTATGAACAGTGAAATTTATTTAGAAAAATCTAACATACGGGGTTTTTTACACAAGGTTTTTCGCTATATCTAGGAATAGTGATCAGAAGGCAGATGAATCTCCCAGTTCTAGTAAATTATAGTAATAGCCGTCTCTGCCCCACAAATAGTGAGTTTAGATTTAGTCCAATAACGTCCTAGGGGTTGTAGTTTTTTGTTTACATTCACATCTGAGCCACAGAAAGATCGCGCGAAATAAAGTATTCTTTTAAATCAACCAGAAATATCGAAGGGGAGCAGGAAGAGAGGTTCCCTCTGAGATGTGATTTTAAGTTTCACGTGAGGGCGCAACTTCATTTTCGCTTAAATATCAAACGCGGTAACTTTATGAAATTGGACTGCAGAACTGCGAACTTTAATTTAAAATGCAATTATTGTTTCGGTAATGAATGTTTGCCGTGTTTAGCGTCGAACAATTAAAAATGTGTTTTGGTTGTGACACGAGTCTTTTCGTATCCGGGTATTTTTAATTTGAGGTCAATCTACGCAGTAATTATTTTCAGGTTGGTTCAACGTCTATTTGTAGGTAACGTTATAAATAAACGCTTTGTAAAACAACTAAAATGACAAATAGGGTGATGTCATTGTAGTCACATGATTGCTACCCAGGTCCAAGAACCAAAACAACTATGCAGGTGTTGTTATTTATTTTTCGGGACCGTTTACGAATGAGGCTGAGCAAACCCAAGTAGTATTGTCCTTTGTGCTATTGTAATACCTCCTTTAGGTAGTGCCTAACTCTGTAATCGTCTTTAGTGACTGATATCTTGTAATTTTTGGTGAAGATCGCGAAGTCAAGATTGCCAGCAACTTCACGACGCACGGTTATTTAAAAAATGTGCATATAAATAAACAACAATTGAAAGTAAGTCAATTTTTAAACATATTTTAAAACCGCTGTAGTACAATAATTTTTAGGGACCATGTTACTAATTAAAAACGACATGTTTGTAGCCTAGTAGGAGCGAGAAAACATTAGTGATTTGACAAAAATCTGATGAATAACTATGCTATAAAACATATTTTTTTGGCTAATTTAGGTAGTTGTTACCCTATTTGCTGAAAGAATTACTTAATTAATTAACTTCGCCTTTAGACAAAAACTTCATCTCACCTCCTTTTTACATAAGGCGCTCAAAACTGGATGCCCGGAATATTTTATAAAAAAAATTGGACCCGGAGTACTGCCCGTAATCGTTGTACACGTTTCAACAATCTTTATGAGATACCAAAAATGCCAAAGCTATGTCTCAGAATTCTTTTTCTTAAGAGTGTGCTAAGTTGCTAAACCGATACCCCGAGTTAAACCTGCTCGGAAACTCATCCAAACCGTTTTTTAAACAAAAACTTAAATAGAAACTGTTAATAGAAATTATATAAGTTATATTATTGTACTTTTGTTAAATGTAGCCTTGTTAATTTTATTGTTTTAATTATCGTTCTCTTATTTTAATTTTTGTTTTTGCCTACTTCAACAGTACTACCTTTTCCCCACGTTTATTGTTAACTCGTTTTCTTATTTATTTATATGCCTGGGACTGATAAATAATTTTCTCCATATACACTGCCACAATAGTTTTGTGCTTTGAAATAGGAGCTTTACGTAGCATATTTTTGGGGGCTGATTTAGATAGTGGCTATGCGAGTACAGCATTTTCAGCGCTGAATCCACCATCTTATTTTCTTCCACATGAGCAAAAATTACAGTTGTGGGAATACATCCACTACTTAATAACAAGTCAACCAACCAGCTAGTCACATTCACCGGATACTGTCTTTCCCCAAAAGCATATATCATTCTGAATTAATTTTTTGATTTAATTTTATGAATCATACCATATGGCAGCTAATTTACTGTATTATTGTATTATTATACTGGCCTTTCTTACTTACTAACAACCACTAAACTAATATTACCTAGGAAAACCCGAATAAAATTGATAATTGTGTTACTACTGAATAGACTAAGGCACTTAGTTATATCGTGTTCCATTTAAAAAACCAGAGAAATATTAGTTTAATACTCAAGTCAAATATGACAAACATTTTAAAACTAAAACAATTTAAAATTGAAACACTTAAAAATGTTTGAGATAATTATTTAGGCGGTTCACCAAAGTTTTCCGAATACATTTGACGATCTTAAAGTCCTTTTTTCATATTATATAGCCTGCAGACGGAACTGTATATCTTCCCATTTTATGCACCACTTTATTAAAACAGTATTTCAAAATGGTGATAATACAGCACTATTCCGCGGACCTATATATTACAGCCAATATTCTTTCCTAACCAGTTAAGGCCTCGGTCCGTGTCTTGTTGTTTAAGGTTCCTGCTCTCCAATTTGTAACCAATGCTTAAGATGTGTCAACCGTTTGCGTTTTTTCTTGTCATTAATGGCGGCCCCTCCAATAGCGTTAAAATAAATTACTAAAAACGTTTTGTTTATGTAACCATGTTGTTATAGTACAACAGAAGTGTTCGAAGTGTTTTCGGAGCGCGAGCATTGAAGATGCCAAGTGAGATTTTGGCGAAACGTCTGCAGGATTCCAGTCGGAGTTCAACAAGCGAACGGATGATATCCCGGAATATAGTGTCATCACATTTTTCCATCCGTGAATCAATACGTGAGAATATATATATATATATATATATATATATATATATATATATATATATATATATATATATATATATATATATTCCGGGATATCATCCGTTCGCTCGTTGAACTCCGACTGGAATCCTGCATCCGACTGGAATCCTGCAATCCTGCGAAACGTTTGCAGGATTCCAGTCGGATGCAGGATTCCAGTCGGAGTTCAACGAGCGAACGGATGATATCCCAGAATATAGTGTCATCACATTTTTCCATCCGTGAATCAATACGTGAGAATATATATATATATATATATATATATATATATATATATATATATATATATATATATATATATATATATATAAATGTGATGACACTATATAGACTCAATAAGTGTCCGTAAAACTGTATTTGTACAGTTTAAATTTCGCTAGTAGTTTAGACTAGGTAGTTTTAAATAAACGCCATATTTATTGGCAACCGTGACAGGAAAGGTCACTTTTTGAGTTCGCTTACAAACAAAGATTGAAGGTGTGCTCGAAAATGGGTAATGTTAGAGAATCATTTACGACGTTTAAATTTACTTTTTTAAATAAACGTTCGCAATAAAAATTTGATTAATCGCGATGGAAGTAATTAAGAAGGACCGAGAAGTAATGTGTAATTCTTTTTCGAAGGTAGCAAACGAATTAGAAGGTGTGTTGTCTAAATTTATTGGTAGAAAGGCCGTTAGCTCAAGTCTTCATGGACATGTTAAAACGAAAATTTGACGCACTTAAGATCATACCTTCAAATTTTCACTTCACTTTTGGCTGTGACAATTATTGGCATAAAAGGAGTGATTTCAATATGGGATGCGACGATATTGTGAAACAAGATTCCGGTGAGGAAAAAGCAAATTGCATGTATTTGAATTTCAAAAGTTTGATGGGAACATTAGAAGTTGGTTGCCATTCTGGTCAAAATTTAAAAAAGTTCAGGATCTCGATATTGACCTAAGCTATAAAGTCGAATATTTCATTCAGGCTAAAATTCCAGGTACCAGGGATAAGTAATTAGTAGCCAGTTTTCCCGCCACGGGTAGTAATTATCAAAAAATCATAGACCGAAGCCGCGTTTTAGCAGAGACGATTTTCAAAATAGACGTTTATGTGCGGAAATTACTAACATTAATAATTAGTAACGCTACTTGTGGTAATAAAATAGAGCTTTCACTCTTGTGCGATTAAAATAGAGACTCAATTACGGGCCTTAGAAATACTTGACATCACCTCGAATAAATAAGTTCCCTTGCTGTTTCCACTGATTGAATCAAGTTAGAATTGGCTCAAATTACCAAAATGGTGAGGGAAATTGAAGTCTTAAAGAGTAGTCTCAAAAACCTTACAAGGTTTTTAAACAACGAAGAAGCATATTTCTGTAGTGATAGGTTTTGTATTAGGGTATCGAAACAACAATCATAGCTGCACATTGGAAGCTCTAGATAAAAGAGTTATTTGCATGCAAGTCTCACATGTTTCTGAGTGATCTTGGATAAAGGAATTGATGCACCTTGATGTGAACTTGTCCGATACTTTATCCGACGCCGCTCCCATGGAAAAATTGATGGGATCGGATGTAGTTGGAAAGATGTATACAGGCGCAAGGTATGTTTTGTCGTTTGGATTAGTAGCAATGGAAACGTTATTAGGATGGACTTTGGCCAAAATGCTTCAAGATAGTTCGGGTACTATCTCCATGACATATTTGACCCTCTTTGTGAAGAATGCTTTCTTGTCTGAACTATGGGAACTAGAAACCTTAAGAATCAGAGATCCTACGCAGCAAAAAATACGTGATTGATCTACAAAGATTTTTTTCTTGGACACACACAATTGACAGGACGAAATGGATTAGTATGGATAAAGAAGCATCCAGCGTTGCCAAACAACTGCAATATTGCGAAAACGAAGCTAGAAAGCACAATCAGAAGAGTAAATACCAAAAAACTTCCCGAGCGATATGATCAAATGTTTAAATAATTGCTGGAAGAGAAAACTATAGAAGAAGTATACGAACAAAGATGTGAGAGGGAAGTACATTATTTACAACACCGTCCAGTTATCAAAGATGCCATTAATTGTAACATGAAGATAAGACCCGTGCTCGGCTTCACCTAAAAAGAAAAATAGTCCTTCTTTAAATCAATACATAGAAAAGGGCTTGAACATGATAGAAGAAATAACGTATTATTTAGATTTAGAACTAACAACGTAGCAGTAATTTCTGCAATAAGAAAGGCTTGTTTACAAATTAGTGTACACGAAGCAGACAGAAATTTCCTTAGTTTTTTGTGGATAAATGCAGAGGGCAACAAGAAGATTTTTCGACATTTTCGTGTGGTTTTTGGTATAAACAGCAGTCCGTTTTTGTTGCGAGTTACTCTGGTGATAATGATGAAGAGAAGTGTGACTGGAGAAGTTTGAAGTTTGTTACGAAAAGGTCTCCCTCTTTGGCTCAGCGTGGTTTTGACCCGATAGGATTTACTTATCTCTCTACTTTGCTTCCAAAGCTATTATTGCAGCACGCCTGGCAGAATCGTTAAACTGGGATACGACAATTAAAATAAAATAAAGAAGAATGAGCCACATTTGTTTGAAGCAAGGTAGCTGAAATTAGAAAATCGAATGCTACTGAATGGCTGCCTGGCGCCATATTCCAGGATTATGAGGAGTTTGTGTTGAGCTGGTACAACCGAAGTCTTTTGCTTATTCAAAAGACATACATTTATCGTCTCTAGGCACGTTTATAAGAAAGAATGGTGTCTTGCTATTAAGAGAAAGTAACAGGGACTATTTAAAATGCTTTAAAATTCCAGCAATACCGTCTTCAAAACACTGGTAGGTTACTCAGTTAATATTTCGAGAACATGTCAGGTCAGTATGCCTCAGTATGCCAAACGGGAATATTAAGAGGAAGGTACTGGATATTGAGTGGACGACGAGCAATAAAATCTGTGATCTCTAGATGTGTAGTCTATAGGAAACAGAAAAGTAAACCCTTTGATGGAAATGCCCTTCTTTACCTATCGATAAATGCAAGAACCGGAGTGAATTTTGCCTGGTCCCCTGTACCTTAAAATAGAAGAAAAGGTTTGAATTGTATAGTTACTTGTACTTTTTATCAAGCAGTGCATTTTGAACTTTGTATGACATTGTCGGTAACGGGCCTCCTTCAGGCGTTGAGACGTTTTATTGCCCGAAGATTGTCTTTAGCGGCACGAATAACGCATTCGCGATATTAAACTTTAATAAAATATTCCAGTACAGTACCGTCGTAGTAAGTAAGCAAGTATTAAGTGGCGTTTTATTCCTTCCACGGGTCGTAGTTGGATGGTTTTTGGGAGAGATTCGCAAGAATTGTAAAGGAATTGTTGCGAAAAGTGATAGGACGAACTTCATTAAATTACGACTAATTATTTTGGTTTGTGATTGCGAGTTCGTAATAAATTCACGTATTATTATTTTCCTGTTCACTGATTCCAATGAACTGACTGCGTTGATGTCCATGATGTTTTTGCGAGACCTAGATGCAATTGATATAAAAACACTTTGTCGGAAAATGTTATTTCATAGCGAATATTTGGGACAACTCCAGTTGCTACAAAGGCGTCAGGTTGGTTGGCAGATAATGGCAGGCCATTTGGGATGGCGGATGTGATGTGTTGTAAAAGTAATTCCAAATAAATTTAGAAAAATTAATCTTATTAATATAACCACAGCTAAAGGACAGTTTCTTCGACTCATTCAACGTATTTATCCTCTGGAATGTGTGGATCATCAATCTGCGAAAGTCAGTTTAAAAACGAAAGAGGTGTTCGACAAGTCGACAAGAATTCCGGGACTGCAAGGATTGTGAAAGTTCGGTAGCAGTCGAGAGACAAAAATCGGAAAATTGGGGGTTTTTTTTATAAAATATAGGTAATAGTATATTATGCAACAAGTGAGGTAAACGGCATTTGAGTCACGAGTTTATTTGCACGAGCGGAGCGGGTATTTAATAAACCAGTGACTTAAAAAAAATACCAATCGTGTTGCGTAGTATACTTTTTCTACGACCATTAGTTTTCGAGGTTCGGATCGACACTTCCCGCATGCTAGATCGGTGTATAATTAGGTATTTTACAGAGCGGAGTAGAAAAAGGTTTTTTCCAGAATATATATTTTTATAAACTTACTCAATAATTGTCTGTAAAGCCGTACTTGTTGAAAAAAAATACACGATATACATTTCGGATCGTCGTTAATAGTTTAAAACGGGCTGTTTTAAATAAACGCGACCTAACAGGGTTATCTTAGCCTGTACATCGTGCTATATGCGAGGCGATTGCGATTGCTTACCTTTCCAGTTATTAGTCTACTAGGAGCCCAACAATCTAGTCAAAACTCGCATTTCAATATATTTATAATAATCTCAAATACGACTAAAAGAACTTGAAGCTTAAAAGAAAAAGTTGAGTTCTGTGAAGCATTTTCAGTTGAATGGGTGTCATTAATGACCAATTATCTCTAATTTAATGTTTTTATTTATTATGTATGATGCCAGCGTATAGTTACAATTGAAGTCAAATTTTATTTGTTTATTTATATTTATTATTTTACGAAGCATAAAAAATTCCCAATTACTGAGATTTCTACGTTTTATATCCTTGATTTTTTTCAATTAATTTATTGTTATCAATTATTTTCTTATGAAAAATGATTGGTTATTGAATTATTTATGTAGCAAAATATGTATTGAAATAGTCAATATTTTTGCGTCGATATTTCTCGATATTTCTAGGATTTACTTAATATGTTTAAAAAAAAAAGTTTGCGACACCCTGTATGTGTGTATTATATTACACGTTTTGTAACGGAACGGTTGTCACAATTTCGTCATTTTAAGGGCGGCAAAATTAAAATCGCCACAATGCGCCAACGCGCCTAGCGTGACACGGGTGTGTTCAAAAATCGAATTCGCCACGTCCCATTGATTCTGAAAGGTTGGGTAACTAAATTTATCTCCGATTTTCGCATAGCGGCAAGAAAATTGACAGGTATCTGATAAAAATATAAAACGGCACACTACAAAATCAGACGTTAAAATTCGTTTAGTTAGTAGGGCAAGTATTTTCGGGTTTTTGAATTTTACTTTTGCTGTATTTCGACAAAACAGGAGATGTTTTTTGAAATATTCCCACGTTGATATTGATTGTTTCTATGTGTGTATTTCAAGGATGACATGATCTCGTTAACAAAAATACGCTCACACAGGGCGACGTTTTTTCTAGTAACAAATTTAAAGTTATTCTTTTAAAAACCACAACCCCAGCAGGGACAACGAGGTACGGTATAAGGGAACCGGCCGGTCCTAGAAATGAAAACAAAAGTAAATCGACAAAGGGCGAATGAAAAATTTCACACAATTTTTTTAATAATAATTGTAGTTAGTACGTGTACTGTTTTAAAGCTCAGACAAATTCAAATCTTTTTTGTTTATTGTTCCTTGCTCTATCTCTGAAAAGACATGAACTCCAAAAGGGCTTATCGCATTTTATTAAACTTGGAATCTTTGAAATATGCATTTAATAGGCTCCCAGTCATAAAATACATAATTATGCACTGATCAAACATGCGCAAAGTGCCACGGTCGCGACCCCTTTCGAACATTTTCGGCACTTTAATGATGGGTTTCGGAGCTATCAAACTATATTAACAAAGACTCTAAGACAAAATACACAGTAATCATATTACAGAAACTGACAATGTCGAAACTGCCTGGCAAATAATAAAATCAAACATTCTGAAAGCCGCCGAAGTTGTAGGACTAAGAATGTCAAACAAATCTACCAAACCAAACATTAAAGCATGGTTCACAAATGTGGTAAAACAACTGGCAAATGAAAAACGAAAAGAATACGTGAAATACAGATCAGATGAGAAAGAACACCTTAGCATCCCTCAGGAGCCATAGACCGTGTCTAAGGAGAGAATTGAACAAACGACCATTAAACTAAAAAACCGCAAGTCTGCTGGAGAAGATGAAATATCCAACGAGCTGCTGAAGTACGGAGAAGCGGAACATCATTTAAGCTGCAAAGTAATTAAGACCAAGAAAGTACCAACTGAATGAAAGGAAAGCATAACCATCCCAATATTTAAGAAAGTTAACAGAAAAGACCCAGCAAACTATCGGGGAATCACGTTAAGCTGTTAAGCTTAATACTGAAGTTATTCACCAAAATCCTGTCGGACGAAATATCTTCTTGTGGGCTGTGTGAAGAACAACAAAGCTTTAGAAAAAATAGGTCAGCAATAGATGCAATCTTTTTACAATCAGCCAGATTGCTGAAAACTCTATAGAATACAATAAAACAGAGAATATGTTTTTTATAGATCTCACAAAAGCATTTGAATTTGAATATGGATGAGCTAATATCTGAAGTGAAGAAGATTGGAAAGGGATACCGACGAGGGAACAAAGAAATAAAGGTAATCTGCTATGTGGACGATGGCGTGTTGATATTGGAAGATGAAGACAACCTACAGAGAATGCTCCTTTAAGTTCGAAAACATCGCCTCCAAATACAACATGGAGATACCGGTAGCAAAATCTAAATCACTAACGATATCAAAAGAGCCCAGAAGATGTAAATTGGCCATATGCAATGAATCTGTAGAGCAGGTCATGAGTTTTAAGTATCGCGGCGTCAGCGTCACAAGCAGCAGGGATCTCTAAAAAGAAGTAATATGCCAAACAACCAAAGCAGCCTTAATAGCAGGGTACCTGCGAGATGCAATATGGAGAAACAAACATATGTCCATAGAAGGTAAAACTGGCATATATAAGACCTATGTGAGACCCGTTATGACATACGCTGTAGAAACAAGAGCGGAAAACTCGACAACAAAAAGAATCATCCGAACAGCAGAGATGAGAACTCTAAGATCTATAACAGGCTACACACTGACGGACCACAAAAAAAGCGAAGACATGAGAACTTTGCGGTGTCCTTGATATTGTACGACGGTCCCGAAGCAGAAGGCGCGAATGGAAAGATCATGTCGAACGGATGGATGACCACAAACTGCCAAAATCGCAAGAGTCGGTCTCCCAAGATCGAACAGACTTCCTGGACGTCCCCCCATACAATGGCATGAGAACTTTAGCTCATCTTCCCAGCTACGTCTCGGACTACAGAATACAAGGCAAAAGCCTTATAAAAAGAAGAAAAAGAGTAGAATGTTTTCGATAGATTTTTGATGTTTGTCAAGTGGTCACTAAATGTATCAGAGCTCTTTTGGAAGACTAACCAAAACTAACCAAAACTAACAGCTTTAAGTGTGCTAGCTACAGATATATTTTTCTGTAACATTGGATTATTGATAGTTATTGTTCATAATGATAATTTAAGACGGTATATGCAATATGTTTCATTACAGGTGCCCGTCATGAGTGGGATTACTAAGTGTGTGGTACTTCTTATATGGATGTCCACTGTGAGCCTAATCTGCGCCTCAACAATACGTAAGTACCAAATTAATTCAATTGCCAATATTATTCGATTATTGTTCTATGTTTCATATTCATCGATAATAAAGGAATTAAATAGAACTTTTTAGAATTAAGTGAAATTAAATTGGAATTCATATAAGAACTAGATGGCGAAAAAGTTTTTTAAAGTGTACAATAAAGTCAATTAGGCAATAAAATCATAGTCATAAAGTTCGTAAGCTTAAAGTTAACACATGTTGAACTTAGTTTTCCAGTTTTTATTATCTTAGCATTCTCAGTTTCCTAAACCCCGGAAATGCATTGTAACAAACTATTAGATACGAATTAAGCCTCGCTTAGTATGTTATGAATTTAGATCACCACCCGCATGCCGCAACTTGGCGATATTCCCATTTTCATTTATAATTTTATATGCTTTTGGGCTCTTTTTTGTTAGTGATAAAATACAGAACGACATTCTGCCAGTCTTGATAATGTTTCTCGTGTTTGTGCATTAAGTGAACTACTTTATATTCTAACTGTTTTGAATCCGCCTGTGTACCAGACCTCAAACTACAAAGAGAGTCGTTCATTGTAGGGATCCTCGCTGTGAATGATGTCTGGAAGTATAAGGTAGTTCCAATCCTATCCCTGAGGCTGAAAGCACTTGCCGATGTCAGAACTCCTCTTTATCAAATGCCAAAATTCCAAAGTTTATATCGGTTCCGGGTTTCATATTTGATAAAAAATACAAATGGTTATAAATATATATATATATATATATATATATATATATATATATATATATATATATATATATATATATATATATATATATATATATATATATATATATATATATATATATATATATATATATATATATATATATATATATATATATATATATATATATATATATATATATATATATATATATATATATATATATATATATATATATATGATGTTAATAATTCTATGCGGTCCCACAGCAACTGATGGATCTTGTTGCTCAGTTTCAGGTGGAGTCTGAGAAGTTGTAGCTCAGTCTCACTAATTTCGTACCGGGTCCGCCTGATCTGGTCTTGGAGTAGGGCCTTGCTAGCTTTGTCCAGGATAGCTTGTGTCTTTCTAGTGCGTGTGTGATAAGACAACCTTGTAACTAGAAAGACACGCGTGTGTGATAAGACAACCTTGTAACTAGAAAGACACTAGAAAGACACAAGCTATCCTGGACAAAGCTAGCAAGGCCCTACTCCAAGACCAGATCAGGCGGACCCGGCACGAAATTAGTGAGACTGAGCTACAACTTCTCAGACTCCACCTGAAACTGAGCAACAAGATCCATCAGTTGCTGTGGTACCGCATAGATTTATTAACATCATGGCGCACTGAGAAAGACAAGGACATCACGTCAAAAAAACTGTGGAAGAAATTAGAAATCCTTCAGTCAAATTCCAGTCAGCGTACTGAATAAAGGATTTAACTATGCAATAGCTCCAAAAAGATTACCCGTGGAAGAGATCGTTTCCAACGTCGAAGCAAGTCTTTCCACCATAGACGAACAAGATGCGGAGTTAATTAGGCAAGATGTCGCCAGAGTCTTAAGACAGTAAATACCACCGCAACCAAACTTAAGCAGAGAAGAAATGCAAGCCTGAAGGAATCCAAACAAAAACGAAAATATTCTAATAATGAAAGCAGACAAAGGAAATGCCACTGTCGTCATAAATAAGTCGGATTATGATGCAAAATTGGAGGATATTTTGAACGACCCAATATACAAACTAGTCACCAGAGATCCCGCGACATATTTGGAAAAAACAACTAAGTCCAAAATTCTCGATTCATCAATAAACGAGGATACAAAGAAGAAACTTATTCGGAGGGAAAAATCGAGTCGTTGCCCAAAATTCTACGGGCTCCCAAAGATCCATAAGGACGGGGTTCCCCTGCGTCCAATCGTAAGCGCCTTTAACTCACCATTGTGCAAGCTGGAAAAACATCTGGCCAGTGCACTTCAGCCCATAGTGGAAAAGGCCGATTCCTATGTTAAAAACTCAGAACATTTCACGCAGATTTTAGGTTCTCTCACGATGGACAAGGACGACATTATGGCAAGTTTCGATGTCAAATCCCTCTACCCGAGCATTCCAGTAGAAGAGGCACTCTTTCTTATAGAAGAAAACGAAGATCTTCCGCCGTACATAATGGATCTGTCAAGATATTGTTCGAAAAACGCTTACTTTATGTACAACGAAAAAATTTACCGACAAGTAGATGGAGCAGCAATGGGATCATCTCTCTCACCTGTGATTGCCAACCTCTTCATGATTTACTTCGAAAAGAAAGCAATAGAAAAGGCAAATCTGAAGCCAAAACTATGGACAAGATACGTTGATGACGTATTTGTTGTATGGCCTTTTGGCAAGGAGGAGCTTTTGAAATTCCTAGATCATCTGAATTCCATTCACCCAAGGATTCAATTTACAATAGAACTTGAAGAGGATAACAGTCTGTCTTTTTTAGATGTGCACATCACAAGGACCGAAGATGGACACTTGGAACACACTGTCTATAGAAAACCAACACACACTAATAGATATCTGAACGCTAAATCTCATCACCACCCAGCACAGATACAGGCAGTGGCAAATACATTAATTGCTCGGTCCTTCAAGCTCACAAACGAGAGGAACAGAGATAAAGAACTGAAGAAAATTAGTACCTGTCTTCGACAAAACGGATACGAAGATCGATCGCCGTTCTGCCGTACATCAAGGGGGTTACTGACAAAATCGGCCGAATATTACGGAAACACGATATATCAACGGCATACAAATCCGATCATACCGTCGGAGCAATACTCAGAAACCCAAAACAAAAAATTACTCTGGAAAACCAAGGAGTATACAATGTAGCATGCGGACAGACCAACAGAAGGATTTCAGCCAGGCTCGAGGAACATCGTTTAACCATAAGAAACAAACAACATCTGCTTTGTTTCAACACCAACATCAGACAGGCCATAAAATTGATTTCGGTACTTGCAGACAAATAGGTAATATTCCTGATTTTAGGACTAGGATTATACGAGAGGCCATCGAGATAGAAAAGTCCGGACACCTGAATACGAGAGACGACGCTCTGCATTTATCCAATACGTGGAGAACGATAATCAAACAGCAGAGCGATACGCAGCAGCCAACGGGGACATCGCAACTAGGATCGAGCGAAATTAAGAACGCGACAATTCGAGGGGCGGAGCCATCTCCCCTCCCGCACAAGCAGCACCGTTACCATCTCCGGCGCAGGGTATAAATACCGCACGCACCGCCGATAACTTCCCAGTGTTCAAAGCGTTTTCGGAGCGCGTTAATTTCGTTAGTGATAAGTGTGCTAAATTTAAAGTTAATTTAGCTATTTTCCAGTTTTTGAAATAATACTTTATGAATTTTTTGCTCTTCATATCCAGATCCCTACTGTTACTTTAAAAAATTCTATTAAATTGTGCGCAAAAATGGCTTTGCAAATTATTTTATAGAAATACAAAATTTTGCTCAGCAAAAAATCGGTTCTTAAAAAAATTTACATTTTTGAAAATCACGCTCAAGGACGAAGATCCATATGCGGTTGTTACCATTATGCTATGTTTATCTCGTTTGGAGAGTGTTCATTTCAAAGTGTTCAATATGTTCCACCCTGTATAACCAGAACGCCACTTGTAGCTTGGAAAACTTTAATTATTTTTGACTGCATTATTCGTGCTGCATAATAAACTTCTAAAATAATTATACTGCCGATATTTTTAACCAATCGAACTTAAAATTTAAATTAACAGTTGCAATATTTCCATCAAAATTCAAATTTTGTCTGGCAGACGTAAAAAAAAAAAACGGATATGAAGTTATAACCCTCGTTCAATTTTCATGTCCGGATGACGAAAGCTACGCAAATAACTTAAGCTCCGATGCCTGCTACCCTTATTCCAGAAACGTAATCGCTCCAATTTACAAAAGGGAAATTACCCACTATCGAAACTTTCCATCCCGAGTAAGTGTAATAATATACACAAAGTTACCGGGGTTGTTCATTTGCATTTCGATTCCCGAATAAATTATTGTAGTTGCGGTTCGATTTTAACCCACGCATGCCACTGATATTTCGAAAAATTAATTGGCCCCTTTTAGGCGTGATTTGTTTGTTACGAAAATTGTTTGCAAGGAACTTCCCGAGTAACCGAGCTACGCCAAAGAGTACGAAGCCACCATATGCATAAAACATGCAAAACAGACCAAGGGGACAAAGAGAAGGGATATTAACTTTTCGTAGGTGGTATTAGCTTAATACTGCAGGATTCTTTTATGAAAGTTTATTTTTAGCAAAAAATGTGAAATACGAAACTTGCTCGTAACAAAATGTGCATGCTATAAAAACAGTTACAAAGTATATATTGTAATACACCCGCTGACTTAATTATTTAAAATGGAACACCCGGTATAGATGGTGTCCCGAAATTAGACCAATATTTTAACCATGTATTCTGTCACCCAAAATAAGGATAAAAGTTCATATAAACTAGGGTCCAAAACGTCTTAGTTTTTAAGATACAGGGTTTTAGATTTGAAGAGGTAATGGCGATCTTTTGTAAATATTTTCGTAACACGTAAATTGCTTTTGAAAATTAATTACAAATTATATATATATATATATATATATATATATATATATATATATATATATATATATATATATATATATATATATATATATATATATATATATATATATATAGTACTTACTATTGAGCAGGGTATCCCCGAGAGTCTGGAAACAGTTCGAATACTCCTTGTCTGGTTATCTTCAATTAACTTAAATGCGTCTCGCAAATTAGAGTTTCCCTGTCCACGATTACGTTCAAATGATCCACGCTCAACTAAATGTCTATGTCTATTAATAAGAACTCTACGATTAGGAAACCTTCTACGATACTCTTGTACCGCCTCTCCAGCTCTGCCATTACAAAAGTCGTATACAAAATGAATATCTGCTAATTCTCTTTTTGAAAACAACTCCATCAGATTTAAATAGCTTATTTTTCATCAACAATCAACCTTCTTTAAAATATAAGGTCTATAATTTTTATTAGACTAGCTATACAGTGGATAGTTAATAAAATTATTTATAAGAACAATCTAAGTAAAAACTATTTTTTACCAACAATGAACAAAATTCAAAGCTGTCGAATAATTGACATTTAATTTTTTTTTACCCAGCACCCAGTATTATATCATTTTTTAATTTCCGAAGAAAAAACACTGGCGTTCTTTCAACTTTCCACATGTAGCTATTAGATAATATAGTGGGCGTAAGGATAGTAAAAATAAATACGCTGCAGATACTAACTTGTACTTTGAACTATTTTCTTCCTAAACACTTAACTCGCTTTTCCTACCCATTTAACGGCGTCTGTCCATCTAACAACAAAAAACTGCCAAAACAATGTCACATCCAAACTGAAAACTGTCGAAATGGCAAACTCTCTGGTTCCAAGTTGCTTGGTTGATTTGAAATGTGGTTGCAAAGGTTGCCCTATTTTCAGTATAGGCCATGCCTATAGTATCTTTATGGGTTTCCATGTACTTAATCCTAATAGTTTATTTATTTACTTAAGTCTTTCCAATAGAAGGACGTGCTGTTAAATAAAAGAAAAACACGAATTATCACAAAGGAAAAGATTTACGAGGTCTGTAAATTAAGTAATGAGACTGGGAACACAGCGTCCTTAAAGGAGCGGAAGGGGAATATGTGATCCGCCTTCAGTAAGAGTTTAAACGCGCTTGCTTGGAGTCACTTGTTTGTCCATAGCAATTCTTTTTGTTAAATGGTTTTTCTATTGTGGTCTGAAAATGACTTTCATGAATTTCGAGCAGCGATGTGCTGTCAGATTTGGGAAATTTCAGCAGTCCTACGGACCGATTGTTTAGTCAAGACCCCAGGTTTCTCAACATTTCCAAAAGGAAGAGGGTCGACTCAAGATGAACCATCTTGAAATACCGATGAAAATTTCGACAAAATCCGGTGCGCACAGATCGTCGGTTGATAGTCAGAATGATCGAGGAAGAGTTGAATTTGACTAACAAAAAACCTTTCCCGCAACCAAAAGGATATCAGAAGAGAAAGATGCCTTGGATTTCACAGAAAATATCGATATTTTCTGCAACGTAACGAATGTTGGATGCTTGGGTACGATCAAGCGCCAGAACATGTTGTGACATACTTCAATGCCTACAAGGCCCAAAAAAGCAATGAAGAGCAATAAAATTCAAACTTCATATTCCATATTCAGGGAATAGTCCACAAAGTTCTTCTACCTCTACCAAACTTCCAAAAATTTTATAATCAGAAAAATCATGGGGCTCCCCAGCTTCCTTATTCGCCTGAGTTGAGTCCTTGTCATCCTGTTCTCTTCCCGAAGTTCGAAAATCTCCTCAAGGGACGTTATTTTGGTACAATGGAAAACATTCAACCCGTGTAGCCTACCATCTGAAAGCTATTCCAGTATAGAAGTTGCAGCACTGCTGTAGGAGTGGAATAACCGCCTCCAGCATTGTGTGGGAGTTATTGTGGGGGTGATAATATACAATTGTAATTGTAATTGATTAAAAAAATAAAAATCGGGCTCATTAATTAATTTACAGACCTAAGTGTGTATGTAAGTGATAACTAGACTAGTTCTAGATATTTCTTACAAGAAAAGACAAAATAATAGTTATATGCATTACATACAGTCTTAGATGCCGTTTAAAGGTCTCGAAGCTCTAAGCAAAAATGTCCAATTCAGAAAACACTGTTATACTTGGAGGGTTGGAACAATAGTTTAGTGATATCTAAATACGGCAAAGCTTTAACTATTTCGAAAAATTGATTAAGAATTCTTGTCAACAAATATTTTTTACAGAGCAAACGAAAATTCCAAAAAATTGTTCACAGCTTTATAAACAAATGTTAAATACAAATTTGTCTTTATTTTCTTTAGATTTTGCCAAGACCTGCAACAAAATGTTGTCTCCCACCGAATAAACTGATTTTACAACAATATACTGGTTTCTTTCGTATAAGTAAGTAGATTTCTTGAATTTTTTTAAAAGATTTAACATCATTTCAGAAATTTAAACATTTTTACCAGGCTCCTAAATGATCTGAGCATTAATGATTATTATTTTAATGTTATTCAAATGAATTAATTATTATTTTCACTTCAGTGGATTCTTCGAAACCAGTTTAGCAATTTTAGTGTAGGTTCCCACGTAGCTATCTAAATCTTTCATTCGAAATTACTTCAAAGAAGTTTCGGTGAGTGGATTAGACGACGAGAACAATTAGGAGCATCGACACAATTGTTAATGAAACTTTTCAGAACATCGTTAGTTAGAGTTACAGGAATTATTCATTAATGAGTGAACCTTAGTTTGATTTTCTTTTACAGAAAGTTAGTCCTTTGATACAGAAGAATCTTCATAAGACTTTAGTGGAAATGATAACTCACCCTCGATTATCTTACAACGGGATTTTTGATTTCATACGTTAGTATACTTTACACAGTACCAACTTATATCTCACAAAAAAAAGCTCAACTCATTTAAGATTTCCTTATTTTTGCCCATTCTAAACGGTAGAGGGTGCGAATTGGCTTGATTTTGGATTTTATGTCATTTATTTGCAAGCTTTATCGTGGATATTTCTTTTATGGTGGTTATCTTGCTGTAGCAGACTTATTTCCTTATTTCTATATCTCGTGAGTCTACAGTCCTTTTAAAAGGACACTGTTTTAATTTTATAAAAATTTGATTGGTCACTAACAGATGGCGTGTGTTGGTTAGATGTTAGTGGGTTCTACACTTGTGTTTTATGTCGGTTTTCACCCAAATATTACAAGTGTAACCGGCAGGCCAGTGAAAATCGAAAGGTGTTTTCTCTACCTGTCGACACAATGAGTATGTATTAATGTAATGAATAAGAATATCAATACTTTCAAGTTATATTGCTACATAACTGCATAATGTTATTTTTATATGTGATCGATAATCAACTATAAAGCTACGTGTGCCTTTAATATATATATATATATATATATATATATATATATATATATATATATATATATATATATATATATATATATATATATATATATATATATATATATATATATATATATATATATATATATATATATATATATATATATATATATATATATATATATATATATATTTGAATTCAAAGGATATCGGGTAGCGGTCCGTGGTTAAGAGAAAAAAAAAACAAAGAAAATAGAAAGCTCCTTTTTTCTTTAACACTCAATATTTCGTCAATTTATTTGTTGACTTTTTCAGGAGTGAACTAAAATTTAATGAAAACAACAGGTCAAACTATATAACAGACAATTAAAACAATCGTAAGAAATACTTACAAAATTAGAGTCTACCACATAGTTCCTCAAAAACCATACTTTACAGTTAAGGTAAATGAACGAAGCGACATAATGAAACAAACGAATAAACACTAAGTATACAATTCTTAATAATGGTAGGCAAAAGTTGCGCTAACGGGGGTAGCGAAAAAACAAAAAAAAAACAAAAACAATAAAAAAAAAACAATCGATCTAAATAATGACAAAAAAAAAGGCATCAAAATAACCTACTCCGTGGATCAACAACGCAACGCGAATACGCTACTCGGTGGCCGAACATTACACTATCTGTGGTTTAACTGAAAAATGTTACAGTATATATTGCTTATTTGTTGTGTATCAGACTTGTAATTAATTGGATCTTTGTTTTTGTTAATATGGCACATTTCAAGAAACAATCGGGCTTTATAATTATTGACACATTGCAAAATTTTTGGATTGCTGTAGTCAAATTCATGTCCTGTTTTTATGTAATGCTCAACCACTGCACACGTATTCTTATGAATACGGCAATCACTTTTGTGCTGTGTTAAACGTTGTTTTAACCACTGTGAGGTCTGTCCAATATAACAGCCTTGACAACCCAAACACGACAATCGATATATGACATTACAGTTATATAGTAGCGGAGTTGGATCTTTCACTCTAGAAAAAAGTTTAGAGACTTTTTCAGTATTATATTTAGCAATTTTTATTTCCTTGAATTCTTTGAAAATATTTATGATAGATTCTGTGAGGTTTTTAATATAAGGTATCTTTCTGTAACACATCCGAGCGTCTGGTTCCTCTGTTGGACCGTCAAAAGGAGCTTTCTATTTTCTTTGTTGTTTTTTTTTAACCACTCTTAACCACGGACCGCTACCGGATAGATATCCTTTGAATTCAAATAAGTTTAGTACGGTCGATATAAGAAGAAATTCCAAGTGTTATATATATATATATATATATATATATATATATATATATATATATATATATATATATATATATATATATATATATATATATATATATATATATATATATATATATCTATATATATATATTTATATATATATATATATATATATATATATATATATATATATATATATATATATATATATATATATATATATATATATATATATATATATATTCCCTTAGATCATAATTAAAATTTCATTGTGCAATATTATGATGGTCCCATATCTAAGGAAAGCCCACTAGATGGAGTTATAAATTATGGATGGACTCCACCAGGAAAGGTTTGATTCTTGTCAGGGATCATCAGCACTGGAAAGATTATTTTATCTATACTTTCATAATTTTTTCAGCTCACAAGCTTTATATTGTGAGTTAAAATTGAAATAAATCAAAAGAATTGAAATGAACAAAAAAAAGAGCTAGGTGCTTTTTTATACTAGTTTGCTTGAAATGTTATTTTCAAATAATATTTTTTGTTATATTTACAAACAAATAAAATGTTCATAATAAATGTTTTAGTAGCACAAAAGCTACTGCCCTTTTAAACAGACACCGTAAACAGTATTTATTTCTTAAATTATTTTTCCAGTTAAATAATAAATAACAGTAAACAAACAAAACTAAGTCAGCAAAGAAAAGTTTTAGGACTATCTGACCTATATAAGTCAAAGAAAACATAGCAATGCTCATCTTTCCATGAAAATGAGATTTTTAATATATAATAACACAATTTTAAATAAGTGAAAATGCAAACCCAAACGGCAAATAGGTTGTTAACTCCGAACTGGATGTAAACACTCATTTTAAACATTCCTCTGCCGCTTTACTATGAATAAATCATACATATGTTCAGTTCATCAAAATCTCTATTTGCTTTACTGATGACTTTCGATGTTCAGTGTGAATAAAACCCAGATGAAAAGTAGAGTAACACTTTTTACTAACGACGTACATCCATAGCGTAAAAGTATAGATTGACCTTTATTGCATTTCGCAAAACATTTATTTTCAGGATAGGGGATCATCGTTATTGAAAAATGTCGTCATGCCGAGTGTCAAGCAATCCTGACAGCCTTACAAATACGCCTTATTTCGACGACAGCTGTCAGTAAATAAATATCTGAGACGAGACTTCAGTTAATTTGCGTTCGAACGTCGTTCGTTACTTTACTGGCAAACGATGTGGAACAAGCTTACGTGGAGGAAAATTTCGGATAATGGACTGTAGCAAATCGGCTGCTCTGTGATTGCGTTATCCAATTTTGCAGTATAGCTTTGCTAACTCGAAATCTTCGCTTTTATGATGCAATTTTTAAAATTAGCTAAAAGATACCTTCGACATAAAATACCAGCAATATCGTATCTTATCAATATTCCAAAAATATAATTTCATTTAAATTTTATTATAAATTTAGATAACTAACCAAAATCTAACCTATGCTTGTAAAATTCAAAACGCAGTCCCTTAATTTTACTTTTATTTCACACTGCAGATGTGTTGAAAACTAGTGAAATTACAAAAAAATAACAATATAAAAAAACGCAGTATGAAGCAGTTTCTGCTAGGTTTCAAGATGTACCTAATATGCGGTGGAAATACTTTGATTTGAAGGGGTATACTAGTTAATACAGTTACAGTGTCAACCTAAACCACTGTTAGCCTAATCAAATACGAACAAGAAATTTAAATTAATTTAATCAATCCAAAGACCAAGGTGACCACCGAAGGCAATACTTTTTCTCTATGCTATACAGATGTTGATGTTTTTTTTTGCTCTTCAAAAATCGCAAACCTGCGTCAATCAATTTATACGTTTTTTAGAAAATGTCGATTATAAAAAAACAAAATATATTTTCAATTGTTAGCAAAATCCAGATATAAATAAATATACCGGTTGTGGCTTCATTTGTTATATATAAGATATCTGAAATTCGAGGAAAAGGAAAGACCAACCAGAAAGATCGACAATTTTCAATAATTCTTATAATTCATTTTTGCCAATTCGGAAGCATTTTTTCAGTAATTGACTTTGATTTAATAGAAAATAGTCAAAAAGTAATTTTATATACAAAACAGTAATCATTTCCTTGGGATTTGATTTTTTTAGGGGAAAACGTTAAACGAAAAAAAGTGACAAATGAAATTTGGTCCAAGTTGAAGGGGAATTTCAGCAATTTCGACTAATCGAAAGCCGACGCAGGAGGAATCCAAAAGTTTTGTAAAAAACATTACAGTAGCCTGGAGAAGTTTTTTTGAAAAATTAATGTTTCCATATTCGTCCTTTGACTAAAGTTTAAGTAAAATTATAGTGAAAATTCTATATGCGGTCACCGATACTACTAGAGAAATTATTCTGGCGTAAATTCTCTCCAATTTTCTGGAGGGTATACTTTCGCGTTAATTAGGCAAAATCTTTATTAGCCTGAAAATACTTTTTGTTTGCTTTTAAGTCGACGTCGGAAACTTAAGATTAAGTTTTACGGAGCCGCGGCACTCCTCCCAGGTATTAACGGCACCGATAGATACATTTTGGAGTTTCGCTTTGACAATTAAAAATATCCTGGTCTATGGCGCTCAGGCACGTTTCTAAATGGATAATTTGCATTTTATTGTTCCAGGCACAAACTTTTATTCCTTGATTGATTATCTTAATAGTGTGTGAATGTCTTAATAAAAAAAAAAGCAAAACACGGCCAGTTAGACCAGAGTCGGGAAAATTAGGTGCGCATAATAAATGTTCTTAGTTGTATCGAAACCGCGAATATACTGGGTGACACAAGGAAATGGGAACACGATTTGAAATTTTGAAGGGTTAATATATGCTGAATGTACAATTTTTTGACATCGTTGCACTTCCGGTTTGAGAGGAAACGACAGTAATTTTCCAATTTTAAACCTATATTTGTGCATTTTTGGATTCAGGAGATCATCCTACGTAGCATAGGACGGTTTTTCTCATATTTTGGGTTATTTCAAATTTTTATTAAATTTTTGAAAATTGTGTGTAGGAGGCTGTAATTATCATAAATACTATTTGACCCGTACCTGACCATGGCAAAAAATGTATATCAAACTTTTCTTTACTTGTCTAATGGCAAATGGCATTTGATGTAATGAAATATTATTTTTTAGGATAAACTAGTTTTTTTCAAATAGCGCCCTAGTGGGAACGAAAACTTTTTCTGTACCAAAATTTTCAAAATCCGTTAAAAAATAAGCCCACAGGAAGGAAGAAACCAGATAAGTAAATACATATTTATAAAAACATAATATTATTTAGGTGGCTTTGCTTCTATTCATTATAATTGTCAAGTCAGTAAAATTAAAAACGGAGAAGAAACAAAAAAAACAACACAAAAAACAGATTAGTATTTAAAAAAAAAAATCAAGAGAGAGTTTCTTCTGAGATTCAGCGATTAGAATTTTTTGTTGTAAGTGTTTTATTATGGCAAAAAGTGAATTAAATAAATGCGATAGATATTTACTTAATAATCCATTAATTTTTATTATTTTAAGATGAAACTTTCATAAAAATGAACACTCCCTGACTCTAGAAATTATATTTGCTGTAACCCTTCCTAACATTTCTGGAGTTATACTATCCAATGCAGCCGATATTCTCCGTTGTAATTCTTGTAGATCGAACACTGGAGTTACCTAAACACGGTCTTTAACGTACCCCCAATCAAAAAAATCTAACGGTCCCAAGTCCGGTGACCGTGGGGGATTGACTGTACCGTGCGTTGAGATTAGTCTATCCCCATAAACATCAAGCAGTAAGTGACATCTCTAAAACTATGTGGAGGTGTGCCATCCTGCTGAAAATACATATTTAATGTCACGGCATGAGATAAATCATCTACTGAGTCTTCAATTTCATTTCTTTCAAATTGTAAATATCGTGCACCAGTTAAGGCAACATGAAAAAAAAGCATCTATTCCGAACGGTTCTTGAAACTGTCCGGAACGAATAATTCTTTGATTAAAGAGTATTATCTGTTACGAATTAATTAAGTTAACGAAATCATTATTCTCGTCATGTTTATCTAACAGTCAATTACAACGTCGAAGTATTCTTATAAAGTCAGCTTCATAAAGATATTGATGAGGGTTACACTTAAAAGAATGATAGCCATGTTTTTCTTTTAATTCTCCTCACAGCTTCTCTTGAGATGTCTAATTCTGATGCCACTTCTCTTAGCGACGCAGCTGGATTTACGTTCAAGCATAATAAAATTATCATGTTTATTATTCTGTGGAGTCCTCATTTTCAATTCTAGCTTTCTAAACAAAGAATGTGTAGGAAGGCGACGTTCGGGATAGCGGGCTGCATACAATGTACGGGCCTGGCGAGAGTTTTTTCTGCACTCCCCGTATATCAGAAATATATCAACTTTTTCTCCATTTGTAAATTGATTATTGTTTTCCATGATAATCCAAACCGATAACACGACAAAATCGATAATCAGATAAAAATGTACAAACTGTCAGAACTTTCAATCATGCCGGCTTGATGATGAATGGAAGGAACGCCACCTAAGTAATATTTTGTTTTTATAAAAATGTATTTACTTATCTCTTTCTTTTCTTCCGGTGGGCTAATTTTTTAACAGATTTTGAAAATTTTGTTGCAAAAAAAGTACCAGTTTTAAAAAGTTTTTGTTCCCACTAGGTGCTATTTGAAAAAACTAATTTATCCTAAAAAATTAATAGTTCATTGGATTAAATGCTATTTGCCATTAGACAAGTAAAGAAAAGTTACAGTTACAATTTTTCCCATAATCAGGTGACCCGATAAATTCTATTTATGATGGTCACAGCCTACTAGACCACACTTTTCAAAACTTAAATGACATTCACATAGAATGATCTCCTGAATCCAAAAATGCAAAAAAATATAGGTTGTGTCATTTAAAATTGGAAAGTTACTGTCGTTTCCGCTCAAACCAGAACCATATTGTCAAAAAATTGGACATTCAGCGTATATTAACCCTTTCAAATTTCAAATCGCTATCTAAAGGCGGTTAAAAGTTATAGGGTGTTCCCACTTTCTTGTGTCACCCGGTATACATTGTGTCCAATATAAAGATGGGATTGCATTAGGATATCGGAAACCAAAGGAGATACAGGGTAGGTTAAATCAGTTTTAAAGAATTTTATGCGAAACTAATTTTCCCGAAAATTGATTCCACTGCGAATAGTTTCTGATAAATTCGAAAAAATATAAAAAATTGAATTTTGTACTAAGCCCAAAATGCATCTTAAGATTAGTACATTATGAGAACACCTTTTTAAGAAGAATATGATTACATAAAGAAAAACAGGATACAACATACATTTTTTAATTTTTTTATGGACGCAATACAATGCTCCCTGATCGCATTCACTGCCCTAATATTAAATTTATTGTTTATTTAAAACTGAAAATGTCAATAATGTTAAAAATTTCAGGAAAAATTTCTCTACTTACTAATTACATTTGAATTACTTGGAATTACTAATAACTAATAGTAATATTTACAGTCTCAATTACAAAATATGTTCAAAAAAATGTCATTATTATTATTATAAAGATAAAAGCCAGATGGAGTTCGATCTGGCGATCGTGCAGAGTAGGAAACCAGTCAATGCTATAATCAGAAAATAATATTTTATTTATAAAATTTTCCTCGTCTTGGCGTTTTCTGGTGTATGACTCGCAAAAGGAACTTTGCTTTGAAATACTCAATTATTTCACGGATCAAGCGTACGGATATTTGAGTTTCGTTAGCCATTTCGACAGTCACGGGTTTGGGAGCGATCGGATGCTTGAATAGTCGTCGAAATATTGTAACACATTGATATACTTCTTGACTCGGTCCGCTTATGACAACTGAGACTAAAATGGATTTTATCAAACTTGTTGCATAATATATTATTAGAAGTTATGAAGTAAAACACAGTAAAGTAAAGCTTCTGTTACCTATAATGCCCTATTAAAAATTAATGTAAAAAATGTAAAATATAATAAAACTGTAACCCGTCCTAAGTCCAGAAATTGTTCAAAATCCGTTTCTCAACATTTTTAAGAATAATTATTATTTATTGTAATTACCAAGAATACTTTCGCTGTCAGTTTAGCTACAAAATCAAGTAGGTATCTTTGTTAATCATTTTTACTTCTTAATTTTACTAAAAATTCTTAAGCATTAGATATTTTTATTTCTACAGTAAACTATGTTTTATTTATGAATTTATCATTAACAAGCCATAATAGACCTGCTAAACAAGAACAAAAGAACAAATCTTCAGTCAATAGGATGGACTGTCGATGGGATCCTCGCTCCAATAGTTACCAACATGGAATGGTTTGAAGACCAGGTTCTAAGAAACGCCAAAACGAAGCCCCAGCTCTAGCTGCGATATGTTGGTGATATATTCATAATTTGCGACCTTCCATTTAAATTTGCCATGGCAGACTCTCCTTTCTGGATTTTAGTATAACCTTCGGCATAGTATATGTAGCTTGTAACCATACATCGTTTTTTTTCTGTATTCACCCGAAGACGACTTGACCAGATTAAATCTTGTGAATATGAATAATAAACACAGAACAAGTCCAAAATATCTAATTTCATCAACATTTATCATTGTTTTTGACAATCAAACAAACAAAATTTCTATTGTGCTATGGGTGCAAAGATTGCAAAATATTTTTCGCCTATGTCTAAGTAAAGATACTAAACGCTGTTTCTTTTCGGAGAATCTAGCGGTTGGCAATTTGAACTCTTTTAAGCCTAAGAATGTAAAAGGTTTGCAGGATCCTAGATTTATTGTTTGGATATCATATTTGCCTAAACTAAACAAAACTATACATTTTTTAACCCGGATAATAGTGTATTGATTATCCTCTAATCCGTTCCGTTCGTGCACTTCGAATGAGGAAAAGACAGTCGAATAAGCATAATTACGTAAATTCTATTCTCTCCTCCCTACTTATTGGAAATCCATTAAAGAGGTTTAAGCGCCCACTATAGGTACAAATCTTTTGTAAGGTGCTATTTATCGCGTTATAACCTTTTCAACCGATGCCAGTACAATGATTTCGTCGAGTGAATGCGATTTTGGAATACAATGAAATTACAAATTTATAAACGTCTATTTCCATGGCAGTTCTGTGAATACAAATGAATTAATAATGCCATATTTTTAATCAGATCTGGAAGATTGCTAACCAATTTTACTTTTTTTTATTAGGACAAAAATAATGTTATTGTTAAAATTCTATATTAAGTATAAGAAAAGAAAGAAAATGCCATTAAACTAAATAATGTTTAGCCTGAAATTTGCAATAGGTTTTAAATTTTTGACCAACAATACCAGAAATTTGGGAAATCAAAAAGGAATATATTTTTGATTTGTGATTAAATAATAATGAAAATAAATCTCTGCCGACAGTTCAGTTGTGAAATTTTCTACTTAATTAATAATTGCAACTGGAATAGTTTGAAATATATAACTGTTCGGATAACTGTGCATAGTAACAAAAAAAGAAATAGGTTGTATTGTTTGTGGATGCTAAGCTTGCTTATGATACAGCTTAACAGAAAATAGCGTGTTTTATTGTAGATATAAAAACGGTATCATTTTTAAGAGCAGCAAAAGTTTTTCCAATGTAAAAAAACTATGACGGCGAGACATGATGAAGAATGCCATCGAGCATTACGAAACGGCACTATTTTGGCTTCCTGTGAGTTTGAAAATTAATGTTCGACGTTTTATCCCACTTTACTTGCCACTTTGTATTGGGAATTTTATTACAAAAATTCTAAAGTTTATAACACATTTTCCTAAATTAAAAAGCGTTTTTTTTTCTTCGCCATCTTTATAATCATGGATAGCCGTTAAGTATTTTTACAATGGAAAAATGTGTATTGATAATAATTCGAGATCTACAACTTTTGAATTAGAAAACCTTACACATAGTCACTCCATTTTTTAAATGACAAAAATAAAAAAAGACATGTAACAATTTTTTGATACATACTATTAAAGTAGATTCAAAACTAACCAAATATCTAAAAAAGGAGAAATCCATAAATATATTTACACCAATTTAAAATATGTCAGTAAGACCAGGTATGCGATATAATCTATGAAATATGTCTAGAAAGTTTCGGATAATTAAAAATTTACATATTATTACTTTTCATTAAAATATATTTATTTATTTATAGTTATTACCTGTCCACTAAAATTCAAACACCCACGCAAGCAATACAATAGTTTAACCGAACTGCTGTCTCTTTTTTGGGACACCCTGCATAAGCTGAGGCACATCTATCAAACTGATTAAGTAGTGCTTCTTCTCCTTAGTCAGTGGTTAAATTTTCGTTGGATCAGTAGCCTCAGAACACAATTTTATATGGGAAATCAAAATATGAAAAACAACACATAACCTCAATTTCTGCCTAAACTATGCAAAACTTTAGTAGGGATTTCTTAAAAAGGTTACCTTTATTTTAAACAAGGATTACAAAAATGTCAAAATATATAGGGTATTCCATTTAAAATAACCAAGTTGATGTCGGGTGGGACACTTTTGGGACACCCCATATCAACAAAATTATAATATTTTAAATCTTTAGGAGGGTCCAAGAAACTTTTGTACGTAACTTTTTTTCGTATCTCCTATGGGTTTCTAGATCGTATAGTGGATCATTTTATTGAGCACACGGTGTACATGATAGAAGAGAATAATAGCCTGGCTGATCTGGGCAGGATATACGGCAATAGTAAGGTACAAAATGAAGCCACAAAATGAATCAACTGACGAATTATTTTTTCCCGTACTCAATTAACGTCAAAAAAATTCCAACATCCAGTTATAATTCACCGCAAAAATAAGCACCCCAAGGCCTTTTTATAAAATCCATTACGCGTGTTAATGATTCATTTTTATTTTTCCAAATTAATGTTTCTCAGCGGCAGCGTCTCGAACTCGGGGAAATGTAGTTGAACGACTGTCTCTTAGATACAAAATTCTAATTACTTTTTTAATTAAAATTTTTATGTGACACTTTGCCACATCAAGTAAGGCGTCTTGGTTCCGAGCGTCTTTTCCAGAATATGAGAAAATTTTGTCTGGTATGGGATTCTAGAGTCTTTCATCTAAGTTTTATAAAAAAAATATATTTTAGAAACGATGTCTCTTATAACTCGGCTACGATGGGAGCTGATTTGATTTCAAGTCAAATAGAAAAGTTCCGGTTTATTTTTTTACGATATTTTTCGCCCTTTTGACGAACTTTTTCGTAACTAAACGAGAGCTTGTTGCCATTATATTTTATTTAGTTCCACCCGATTTACGAACACAATATACCTAATGGACTGGCACACGATCTATGCTGGCCCGGTCTTAATCTGCATTAAAGCATATTTTTAGAAAAGATCTTTATTCTATTAACATTCATCAGGCAATTCTGTTACACCAAATTTCAAATACAGTCACATACTTAAAATATTCCACTATATCACCTAAACCATTTGTATATGTCTGGTATCTGTCAAGAAAACCATCTAAGGTTAAAAAACAGGCTGAAGGGAAGCGGACAATAGATTTACGGCAAGTGATATATTATTCTGTAACTTTGCCAAAACTCTCTAATAAGATGAGCAAGAATTAATCACAAACTAAAAGAAATGCCGACAAAAACAGCAATCTTGCTCACTACATGGGCGGAGTATCAGCGTCGTACACGAATTCTAATTTTAGTTGCCATTTTTAGCCAAAAAACATATTTATTTTCTTTGCACTATATAGATTTGAGAAATTACACCAATACTGTTTTCAACTAAATTTCGTGGCGAACACGAGGAAAACTATTGGCGAATTTACAATTCAATGAAACCTTTGATATTGTTGTTATATTATTTTCCACAAGCCATACACTACAGAATTTTATTGTCGCGGTGAAAGGTTCAAAGGTAAAAAGGTAAACATTAAGAAATACTTCCTAATTTAAAAAAAAAAATCTGATCCGCCCGATTTTGGACCTACAAGTATATTTCCCAGCCAGTTCGAAGTTCTTGAGAAAATGTTATGTACTCAAGAAAAAATGACACACTCCCATCTAGCTTTAAGCCGAACCATAGCACAACCAAAGCACTTTTAGTAGACCTTTCGATATGATATATATGATATGATATGTCGATATGTTTTCTTCAAAAACTTGCTTATTTTCGATTTGGCGAAGGAGCTGTTCGCTTAATTCAAGATAATTTAAATTGTCGAAAACAACGAATGAGATTTAACAAATCAATAGGCTAGGAAAGTATATTAGACCCAATATTCTTTTCTATTTACAGAGCTGACTTTTATACCATAGTATTATAGTATTATATTGCTTTAGCCAATTTGCAAAATCTACATTTCATCTGCCAACAACTCCATTGATTTGCTTACTGCTGCATATAAAATAAATAATAATTTAATTGTAATATTATGCGCCAAGTGTGGTAAACGGCATTTCGGTCAGGAGTTAATTTGGCAAGAGCGGAGCGAGTGTTTAATAAACGAGTGACTTATTAAGTTTACCGAACGTGTTGCATACTATACTTTTTCTACGACCGTTAGTTTTTGGGTACATTTTCGCAAAACATCGCGAATACATTCACTGGCATGACCGTTAGAATTGACAAACGTCAAAATTCAAACAGTGCGGTAATATCTCCGAAAACATACGATTGCTCCCAAACCCGTGCGATAAAATTCCGAAAATGTCCGAAGTGACTCGAATACATGGAAAACGAAAGTGACATGGTAAAGCGATGCTTCCCTCATGCTAGATCGGTGTGTAGTTATGTATTTTACTGACGGGAGTCGACAATTAATATATTATGCAACAAGTGCGGTAAACGGCATTTAAACGAGTGAGATAAAGAGTTAACGAAAAAATCTCAATTTAACAAATTAATAATAAAAACAGATTATTGAATTACTAAATTTCCTAGCATTCAAACAACATTTAGCAGTTGCCATTAAACCTACTCGTTTATCGTTCCGATCGGTTCTGCTATTGTTGTCTTTTTTAACTGTGTACGTTAGATAGAGAGAGAGAGAGAGAGAGAGAGAGAGAGAGAGAGAGAGAGAGAGAGAGAGAGAGAGAGAGAGAGATGAATTACTGAATATGTCATATAAACAACGGAATAAACACAATTTTTGAACCTTTTGTTGTTTATTTAACATTTACAATTGATCATTAAGTAGTTGCATTGAAGAAAAAGATTGTAATTGGAAGAAAAATCATGGAAGAATAGAGCTTAAATTTTTAAGACCGTATAAGCAAGAAAAAGCAGTTCCCAACCTTCAATTTTGTTTTGTTTGTGCTGATGAGACATAGATATTTAAAAATGGTACAATTGGTCTGGGCGAGATATTAATATAAAAACTCTAAAAACCTCTAAAGTTCATGCGAACGGTATGTTCTGTTTGAAACCTCAATTATAAATGTTACTTCACTCACCGGCTTGTCAACTAGATTTTAATTGTAGCTTATAGCACGTAGTATTTCAATTGTCTGATATATTGCATAATTTTTTTCTGTGTATTAGTTTTTGGGTACATTTTTGCAAAACAACATGAATACATTCCCTGACATGACCGTCAGAATTGACAAACGTCAAAATTCAAACGTGCGGTAAAATCTCTGAAAACATACGATTGCTCCCAAACCTGTGCGGTAAAATCCCGGACATGTCCGAAGTGACGTTTCCCGCACACTAGATCGGTGTATAATTAGGTGTTTTACAGACGGGAGTAGAAAAATAATATAATGTTATTCTCGGTCTCATACTTCTCATTTGTGATTGATAATAATGACAATGTTCAACCCCCCTTAACTTAGTTTTCAAAATTTAACTCTCAGAAAATCTTTCATTCCCGAAGAGTTAAAAAAAAATTAGGAGTGTTCATAACAAAGTTAAGGCATTTGTATCAAAACAAAGACTTTTAATCTAATGATAGGTTAAAGCGTGATGATACTGAATCACTTGAACTACTGCACTATATCTTTCAGCTATTTTAGTAATAAGCCGTGGCAATATAGTTCAATCAGATATTATTTATCAAACAATTTATTTTATTTATTAATTTATATTATTTTGAATGGAGAATTCGTATTCAAACAACGATTTACTAAATTTGTTTCGTATTCACGTTCAGTGCAATAAGATTACAGCAAGAACATGTAATAAATTCACATAGCTCTATCCAAATTTGCCCCCGTTGAAGGAAATGAAGTTCATGCGTCAATAAACAATGTTCTAAATGATGGAGAAAATTTTATTATAAGCAAAACACATAATTATAAGTTAATTACACTAAAATTTCTTCAACTCGAGGACCTCTTCGGATTTTGACAATATATCAACATCGAAACTTTTTAAAAAGAATTATTTTACTGACAAGTGTAAATTTTTAAAAAAAAAATGCAAAACAGAAGAAACTCCCACTTTCAGGTCACAGAAATCTCCATTGGGTTTGATATACTAATAAATCGTTGTTTGAATATGAATTGCCACATCAAAATAACATAAAATTTCTGAATAAATTGTTTGATACAAGAAAACAGTAATATTTGCTTAAATTTCATTATTATAGTTCTCTGGTTTTGACTGCAATACGGTCCAAAATAGATAACGTATTTTATAATAATTTTCGATCAATAATCAATTTTTTCTCTCTTAATTCACCTTAGATATTTTACCAAATATGCATAGTTTTGTAACCGTAAACAACATTTAAGATTTTCATCTGAAATGGTTGAAGGATTGTTATTTTCATGGCAGATTTTCTTCGCCAAATTTCATAAAGAAAAATGTTTATATCCAAATCAACTGGCGAGTTATTACATAGAAGTTGCAGATTTTTTTCATAGAATCTAAAAATATAAAAATATGCAGGGCATATTAAAAAATACCTCAAGAGAGTTACAACAAATGTTACACAGAAATGTGTAGAAATTTTCATGGTATCAAAAAATGTAAAATATATTGGGCATTTCATTTAAAAACTTGAAGTTGATGTTTGGTTCGAGCAAATGTGGAAATGCAGCAATGCCCAAATATTAAAAAAAAAAAATAGAGATCATAGGCCGCAAGTCATGTAAATTCAGTGAAGTAATGGGTGTTTTTTTCGATGTATAGAATTTTAAGTTGGCATTACTGTTCAAGATGGCGACCAATTTAACAGCTGTCAAGTGATTCATTCTCAGTTTGGTTTGGCACTTCCTTATGAATAGACTCACGCCTGAACAACGCTTGCAAATAGTGCAATTTTATTTCGAAAATAATGGTTCTGTGCGGATAACGTATCGCGCACTACGTCCATTTTATCGTCGACAAAATCGTCCATCAGAGCAGTTAATTCGATTAACCATGAAAGGTTTTCGCACCACGTTTACTCTTATTGATAACTGGCATCCCCAGAGACGCCGTACACTGCGTACAGATGAAGCTGTTGCTGCTGTAAAGCGTAGCATTGAGGAAGACCCGAATGAGTCCATCCACCATCGAGCGCAGGAAATGGATCTGTGTCCATCCACTTTATGGAAGATTTTGGGGAAGGAACTTGGTTTACGTGCTTACAAAATCCAATTCGTGCAAGAATTGAAGCCAAACGATCATCAACTAAGGCGTAGATTGGTCGAATGGGATCAAAACGAGATTGCCGTTGTTCCCGATTTTCATAAGCGAATTTTGTTTAGCGATGAAGCGCACTTCTGGTTGAATGGCTACGTCAACAAACAAAACTGCCGCATTTGGAGCGAAGCTAATCCTCAAGTGTATGTCGAAACACCGTTACATCCAGAAAAACTGACTGTTTGGTGCGCTTTATAGGCTGGTGGAATCATTGGTCCGTACTTCTTCAAAAACGATGATGATTGGGTTACAGCCAATGATGATCGGTATAGAGCTATGATTACTAACTCTTTCATTTCTGAATTGAATAACCATGATGTCCAGGAGATGTGGTTTCAACAAGACGGCGCAACATGTCAAACAGCTCGTGCCACAATCGATTTATTGAAAGACACGTTTGGTGACCGCCTAATTTCACGTTTTGGACCTGTGAATTGGCCTCCAAGATCTTGTGATTTAACACCACTTGAATACTTTCTGTGGGTCTATGTAAAGTCATTGATCTATGCGGATAAGCCACAAAGGCTTGACCATTTGGAAGACATTTGCCGTGTTATTGCCGACATACGGCCACAAATGTTGGAAAAAGTCATCGAAAATTGAACGTCCAGAAATCATATTTAAAATGTAGTGCCCCAAGATTATCTTTCGGATAAATAAAATTCATGTCAATCGAATAATCCATCGTTGTTTTATTGCAACTTAAAGTTCTATACATCGAAAAAAAACACCCCTTAGTTAGGTCGCGCAGCTATGCGGAAAATCGCCGCTTCGTAATATGTATAACCTATCGTTTTAGTTTATTTAGTATAAACTTGGCATTATTTATTTATTATTTTATAATACAAATCTATGTATACCTACAATACGGCAATAATTTTTTATCTTTTTTTTTGTCAAGTTTTCTATCGATGTGGTTTCCGACCTACACGTCGAAATCGCGTTTTCCTCGGATTCCAAAATACATGATTATTATGTCATTGTTTTATGTTTACTGAAACAAATGGTCACATTAAACAGTTATCAAATTGTCATTATCCGTACGACCATTCTTCCGTCAAAGTGTTTATGTGCCCATTTCTGATAATCAATTTACGTAATGGTCTTTATGATCCGACGTAAATTTGCGTGACAGCGAAATTAACCCAGTTTTTCGCTTAATAAGGTAAGGGGGGTATAATTCGGGAAAATATTGCCTCGTCGCGATAGAATTAATAAATAGCGGTCACTTTATCATTTTTCTCGAAACAAAAAAAAAAGGTAAAGCGTTCCCTGCGGACCCATACGCGCAGAAATATACAAATTTTACCCCAAACGCTTCGTTCGCCTTTATAAATTGCGACGGACGAAAAGATAAAAATCGAGAATTAAATCGGAATATTTTGTAAAAGTTCAGCTTTCGCTTGTTGGTCCGTTGGATATTATGGCCGCTGCGGATCGGTGCCCTTTGAAATCTACGTGGAAGATATTTGTAACGCCTAATAGTCTGTGAGAGGCAGTATAAGTTCTTTACGAAAACGGTCAAAGGTTTTACGAAACTAAATGTATAATCTAATTCATCACAATGCATATTTATCGACCTCTACGGGAACAACAATAAAATTTTCGGGGTAAAGAGTACAATGAAATTCGGAAAGGAAAGCGTTTCATCCTAGAAAATGCGCTATTTTCGGTTTACGGAGCAAATGTCGTTAGTGAAATGGTGGAAAACATTCAGCAGAATTGTTCGGATCCAAAGCATCAAGAAAAGGGAACATTAAATTGTAAAGTGAAGTTCGAGACAAGTTACCAAATTTTAGTAAAATGTTAAACGCATTAAAATTTCTGAAAAATATTTAAAAGACGGACAGCATTGAACACAGAATACACAGATGTGAAAATAGAGAGACAAAAATATACACCCATTGGTATTTAGGGAGGGGGGGGGGACATCCAAGCACTTAGACCATCAGATGGACCCGTTGTGCCCCCAGACCGTGCTAGAGGGCGTGCAGAATGCCGCCCCTCCTATAGAAGGTCAGCAACTCCTTTAGCCCAATACCGTGTACCGGATCGATCATGACCGTTCCGAAGACTCCAAATCTTGCCCATGTTAAAGCAGGGCACGATGAGCAGATGATACGGGGTTTCCTCCATGCACCACCTGCACTGTGGGTCGTCTCCAGACCAACGTGACATTAATCACCTCGGCTACCTCTTTGCACTCCTTTATCAACAAGGAGCGCGTGCGCACTGACTTTAGCGTCATCAGTGCAGCCCTACTGCTACTCCAGCTACCGTGGTTGAGCCGAAGCACCTCTCCGAAGCACTCTATCGAAATCAGTAATAACTGGGGCATATAACATTGAAGACGGGTTTGGGATTTTCGCGTGAAAAAATATATACTATTTTAGTATATGAGTATATAATGTTAATTATGTTAATTTCAATGACAAGACCTTGTAAAACGGTAAATAGAATTAATCTTATATTTTTATTAACCTCAGTTCGTAAACATAATTTTAGGCAACCAGAATCCGCACACTTCATTAATTTAGATCGTGCCACTGAAATTAACATAATTTGGTTATTCAGAAAAATAGTTTTTGTTTTGTTATGCGAAAACGGAAAGGCGAGAGATCAAATTTATTCCAAATTAAATTGATATTTCATAAAAGGCTTTCATTTTCTGAAAATACAGTGGCACAAATACCATTTTTTCTTCAAAATTATTTAGTTCACACCCGGGTCGGACGCCACTGACACAAAATAAAAATCCTTATTAGAAAACCCTTTTGAAGTTCCAAAGACATGTACCAATTTTCACAAGAATATCTAAAATGATGTCCTATGAAACATTTTTTTCTTTTTAATACCATGTATCTCCGAAGTAAAAAGAAAGCATTTGCGGACATGTGTTTATATGTAACACTTGACTTTATTTTAGATGCTTAAGTGCTTAAATATGCTCCCGTCCTATTCAGGCACTGTATTTATTTTGTTTGTCTCTGTGAAAAAAAAGAGGCTAGCCACATCTTATCCGTACCAATCATTAATGCCCATAAATTTAATAACGTCAAATTAACTCAAGGTGTCTTAAAAATATAGTATTAAAGCTTCACAGTACAATCGAAAAACAAAACATTTTATTTACTTGTCGTAGACCCACAAAATCTGTGCGTTTTAGAAAGACAAATTAATTCCAAGTGGTTTATCGTTTCGAATCTATCAACTCCCTAGTTTGACCTTTGCTCCTTCGACCCACTTACCACTTGAGAAAAAAGTTGGGGTTGGTGGAGGATAAGAAAAACGCTTTTCTGTCACATTAGGTGCTAGCCACCTACTCTCTATCGTTTGATTGAGTAAGCTATAAACAATAATTTAACAATATACAGGGTGTTCCTTAACGATGTGTCAAAACTGAAGAATCCGATTCCTGAACTAATATTAAGAACAAAAATAATATGAACGTACCAAATTTCAAAATATAGGCTGCTAAAATTTTTAGAAAAAAATTATGTGTTATATTAGTGTGTGAAATTTGGTAAATGCATTCTGTGCATCAAGAGGCGTTTTTAGGTGTAAGACACTTTTTTTTATTTCCACTACTGACGTCCTTGTCCGAGTTGTATCACATATTGGTGAACAAAAAATGATAAATCACTTACATTTTTTGAGGCAAATATTTCCTTTCGTTAGTCAAGTCATTTCTGCATAAAGGTCAAATCCTGAATTTTTCTTTTCAGTGCCACTGTATTTTACTAAACCAATTCAATTAAGAGTGCTAGATTCCCTGCCTAGAATAAATTACAGTTTTCAACCAAAATCCTTTTGTTTTCTCAAGATTAATTGCTGATCTTTCAAACCATCTTAAATCATTTTTCATTCAATTTTCTGTTAATATGGTGATTTGGAAACCAGGCGTATTTACGACGAAATATTTCCGAATCGTGACTTTCCAGACAGACGAATCTTTTTGGTTAATTTGAATAAATATGGATACATAAAATAGAAGAAGCTGTATTTTGCTAGAAATCGACCTTAGACCGATACCGAGAGATATCAATCCAAATATGTCATAAAATAGTTTCTATTCTGATAGATTTTTGTCATATCTGTATCATATTCTACAATTACAGGGATTAAATTTTGCACATCGTTTGAACTTCTGACGAACACTCGTATGCCCACATGCAACCAAAATTAATTTTCATTTAACGGCTGGATAGGAATTATTTTTTCTAAAACTCCTTGATAGAATTAGCTAAATTGATTATATATATACCATTGCATACTAAGTAAAGGCGGCTATTTCTAACAGTAGCAAAAGTTGATAAATGTTTCATATGAAGTTTCGTACCAAGTTGATATGTATTATTTATTAGTGTGACAAAAAAACGCAGCACGTGCAGAAGCACACGACTACACTACCGAAAGAAAATATTCTCCAAAAAAATTTCTGCGGAGTTCCACTTTTTCTTCAATAGTATGCGGCACAAATTGAACACGGACGCCAGTGGGATGATGAGAAAAATGTCTGCGCGTGAAAATGTTTCCTGACAAGCAAATTTCACCAAGATATCTAGAATCGTACTTTAGTTAATATAACAAATAGTTTTCATATGAAGTTTTCTTAGAATGGACCCAGAGATTACCTCCTTCAGTATTGACACATAGGTACAAGAGATCCCATGTTTATGCTAACAGGAATTGAAAAATGCTATATGGATGCAGATTTTAAGGATGAACTACTTCGACCCAATCCAGAAATTAATGAATTAAATGAAACTGAAAAAATTAAAATTATAGCGAAAAAAAGTTGCAGAAACCCTCTCAAGGAGAATTGGATACTGCAAGCACCCCCGACAATAGCAAAATGGTTCTTAAAAAAAGAAAGAATAAATTTGGACCTAGTTATAATTTATGCTCAAGAATATATACCACTGGCTATGTGTTTTAGATGTTGTGGTTTTGGGCATGTAGCGAAGTATTGCCAGATTAAAAAATGCTGCCATAAAAGGGAGAGAATGTGAAGCACCGGAGTTGTCTTGCCCAAACTGTAACCGTATGGGCCACCAAGACGTAAAACACTCGGCAAGAAGCAATAACTGCCCAGTTTATCTAAAGAAACTACAACGCACTAGATCGTAAATTAATTATGATGAAAATTTTTAGAAATAAATGATAACACAAGATGAAAGACATTGAGAACGGCCTCAGTCTCATTCATCAAAATCTTCAGTCAATTGGAAATTCAGTTCACCTGTTGGAGGATTTTCTCAACCTCAATTTAGATTGTCGAGTATTGTGTGTCTCAGAGCATTGGAAAATGCAAATACAACTACAAAATTATGATATAGAAGGATTCAGACTAGTCACAAGTTTCTGCAGGCGGCAGGAAAATAGGCACGGGGGCAGTGCAATTTACACAAGCTCAGCCATACAAAATATTGTAAGACTAGATATAAACCAGCTTGCTGAAGAATACGTATTTGAGTGTTGTGCGTGTACAATGTACAGACCACCCGCAGGAGATGTTAAGGTTTTCTTACATAAATTACAGTGCGCGTTAGATATCCTTACAAGTAAGCCAAATAATGTTATCGTTATTGCAGGAGAATTTAATATAGATTTTAAGTCCAATAGTAAAACTCTGAGTGACTTTCTGTCAATGATTAACTCGTTTAATGTGTTCCAGACCATATGTGATTATACTCGCGTAACAGTTAACAGTAAAACATGCATAGACAATATATTAACAAATTTTGGACGAGATTTTACTTCTGAAGTTCTAAATTCGTTCATATCTGATCATACTGCCCAGAAATTAGTACTTGAAATTAAACACCAAAAAGTTACCTTTATGGAAAAACGTAACTTTAACGAACGATATAAAACCTTATTTAAAGAAACATTATTTGATACCAAGTGGGAATGTGTGTATACATTAGAAAAGCATCTGGTGTGTGATCAATCGTCGGCCGTCTCAAATATATTTTTTGAAAAATTTAACGACTGTTTTCCATTAACAAGAATTTCTGTACATAAGAAGAAAAAACCAAAAGCCTTTATAATATTAAACAGATAAGAGGATGTAAAAATCAGTTAGATATAATGAAAACCAATGACTGTCGTTATAAAGAATTGTACTGTTTAAAAAAAAAAATATGACAATCTGCTAAAAGAAGGTAAAAAAAGTTATTATGTAAATTCAGATAACAAATGTAAAAGTGCTTGGGCAATTGTTAACAAAATTAAAGGAAAATCTAATGCTCAAGAAATAAAAATAGAAGGTGATAAGCTTGTTTTAGCAAATAATTTTAACGATTTTTTAATAAACGCAGATCAGGTCCTGCCAAAACAACATAAAAAATTGTTTAGCTCGGATATAGAGTTTAATCAGGTAAAAATTTGTCTGGACACTCTGGACAATGAGGAACTATTTGAAATATTAAAAAAAATAAAAAATAAACATAGTAGCGGGTGTGATGAAGTGTCCAGTCACCTATTAAAGTGTGTAACTGTTGCAATTGCTCAACGACTGATTTACATAATTAATAATTCGTTAAGGTCTTTCCAGAACAACTAAAGCTTGCTGTAGTCATACCAGTTCTAAAAAAAGGGGATGCAAGTCAATTAGAAAACTACCAGCCTATCAGTTTACTTTCAACATTCTCGAAAATATTTGAACATGTTTGTGTAAGCGTATTGCAGAATTTATGATTGAAAATAATTTATTCAATGAATGTCAGCATGTGTATCTACAGGAAAAATCCACAATGACTGCTCTGTTTAATTTTATAACTTGTGTTCTAAGTGAGCAGGAAAAGGGAAACCTTTCCTTAGGCCTCTTTCTTGACCTGACAAAACATATGATACCCTAGACTATAATATTTTATTCAAGAAACTGCATCAATATGGTAGAGGTGACGCTAAAGTGGATCAAACCATATCAAACAGGTAGAATGCAACAAGTACCCATATGTACTGGCTTGGATAGAATTATATCTAGCCCTGCTCTTGTCTAATTGGGAAATTTAACAGGGAAGTGTCATTGTTCCTATTTTATTTGCACTTTGCATAAATAACAGAATTACTTACAGTAGTACAAAATTGTAAAATAACGAACTATGCTGTCGATACAAGTTTGCTATTAGTGAATAATGATATAAATATCTTAAAGAACGCAGCCACGAGCTTTAGAACGACCGTTGAAAATTTCGTTTCATAAAAATCAATTGGTTGTTAATAATAACAAAACAAATATAGTACTATTCAAAAACGATAATGAAATAGAACTAAGCAATAAGATCAAATTCTTGGGGATGTTCTTGTTAACTTAGGAATTGCACGTTAGTTATGTTGTGGGTAAATTAAACAAGGTATGTTATACGTTTCGGGTCCTAAAAAATTACATAGGAATAGACACAAAAAGATGTTATATCATGCTAATCTTGAAAGTCGTGTGCTAGTTGCAGAGACATTGAAAAAGTATTTATAGTTCAAAAGCGTGCAATCATAATACTTCTAGGCCTAGAAAGTAGACAGTCGTGCAGAGGAAAGTTCAAAGAACTTAATGTCTTAACAGTAACTGCAGTGAGTCATGTACATTTTAAAAAATAGATCCTGTTTTACTCCTAATGAATCACAAACTGTTTTTGCAACACGCACACAGAGTTTTAGTTTTCCATCGACTCACAGGGACTGAAAAGGGTCCTTATTACCAGTGCATAAAAAGAAAAAACCATACACTATGGAAGAGTTTTACACCAAGATCAGGAAATTGTAAATATTGTTATTTAGACGCTATTTAATGTATGTACATATACTTTAAATAAAGATATATTATTATTATTACTTTGATCACTTAATTTCTTCCGGACAGACACTATAAATTAACTTTATATGCCAAAAATATTTCCCTCTTTCCCAACGGAGTGGACTCTATAATAGTTTATATCTGTCTCTAAACTCTCTAACTCTCTGTTTGCTTCCCTGGGGGACAATTTGGTTGATATTACCGTTAATATGTATAGAGGTCAGCGAGGTAACTACACAATTTGTTATCGGTTATAAAGGATGACAATCGTTCGATTAGTCGCAGTGTGGACGTGTCCGTTTGCTCTGCCTCGTTGTTGATCGTATCCCATGTAATCATAGTTGGCACAAAATTCAAACTCACCGAATCCAAAAATAACCTCCTAAACAAATTTCGCTATTTTTGAATTCAAAATTAAATTTTCAAATTTGCATATTGTAATTCCGGCGAGTGCATTTGCGTTATACCGCGAGGAATATTGTGGCGAATATATGTGACATTCGAAAAGTTTAATTTTGGGATATACTGGTTCTTTTTAAAATTATTTCCATAATATAAGAGCGGTCCCGAAAATATGAACAATATCAAAGTTTTTTTTTTTAATAAGTATCTGGTTTATTGTTTTTGGTGTCAATGATATTTGCATATTTGCATGTATATCTCCCAAAAAAATGAAGAGATGAGGTTCAAGTGATTAAAGCAAACTCGCCTATGATGGGTGCGATTACCAGTACTAGTCTATTCGACTACATTAATAGAAACGCACTGCTAGGCGCGAACAAGGCCTTGTTCGTCTATGGTGGAAAGACTTGCTTCCACGAAACGATCTCTTCGACCGGTACTCTTTTTGGAGCTATTGCATAGTTAAATCCTTTATTCAGTACGCTGACTTCTGTATCGGAAAGATGGTATGCTGAAAAATTATGAGCTGTACTGCTTCGGTTTGTATTTGGCACTTGTCCTGATTTTTTGGACTTTGACTGAAGGATTTCTAATTTCTTCCACAGTTTTTTGACGTGATGTCCTTGTCTTTCTCAGGGCGCCATGATGTTAATAATTCTATGCGGTCCCACAGCAACTGATGGATCTTGTTGCTCAGTTTCAGGTGGAGTCTGAAAAGTTGTAGCTCAGTCTCACTAATTTCGTACCGGGTCCGCCTGATCTGGTCTTGGAGTAGGGCCTTGCTAGCTTTGTCCAGGATAGCTTGTGTCTTTCTGGTGCATGTGTGATAAGACAACCTTGCAAATGTTGGCAGCAAGTTCTGGTTGCGGTAGTTTTTAAGAAAATTCAAGTTGCACAGCGAAATAACCCTCCTTTGTCTTAGTTTTTCATAACACTTGGTGGCTGTAAAGGTCTCCTTCCCGTAAAGGTGTATGATATTCTCACGTATTGATTCACGGATGGAAAAATGTGATGACACTATATTCCGGGATATCATCCGTTCGCTCGTTGAACTCCGACTGGAATCCTGCATCTGACTGGAATCCTGCAAATCCTGCATCCGACTGGAATCCTGCAGACGTTTCGCCAAAATCTCACTTGGCATCTTCAATACTCGCGCTCCGAAACACTTCCAACACTGGGAGGTTATCGGCGGTGCGTGCGGTATTTATACTCTGCGCCGGAAATGGTAACGGTGCTGCTTGTGCGTGGAGGGAGGTGGCTCCGCCCCCTGAATTGTCGCGTTGTTAATTTCGCCCGATCGTAGTTGCGATGTCCTCGTTGGCTGCTGTGCATCGCTCTGCTGTTTGATTATCGTTTTCCACGTGTTTGATAAATGCAGAGCGTCGTCTCTCGTATTGAGGTGTCCGGACTTTTCTATTTCGATGGCCTCTCGTATAATCCTAGTCCTAAAATCAGGAATATTAGCTATTTGTTTGCAAGTGCCGAAATCAATTTTATGGCCTGTCTGATGTTGGTGCTGAAACAAAGCAGATGCGAAGCACTGCCAATTCTTTTTCCATCGCATTCTTCCACTTTTTACTATTTGTACTGGTTATGGCTTCTTCGAAGGTCATAGGTTCTTCTGTTTCGGTGTAGAAGGTCACATCATAGTCTCTCATCCAATCTGGTCTTCTAACTTTTCTCTTTTCCAACTGTTCATTCTCTTTTCCTTCTTCTTCATTCTCTTTGTCTATTTCAAATTCTGATTCTTGTATAGGTTTATCTTCACTGTTTATATCTGTGTCCAAATCTAACAGAACTACGTTAACTTCATTTTTCTTCTCTTTTCGGTCAGCCTCCTCAATATCCGTTATAAACACCACATATCTGTGGATTTCTACTTCCCCTCTTTGTGGAAATAAAATTCGATACCCTTTAGTTGTCTGTCCATATCCTACCAAAATTCCAAGTTTGCTCTTTGAATCCAATTTCTTTCATTTGTTTTTAATTATGTGCACCCCTACTTTGGAACCAAATTCTTGAAACATATTCATGTCACATTTTTTGTCCAACCAAAGCTCATAAGGTGTTTTATTCGGAATGGAACTACATCCAATTCTATTTAACACAAAAACTGAAGTGTTAATAGCTTCTGCCCACAGATTTTTGCCCAAACGTTTGCTATGCAATAACGTTCTAGCGGCTTCTACAAGGGTTCGCATTTCTCTCTCTGCTCGGCCGTTTTGCTGTGGAGTATATTCACACGACCTTTCATAAGCATTCCTTTATTGTTTAACAATTTTTTCACTTCTAAATTCATGAATTCCAAACCGTTATCTGTTCGTAACTTCTTAACTTTTTTCTCTGTTTGTGTTTCTACCATATTCAAATAATTCTTGATGTTCTTTGCTGCTTCTGACTTATTATTTAAGAAATACACATATCTATAATTGGAAAAATCATCCTTCAGCATCAAAAAATATCTTGCCTCTCCCAGTGATTTTACTTCAATAGGCCCTTCCAAATCAGCATGTACAAGTTCTCCTATTTTTTTAGCTCGTGACTCACTATGTAAAAATGACAGCCTGTGCTGCTTTCCTGCCAAACATTCTTGACAAAATGGGTTGGCAACATCCTTGTATTTTATTTCATTCCTTATCAATACGTTCTTTACTTGATCAAAATTGACATGGGCTAGTTTACGATGCCAGTTTGTCAGACTTTCTCTTATATTGCATAGTGACATACTCTCTGGAGGTTTAAACTTCATTTGATATAGTCGTCCTTTTCTCTGAGCAACTGCCCTCACGTGTCCGTTTTTATCTCGGAACTCGCTCTCTTGTTTATTAGACTGCATCACTATACCTTTATCTAGAGCTGTACTCAATGAAAATAAATTTACCTCAAAGTCAGGTACAAACAAAACGTCACATAAATTCGTTTTTATCCAGTCATGACCGTTCCATGCTTGAACTTCTACTTTTCCAATTCCTTGTACAGAACCGTTCCCAATTTTTACATGTCTTCTTTCTTGGAGTTCTCGCATTTCTAGAAAACTGTCCTTATCAAAACACATATGTTCTGTGGCTCCGCTATCTAGCCACCAACCACATCCACCATTTGATTCGCTTGTGCAACATTTGCTTTTGCATTTTTTTCTTCGCTTTCTGCATTACTACCTTCTTCCTTTTTCTTCTTATTTTTGTTAAACCAACAGTCTTTAATTAAGTGTCCCTCTTTTCTGCAGCAGTGACATATTTTCTTGGTCTTTTCTGGATAATTCTTCTTTATATGACCCTTTTTATTGCACTGAAAACATACTATATCTTTCCGTTGTTGTTGAAACTTGTTTGACTTAAATGTTTTTGTGACTAAAGCTGTCCCTGAACTATTAGGTTTGTTTCTTTCTTCTTCTACTAACAATCTTGACATCAGTTCTGACAAAGTTTGTTTGTCTTCTAGCATGGATTCCCACGCTGAAACAAAGTACTTTAAACTTTCGGGTAGAGACATAAGTATCTTTGTGATTGCCATTTTATCACTTATTTCTTCTCCTTGCAGTTTCAGATTTCCTTGAATTTCTTCAATTTTCGATATCAACCCAGCTATGCCACCTTCGCCATACTCCAAGCCAAAAACTTCTGCTGCAATAAATGTACACTTATCTGAGATCTATTTAAGGGGCTTTTCTTCCAGTCTACACACAATTATGTCTTGAGCCTTTGCATCTTTCATAATCCATTCTGTAACTTTCTTATCCGTTTCGTCGCCAGGCGTTTTTACAGCAGCCTTGTTAACAACTTCAAACAGTCCCTTGGATTTTAAACACACCAATGTTTGAAATTTCCAAAGTGTCCAATTTTCTCCATTCAACTTCACCACTTGCAATCCTTCTGCCATCACTATTCTTTGTTGCGTTCGTTTTTATGTCAAACTCTTTAACTTTCCCAAATAACTTGGTGTTGCTTTTTTTTCTTTCGACTACGTTTTTTTTAAACGTATATTTTAACTTTCACGACTCCCGAATTCTTATACACACAGCATGTCTGGGCCCATAACCTGTTGTAGGAAATGGTCAATTCGGGATATTCAAACAAGTCCGAAACTCAACAACATATTGACACTACAAAACGCAACATGAAAAAGATGAATACCAAAAGTACAAAGTAACCACGCGTCTCTTATTCTAACATAACCTTCTTCCTGACTAGACCCTAGTCTACATTCGTTCCTCGGACCATAGATGTAGGATATATTTTGTTGGTTCGTTTTACGATTACCAACACGCCCCCTCAATAAAATAATTCCTTACAAGGTTATGATCCATAACAAATAACACTCATTTTAGCTTTTCTATTCTAAACCTAAACCCAAACGTAACGTTTTAAATTTTACGCATGTTAATGGTTTTGTAAATAAATCTGCTAGTTGATTTTCACTAGTAACATATGTTACAGTTACAATACCATCATCGATCTTTTCTTTGATAAAGTAAAACTTAACATCAATATGTTTTACTCGTTTATTGTTTTCAGGAATTTGAGCTATACAAATTGCTGAACGATTGTCTTCATATATTTTTGTTGGGCTATCAACATGAAAACCAAAATCATACATTATTTTTCTCAGCCAACATGCTTCAGTTACTGCTAGACTCAACGCTATGTATTCTGACTCTGTTGATGATATTGCTACTGTTTGCTGCTTCTTGCTGGCCCAGGCCATAGTACAATTAAACATCTTAAATATAAAACCTGTGGTGGATTTGCGATCAATCGTATCTCCACCCCAATCGGAATCAACATATCCTATTAACAAATTTTTGGCATCTGGCTTAAACATTAGTTTTAAATCTAGTGTGCCCTGCACATAACGCAAAACCCTTTTTAATGCTTTGTATAAGTTTTCGTTTGCTTTGTCTTGAAATCGACTTAACAAATTAATGCTCTCACATAAATGATGTCTAGACCCCATTGCGGCGTACATTATACTTCCCACAATACCTCTGCATAATTTTTGCAATGCCAGATCAACTTTTTCACATTTAAAAATTTTCAAATCTATATTACTGTCTAAAGGAGTGTTAATGGATTTACAATCCTGCATACCAAAACGAGTTAACACATTTTTTAGATATTATTTTTGTCCTAATTCAGTAAGTCCCTCATTTAGTCTCTGTTTAACTTCTATACCTAAGTAATTTGAAATAACTCCTAAATCTTTCAAATGAAAATTTTCATTTAAAATTAGCTTTAACCTATCTAATTCAGTGTCATCTGTACATAATATTAAAAGATTTGTTGTTTTTATTCAATTTGAAGTATAAACAATAATCATTCTGTGATCGGTCAAAACCTTGATTTCGCATGAAAGAGTCAAACTTTTTGTTCCAACATTTTGGAGATTTTTACCTGGTAACACCATGAATACCTGTTCTTCTATATCTCCATACAAAAAGGCACTTCTCACATCCATTTGGTGTATTGGTCTACCCATCTTGCTGCTCACTACCAGTAAGATGCGGAAAGTTGTGAACTTTGCTACAGGAGCATATATGTCATACAACTCAGGATCACTTCTTTGTTGAAAACCGCGCGCAACAAGTCTTGCTTTATATTTTCGGTCACCTCTTTTTTTAAACACCCGATTACTATCTATGACATTTTCGTTCACGGGCCAAGGCACTTCAGTCCACGTATTGTTTTCACGAAGCACTGCCAATTCTTTTTCCATCGCATTCTTCCACTTTTTACTATCTGTACTGGTTATGGCTTCTTCGAAGGTCATAGGTTCTTCTGTTTCGGTGTAGAAGGTCACATCATAGTCTCTCATCCAATCTGGTCTTCTAACTTTTCTCTTTTCCAACTGTTCATTCTCTTTTCCTTCTTCTTCATTCTCTTTGTCTATTTCAAATTCTGATTCTTGTATAGGTTTATCTTCACTGTTTATGTCTGTGTCCAAATCTAACAAAACTACGTTAACTTCATTTTTCTTCTCTTTTCGGTCAGCATCCTCACTATCCGGTATAAACACTACATCTCTGTGGATTTCTACTTCCCCTCTTTGTGGAAATAAAATTCGATACCCTTTAGTTGTCTGTCCATATCCTACCAAAATTCCAAGTTTGCTCTTTGAATCCAATTTCTTTCATTTGTTTTTAATTATGTGCACCCCTACTTTGGAACCAAATTCTTGAAACATATTCATGTCACAATTTTTGTCCAACCAAAGCTCATAAGGTGTTTTATTCGGAATGGAACTACAACCAAAGCTCATAAGGTGTTTTATTCGAAATGGAACTACATCCAATTCTATTTAACACAAAAACTGAAGTGTTAATAGCTTCTGCCCACAGATTTTTGCCCAAACGTTTGCTATGCAATAACGTTCTAGCGGCTTCTACAAGGGTTCGCATTTCTCTCTCTGCTCGGCCGTTTTGCTGTGGAGTATATTCACACGACCTTTCATGAAGCATTCCTTTATTGTTTAACAATTTTTTCACTTCTAAATTCATGAATTCCAAACCGTTATCTGTTCGGAACTTCTTAACTTTGTTCTCTGTTTGTGTTTCTACCATATTCAAATAATTCTTGATGTTCTCTGCTGCTTCTGACTTATTCTTTAAGAAATACACATATCTATAATTGGAAAAATCATCCTTCAGCATCTTGCCTCTCCCAGTGATGGTACTTCAATAGGCCCTTCCAAATCAGCATGTACAAGTTCTCCTATTTTTTTAGCTCGTGACTCACTATGTGAAAATGACAGCCTGTGCTGCTTTCCTGCCAAACATTCTTGACAAAATGGGTTGGCAACATCCTTGTATTTTATTTCATTCCTTATCAATACCTTCTTTACTTGATCAAAATTGACATGGGCTAGTTTACGATGCCAGTTTGTCAGACTTTCTGTTATATTGCATAGTGACATACTCTCTGGAGGTTTAAACTTTATTTGATATAGTCGTCCTTTTCTCTGAGCAACTGCCCTCACGTGTCCGTTTTTATCTCGGAACTCGCTCTCTTGTTTATTAGACTGCATCATTAGACCTTTATCTAGAGCTGTACTCAATGAAAATAAATTTACCTCAAGGTCAGGTACAAACAAAACGTCACATAAATTCGTTTTTATCCAGTCATGACCGTTCCATGCTTGAACTTCTACTTTTCCAATTCCTTGTACAGAACCGTTCCCAATTTTTACATGTCTTCTTTCTTGGAGTTCTCGCATTTCTAGAAAACTGTCCTTATCAAAACACATATGTTCTGTGGCTCCGCTATCTAGCCACCAGTCACATCCACCATTTGATTCGCTTGTGTAACATTTGCTTTTGCATTTTTTTCTTCACTTTCTGCATTACCACCTTCTTCCTTCTTCCTTTTTCTTCTTATTTTTGTTAAACCAACAGTCTTTAATTAAGTCTCCCTCTTTTCTGCAGCAGTGACATATTTTCTTGGTCTTTTCTGGACAATTCTTCTTTATATGACCCTTTTTATTGCACTGAAAACATACTATATCTTTCCGTTGTTGTTGAAACTTGTTTGACTTAAATGTTTTTGTGACTAAAGCTGTCCCTGAACTACTAGGTTTGTCTCTTTCTTCTTCTACTAACAATCTTGACATCAGTTCTGACAAAGTTTGTTTGTCTTCTGGCATGGATTCCCACGCTGAAACAAAGTACTTTAATCTTTCGGGTAGAGACATAAGTATCTTTGTGATTGCCATTTTATCGCTTATTTCTTCTCCTTGCAGTTTCAGATTTCCTTGAATTTCTTCAATTTTCGGTATCAACCCAGCTATGCCTCCTTCGCCATACTCCAAGCCAAAAACTTCTGCTGCAATAAATGTACACTTATCTGAGATCTATTTAAGGGGCTTTTCTTCCTGTGTATGTCTTGAGCCTTTGCATCTTTCATAATCCATTCTGTAACTTTCTTATCCGTTTCGTCGCCAGGCGGTTTTACAGCAGCCTTGTTAACAACTTCAAACAGTCCCTTGGATTTTAAACACACCATTGTTTGAAATTTCCAAAGTGTCCAATTTTCTCCATTCAACTTCACCACTTGCAATCCTTCTGCCATCACTATTCTTTGTTACGTTCGTTTTTATGTCAAACTCTTTAACTTTCCCAAATAACTTGGTATAGCTTTTTTTCTTTCGACTACGTTTTTTTTAAACGTATATTTTAACTTTCACGACTCCCGAATTCTTATACACACAGCATGTCTGGGCCCATAACCTGTTGTAGGAAATGGTCAGTTCGGGATATTCAAACAAGTCCGAAACTCAACAATATATTGACACTACAAAACGCAACATGAAAAAGATGAATATCAAAAGTACAAAGTAACCAGGCCTCTCTTATTTTAACATAACCTTCTTCCTGACTAGACCCTAGTCTACATTCGTTCCTCGGACCATAGATGTAGGATATATTTTATTGGTTCGTTTTACGATTACCAACAGTTTAGCTTGTTGAATAATATTTGCACTATCCGGTCATTTCTAAAAATCATGTCCACCAGATCTAATTTCTACAAATGTTAAATTATACAAAAATATTTCTAATAAATAACTGTGCAAAATACTTGTCAAAAATGAACCTTGTATAGATATCATAACAACGAAATATGTATGATCTATTTTCATCCCATATCCATAAGAACTAACTCACTGGAAACTGTCACTTAAACATAATTCCAAGTCTCATTATGTAAAATAGTTTCTAATTCTTCATCCTTCTAACCCGTAACTAAAATCAGAAATTGTACCTTTGAAACAAACTTCGTATTATTATTCTCTTACGGTATACTGCTTTTGCCTTCAAAGGTTTCTCTTCCACGCGCGGCATCATTAATATGAAAATTATTTACTCTGGATACACGTTGCCTGGGATACAGGGATGCGGAAAAAAAACAGGCAACTATACCAATTATTAAACTTTGCATTGAAGACGACATATGTGGATGTATTAAAGTAGTATAGGGTTAGTTAGTTAGGCTGCAAAAAATTATAGGCAGGCTCGATTTGCAAATGTATTTGAATGTAGTCTCGATAAGCGGCTTTCAAAATGTCCAGGAAAGAATGTTTTTCTCTCCAAATAGCAAAATGGGTTTCTGACTTTTTAAGGAGAATGAACTGCGAAATAAAGGTGAAACGCAAAAGACTTGCTTTTCAACAACTTTATTTAACGCTTGTCATTAATGATTTTTCGAATAATCTCTTCAAAGGGGGGGTGATTTTTGGAAATTTTGCCTTTTTGTATACCTTTTTTAGCTTAGTTATGCGTAAATTTATCGAACTGGTCTAGACAGCGTTTTACGTAAGTTCCAGTGACGTAGTTGGTTTTCTTCTAAAACTCACAAATTTTGATGTATGCACAAAAGTTGTGCTTTATTGTGCTCTATTACGCCCTATAAACAGAAATGGAAATAATAATTATTATGACTGTTTGACAACAGGTATAATACTAACAATAAAAATTGTATCAAAATTGATATTAAAAATATAGGCTTTCATTTTGAAATATTCATTTGTTATATATTTTTAAAAAGCTCATAATGAGCCTAATAAAATTGCGTTCCATTAAAGAAACAAAGGGTTAGTTTGTATAATAGAAATTGTGAGTTTCAGAAGAATACTGACTATGTCACTGGATCCTACGGAAAAACATCCTATCTAAACCAGTTTTCACCTTTTCGATAAGTTAATGGAAAACCAAACCACAAAAGATGTCTATGACATTGCTGTTTATCTATTTACGCCACCTTTCACTTCATGAAAAAATAACCTTGGGTTACCAAAGAAGCAGAACCTTATAGGTACACATTTTCTGGATTTCTCCTGCATCGGGGGTTGACTCTGTCTCGCTGACTTTTCGACACACGCTGCTAGTTTCTTCAGAGCGCTGGTTGAAACTGATTTGATGCTTGTTTCGCAAAAACACCTTAAATACCTGCCGAGTAGGGTCTAATTGAAGGGGGAGGACCTTTAATGATGACAGATGAACGGATGGCTGAATCCAATAGTATAAACCTGTGTGGTGATTTATATTTTCGGGGTGTTTGATTATTTCCACTATTTCCCCGATATTTTCTTTGCCTGCGGAACAGGTCTAAAAATTTCAACCCGATTAAAAGGTACCAGAGATCAGTCAGATGTTGATAAATAACTACATCGGCGGTTGGTGAACACCGTCACGAAACGAAGCAGAACACCACAATTTATTCGATAAGATCAAAATCTAGCATCTAGCCCATTCTTCTATTCGAGAGTCAGATCAAATAATCAAACCCCAAATAATATAAACCGCAACATAAAATCAAGTGCAGAGAGCGCTCTGAATAAGCTAGCAGCATGTTTGGTGAAACGTCAGCGAAAGAGAGTCAACACCCAAAGCAGGAGAAATCCAGAAGGCTCTGAAAATTATAAGTTACCCAACCCGCGGAAGTTTCTTAGAAAAATTAACCCAGTGAAACCATAAAAAATGTACACACAAATTAGATAAATGAAATCTATATATGAATTTAAATAAAAATTAAACGACATTGCATTATTTTTATTATTCAGAGTAGGGTTAATAATAAATATTATTCTTATTATTATTATCATTAACATGTTGTAATAGTTCAATTTGCATAAATAGCAAAATATTTTCAAAAATGACACCTATAAAACCTTATGTCACACTTTCCCAGAGGCACTAAATAAATAAAAGAAAATCGACCCGAGACGTCGAGACACACCCCAGGGACGATAGTTTTTTTTTGTTTTCCGAGCTTTTCTCGGTGACAACATTTTGGGTTTGCGCCTTGGAAACCTAAAGCAAAAAACATTGTTTTGAGAATTGCTTGTCGGTAATAAAATGCAAACAGATCGTTTTTTACGTTGTTTTTACTTTTGAGAAGAATTTATCGCCGTGCGTCTGTGAAAACGGTTAGAATCTCCATAAAAAAAATATTTTGAAAAGTTCGATGTACAAATCAGGTACAAATCTACAGATTTAAACTAGAGGGAAGAAGAAAATTGGAAACTGAGTAAATAATAGTAACTTAGTAATTTCAAGTTACAAATACAATTTATTAAGACATACTGTTACGGGCTACAGGGTCGTAAGCGAAAAATACAAAGTGCTGTCTCTCGGAAAGTAGCCGAAACAAGACAGGGAAATTTCTTTTTTAAACCTAAAATTTTTTCAAGTAATTTTTAGTACCTATGAAAATAATGTAGGAAGTTTTAATGTTTTTAAAATTAAGAGCCGTAATTCCTAAAAAACTAAACCGATTTCAAGAAACTTGGTTCTCGGATCGGCTGGAAATTCGTCTTATTAAAAAAAAAGAAAAGGAAGTTCGTAAACGGAGAACCGGGAATGATTAGTTTTCAAGCTGCCTTAAGCCTTAATATTTTTTGCTCGATTTTGTTGAAATTTGACATTGATTTGGGCTAACTTTGCTATAACCAGAAAAAAATTAAGAAGTCCAGTGCCGTCGTGGGAGGTATCTTAAAAAATGCTATTGTCAAAGAAATGACTATTTCGCAATTTTTGTTATTTACTTAAATAAGCCAACCACAACTTCTCTGACTCTTAAGTTGTTTTTGCATCTTGTCTACTTTTCAAGCAAAAATAAAAATCCGGAAAATTGACAATAGTATATTATGCAACAAGTGCGGTAAACGGCATTTGACTAATGAGTGGCAAAAAGTTTACCGAACGTGTTGCATACTATACTTTTTCTACGACCGTTAATTTTTGGGTACATTTTCGCAAAAAAACACTAATACATTCACTGACATGGCCGTCAGAATTAACAAATGTCAAAATTCAAGGCGTGGGAAATATCTCAGAAAACATCCGATCGTTTCTAAACCCGTGCGGTAAAATCCCGGAAACGTCCGAAGTGACTCGGATCCGTGGGAAACGCAACTGACACTTTCCGCCCGCTAGATCGGTGTGTAATTAGATATTTTACAGACTGTAGTAGAAAATAGTATTTTATGCGGTAACACTCTTTCTGTATGTGACTAATTAGAAGGTGAATTGATGTCTCAATCTTGATAGATGTCAGAGAAAAATCATTTTTTGATTTAATTTGCCTCAACCTTAATTTAAGCTTAATCTTATTTTTTATGAATCTACGAATGTAAGTCGCTACATTCGCACAACTTTTAACAATTGTTCTGGAATTTCTAAGTCTATTTTACTCTTATCTTCAAATATTTATTAATTCTTATCTACTTACAACCTCTCAGGATCCTCACCACAATTTATTCTCAAGCAAACTTTTCGCCAATATACGTTGATATTTTCGATCCTCATCTGATACTAAGACTTGTCTATACATCTCTGAAGTGTCTGCAGTCATCACATAAAGTTTTTCTCTAAACCTTAACAATATTCCAGTTGTCGTTTTCATGCTTGCGTCAAATATAATGCGACATCTTGTAGTCTTACTGTTTTGTTTGAATAATGCATGATGGGTCAAAAATAGCCACCCGTATGTTGCACAATCTGGGACCTATCAGTTATCTCCGCAATCTGATTCATGTGATTTAACTCTGTTTATTCATTCATAAATACGACTCCAGCGATAAAAATCTATTATATGCAGAATCTCCAAGCGTATTAATCGATATTTTGAAAGATATTTTACTACAAACCTTCCGTCACGCGTTGTTTGCTTGTACCAAGATTCACAAAACTCTTTCGATTCAGATGGTAGGTACTGTGTCCCTTTTTGTAAAACCCTTCTATAGTCCAAAATTTTGTGATTAGCCGTTCTAGCTGGTCTTCCTTCTTGTTGTTCGTTGCATAATTGCCTTAATAATAGTTGCAAGAAAAGTTTTGAGACAATTGTCCTGCAGCACAATATAACTTTGCCGCTATATATATGCAAACAGACTATTCTGCAACGTAGGCAAACTATAACCTAAGCTTTCTCTAACCGGGCATAACACTGACCAAAACATCGTAGAACAAGTGTTAAACTTGGGATCCGCTAACTCAATATTTTTTGGCAAAATCAATTGATTTTTGTCAAAACTCATTAGCATCAAATTTCCTGTAATTTTTGGCAAAACTAAACACCCTATCCTTGTCCTGTATTATTGTGACGTCAACACTTTCATTTATATTTCCAAGCTCTGTGCTGCGCCCTTAACCACATGATCTATTTTAAAGAGGGTCAGATTCAACTTTCTGCAAAGCCTTTCCGTAATAAAATTAGCTTGACTTCCACTATCTAACAAACAAAGGCAAATAACTATTTTACCCTCACTTACTACTTTAATCATATCAGTTGATAACAAGACCTGGGAAATACCAGAAGACGACGCAACTACACATGTATTTACACATTGCGCTAGGTTTTTCACTAAATTTGTGAAGCAACGAGAACACCTGGGAAATCTGCACTTCCAATAGGGATGTGTACCCTTTAAGCAACTGAAACACTCGCTTTTTTTACACCCTCTATCTTCTCATTCAAACTAATGCCCTTAAATTTTTCACACAAGTCAATTGCATGCCTCTCGTTGTTACACCAAGTACATTTTTTCTCACTGTCATTCACAGTACCAGCAAAACTACCTTTCTTTCTAAAATTATTTTGTTATTTGCCCTTATCACTATCAGATTTTGTGACCTGATTTTTTTCTAAAATTTCACACCTATTTTTTAGCAATTTTTTTAGATATTTTAAAGTAGGCAAATCTCCTTCATACCTATTTGATTCCTAGAAAATTAAATTTGTTGTAATTAGTCGGAGTCATTTCTAAAGAGGTTGCTTTGATTTAACATCTGGAGCGTCCTTTAAGTGCAAAAAATACTGCATTCCCCGTCAAATCTAGGCACGTCAATTGGCTGTAACTTGACTGAATCTAGCAACATTGCTGCCGGTGCAAGAGGATTAGAATGGGAACGACTAGAAGAATTTGCGCAGAGATAAAAATGGTTTTTTTTTGCTGCAAAAATAGTCTTAACTCTCCAATAATTTTAGGAAAATCATCACCACAAATTATTTTTTAGCCTTTTCACCTATTCTCACCAATATAAAGCAGTCACTACAAATGTTGTTGTATGCCTATTACGTTGAAATTCTCGGAATACGTTCCCCGACGATAAATATAATCCGATTACAAGTATTTTTCATTCATCCGGCTCGAAGGACCAATGAAATATATTATAAATTGGTTTATTTTCGACTGTTACAGAGGATCGTACATCGTCACGTGAAACTACGCGTAGCTCTCCTGACCGTCTTTATTTCCCACCCTTCGTCGAAACTCCTTTTTGTCTTTGCCACCCTTTGCCGCTGCACACAGTGTTGTCGATATGACGCACCACAAATGTTATTAAATTAAAACTAATTCGTAAACAATTCCAATATTTTGATTTTATAATACCTTTGACATTTGCCATTGTAAAGCTTAGAAGATTTTATTGAATTTAGAAAAGGATGCTTTAGACGCAGCGCCTTTTTTTGTTCATTGTGAGAGTATGTGGTTTCAATTGAAAATTCAATATCTGTATTAAAAATACTTTCGTATGCAGTTTTCGTTTTAAAAGTTTTAAAATTAAAATCCTATTACGCTGTAAATATCGAATCTAAAATATAATTTTTTCCAAATTGAGAACAAGGAAAAAGGAACGCCAACATTCTTTCCAAGAATTATGGAAATATTTCCTTGATAATAAGCTTTAGGAAGCCTCGGCGGAATTCAAACTTTCAAATTAATAGAAAAGTTTACAAAGCATTAGAGCGTTTCGAATTCGAGTCGGTTAAGTATCTCTACAAAAACAAAATAAAACCCAAATGCACTTAAGGAAATGGGGCTGTGTTGCTGGTATTAAGTCTATTAAAAACATTTTGTTTCATAATTTAATTTGCGGTTAATATTTAAAGCGACAACAATTTTCTTCGCATTGTTCGTATTTGGAGCGTTTTCTACAAATGTAGCGACTAAATACTAAGAATGCCGATAGCTGCCGGTAGGGGAAAATGGCCGTTAATGAAAAAATTTAGAAAAGCCATGCGTACATTAGTTTCTAAAGGTAAATTGCAAGAACCGAAAAATCATGTCTCATCCGAGAATGAAACGACCTATTTTTTAAATTTGCATCGTGTATGCAATAGTAAACAAACAAGAAGACGCTTCTCGGATTCTTGGTTAAAAAAGGGACCCATTGTTTTTCTATCGTGCTCCTGCGGACCACTATGGAACTTTCGCAAAATCACTGTAATTGTATGCATAAAATTCAAAATTATGGCAAACTTTTCTAAATATAAAAATTTCTATTAGGAATAATATTTGTATTCAAATTTTTATTCAAATATCTCGCCCACCCTGTATAATAGACAAAAACAGTAATCAGAAAATTGTAGCTCTCGATCCAGTTTAGGGTATTGTTTAAATCACATTATCCCATCTTTTGGCGTTTTTTATTTACGACCAAGGATTTGCCCAGAAAAACGTCATTTTTTAAGATTTGTTGGAATTTTTGGCCAAAAACAGCACACCCTGCATATAATTCAAAAAATGTTCGAATTAGAGATTATAGCCCTGAATCTCCCAGGTTTCCTAGTCCATTAATTTTTCCAACAGAGTAAATGGTTTTCGAGAAAAAATTGTTTTTCTGAAACTATGCACTACGCCGAATAGTGAATGACGTCATCGCGACTGGACTGAACATGAGGAATAGCAATTTTCATGTCAATTTTTTCAAATATCTCGAGCAGCGTACGTAATAGACAAAAACCGTAAGTACAAAAATTGTAGCTCTTGGTGCGGCCTATAACAGAGTTTGAATCAATTAGCCATATTTTCTACATATTTTGATTTACGACAAATAATTTACTATCGAAAAGAACAATTTTCAGGGTCTTATAGATTTTTGTATATAATTGAAAAACCCTGTCAATGATCGAAAAAATGATTGAAATGAAACTTATAGTACCGTATCTTCCGCGTCTTCTGGTAAAGGAATTTTGCCGGATTAAGAGTTGTCTAGAAAATGATTTTTTTCTCTAAACCAATATGACCAAAAAAAAATCAAAAATTTTTAAAAAATACTTTTCGATATTAAATGTTTAGTTTAGGTAGGTAGGTAGGTATATTAAATGTAGGTGTGGACTTCTACTTCTCTGCCAAATCTGAAGTCGGTCGCGGCAAATTTGGGGCACCTATTAGGTTTTTTAATATTGCGCGGAATATCGCAATCACCCTATGCAATAGGTAAAAGCGTTAAATACAAAACTTTTAGATGACTGAAGAAACTGACGTCTGCAGCGCAGTATTTAAATTATAGAAAATTTTCAATAATGGGGGGACCCATTTTCAGTTCTTTTGCATATGAGGTGCACCCTGTACATTATTAAAAAATTGTTAAGGATAAAATTTTATGGAGCGGAATCTTCTGCGTCTTGTTGTTCAACATTTTTTTTTCAGTTACATTAACGGGTTTCGCTAAATGAGTGTTTTTTTAGACCATTGCTAACGCGATATTTTAATTTTTTAAAATACTTCCCGACCCAAAAGCCTCTCGATTTCAGTAGGTTCCGTTTGAGCAGCAACCTTTATGTGTGTTCCAAATTTGAAGTCGATAGCCTCAATTTTCGACAACGTGTCATAGTTTATAGCAATCTCCAAAAAAACAGTCGAAAATTAAAAAAGACGGACGCCGAAGTTTGACCGCGGCCATTTTTACATATCTTATAGATCCCGTGGAGTTAAAAAAGAGCAAAATTTGAAGGGTCTAGTTCAAACGGTTCGAAAGTTTTCGTCGAAAAATCCAGGAACAGAGAAAGGAAAAACGGAAAACGGAGAACAGAAAGACAAAAAACTGTAGTTGAACTGAGGTTCAACTCCAGTTTTACAGGTTTTTACAGGTTACTTGATGAAAAAAATTTATCAAAATACATAAGAACTAAAAGTTCAGATTTTCACGAAATGATATATTTTGACATGACAATTGTTTCGACAACACCGTGTCTTTATCAAAAAAAAAAAAAGATAAAGACACGGTGTTGTCGAATCAATTGTCATGTCAAAATATATAATTTCGTGAAAATCTGAACTTTCAGTTCTTATGTATTTTGAAAAAACTGGAGTTTAGTGATCTGCGCGTATACCTTTCTAAAGTAACCAGCTTTGCAAGTAAAATTTTAACTAAATTCAAGAATGTATGGGATTTTCGACACAATTAGAAAATAAAAAGGGGTGATAGTTTTTTAATAATCGTTTTTTTTATTGTTTGTAAATTTAAAACGTGATGTTGGGCGATTTCAATGTGTTACTTTTTACTTCCCTTTAATAAGATTGTTTAGGGTTTTCGTCATTTTAGTCAACAAAAATTGCAAGCGCTTTATCGGGACTCATTTTCTTCTTGAAACTTTTCTTTAAGTTTGTTACTCTATTAGATGAAGACTGGGAAACGTATTGCGCTGCACCCTTTTGACCGCTCGCATGAATACTCAGTCTGGTGGCAAAGGCCAATACTTGCTTTGCCGACCCTGTATGGTGTGTCTCGTGAGTTAACTTATCGAATTCCAAACACCGACTTTTCAGAGATAACTTTTATTTTTGAAATTACATTTAATTACTTGGATGTTTTACTCGTCGTGTCGCGACTCTGACTGACTGTAAAAACGCCATTACATAAGGTAAAACATATAAAAAGCTGAGCCGCTGAGTCGGCGGAATCTGTTAGGGTCTCGTTGGTAACTCATAACTATTGACTGGCGCTCTCCCAAATAGTAAGGTGTTGTAAACGGCATTTGAGTCACGAGTTTATTTGGCACGAGCGGAGCGGAGCGAGTGTTTAATAAACGAGTTGCTTAAAAGGTTTACCAAACGTATTGCATACTATAATTTTTCTAGGACCGTTAGTTTTTGGGTACTTTATTGCAAAACAACACGAATACATTCACCGATATGACCAACAGAATTGATAAACGGCAAAATTCAAGCCGTGGGGTAAAATGTCTGAAAACATCCGATTGCTCCCAAAACCCGTGAGGGAATATCCCGGAAATGTTCGAAGCGACACTTCCCGTACGCTAGATCGGTGTATAATTAGGTGTTTTACAGACAGGAATAGAAAAATCGGTTTACCGTGCCTTTTGAACAAGTTCTTTGTTGTTACTTTGTGTTTGAATGTTTATTAAGTGGAGGATTAATTAAACAAGAAGTTTTAAAAGAAACCTGCCTCCTTCCAAAAACCCCAATATCCTCGAAAAATAACGTAGTTTTTTATAAACTAACCAAAACTAATAAGATTCTATAACTGCGCGTGTACTAACTATTTTAGGAGCGTTCAACGAAGAAATTTCATTTAGTATTACAAACCGTCTATTGTATTGTAATATAATTTGACATAGGCCAACTTTTCAATTTGGTTTATTTTTTCCCAGATTGTAAAAACTAACGTATATGCGCCGTATGCATGGCACGTCACATACATAACGCTAGTGCGACAAAATTTAAAACCAGTTTCACACCTACCTCTAATATAAATTAATTAAATAAACCAGTAAATTCTTCGCATACCCAGCCCAACCATATATGGTTTACATACACCTATCCCATATGGATATCTTGCTGAACTTTTTTTCACGTTTTAGCAAACTGCAAATCAATGAAGTAGTAGTATTATAGCTAGTAGTTATGTCGGGTGTCCAAACTAGGGTAATTAAAAGAAATATATTGAATAAGTCAATAAAAAATGTTGGAAATTATTTTCGCGTTCTGTAAAATCTTCTGATTCCAACTATAGCTAGTGACTACTGTGTTAAAGTTGACATAAATTGAAATGGTTTTTGCTGTGAAAGAAAAGTGATATTCAAATCTCAGCATTTTTAGTCTAATCTAAATTATGAATACTATGTGCACACAGGATAGTCCGGAAGCCGTGGATCTTTTTTCAAAATAATAAGCAACAAGATAATTCTTTTGTAGTGGCCTTGTTTTAATTTTAATTGCTATATCAGATAGCTAACAAAATGGGCAGGTATCCAATAATATCAATTTAGTTATCATGCAAACATTATCAGCAACAGTTTAGTTTTCAGCTAAATCTTGAGAAAATTAAATATGTAATTTGGAAAAAAAAGTTGTATCAATTAATTATTTATAAAAAGCAATAAACTGTGCTGATCAATTTTGCTTGGCCACTAAATTGACATGATTTGACATCGGCTCATTTTATTAGCTACCTGATATAGTAATTTTCGTAGATGCAAGAGTTGGAGTCTTGATAAAATGAATCCACTCCCAAAGAATTATCTTGTTGCTTTTCATTTTGAAAAAATATCTAGGGCCCCCAAAACTGACAAACAAGTGAGAAAGTAAAATAGTCTTTTGTTGTGGAACCCTCTGTTTCTTAAAATACGGTTTGCAAGATATCAACCACCGATGTCTAAATTACTACGTCCTCTAATTAACTAATTATTTTTTTCCAGTCCCCAGCACAAAATATCCAATTTTCAACGGATGAAGCGTGCGAAAAATCTCCCTTTAAGAGGTCGACCACTTCGTTACCCACGGTCACGAGCCACTTCGGAAATTTCCTATACTTTAGTCACGGGTTTGGGAGCGATCCGATGTTTGAGGTCGATTTAAGACACCGATGGTATTTTGATGTTTGTCGATTTAAACGGTCACACCCCCCGTTGCTCCGCTCGTAGCAAATCAAACTCATGACTAAAATGACGTTTATCGAACTCTTTGCATAATATACTATTTCTAACGAGATCAAGTTTGTTGGATAGACATTTAGGAGTTATAGCTGTTAATTTAAAAAAAAAAAAAAACTTGAAATGAAAGGAGACAAAATTTGGTAATATTGCAAGGGCTAAAAGCAAGAAATATATTTTAAGACCGTGCATTCATAAAATAAAAGTATGGCGTTTTTATTTAGAACAAATTCTTGAAAACTAAAAACCTAATGAGATAATTATACGTACTAGGTATAGAAACGGCAGGTGAAAAACAGCGATATTAAAAAAGAAAACGTAATTTTTTAAATAAAACGCCGTGTATTATAAAAACCAAGCCCAAAAATGAAAAATAAAACTCAACACGTTCACGCGCGTCATTAAATTGTGGAAATTTCTTTCCGACTCATCCTATAAATTACTATAGTCAACTTAAATGTTGCAGGAGAATGAAAATAGTATATAATGTAACAACTTTTCATATCGAATTTTGCGAATTTCGTTTGGCACGACCGAATGCAGTCGAACGAGTACTTATTAAACTTAAACTTCATTGTTTGATGAAGTTTATTAATGTGTTGCATATTACACTTTTTCTGCAAACAACACGAATACACTTCCTGAAATGATCGTCAGAATTGACGAATATTAAAATACAAAGTCTACGCTCTCAAACCTGTGACTAAAATATAGGAAACATCAGAAGTGGCTTGGGACCGTGGACATCTTACAGGTACACTCTCTACCACCTTTGATCCGTGCACACAGACTTGAAAAAATAACTTACTGCCAAAAAATGAAAGCCACTGTTATCGAATTCCCGGTAACAAGCGACTTTGGTAAATCATTTTGTACTTTAGCCGTTTTGCGGGTTTTTATTCACAAAAGCGATACTTTAACATGTTCCATGCAATATTCTAAATTATGCGGGAGACCTTCCTAATTAAGAGGGCCGCCATTGCTGACCCTTTAATTCGCGAAATGTTTGCCTATTTTGTCGCATTATGCAAACAGGCCCAGCCTAGAACGCTCAGTGACCGTTTCTGTTTAGCAATAGTGTGGAGCAATCACGAAATCTATTAGTTCGCCATTGTTAACAGATGTACAGCCAGAGATAATGATCTCTTTTGGATAATTGTACTCGGCTATTCCGTTGTGAGGACACTTATTAGCTTGATATACGCAAATTTCGGACGGATGTTGACGTTCGAAAATGGAATACCGTTATTGTCCGATTGCACACGAGATATTAAAAGGAAATTGCGAGATACGTATACAGTTTTTGAACAATAAGTGTTTTTAGTTTCTTAAAATAATTATATTAATACATGTAAATGAAACATTAGACGTTACTCGTTGTAATAGCTATTTGCGAAATTAGTTGGGAAAAGAACTATTTTCCGAGCGAATTGTGAAGTATAAAAAATAGTGTTTTCCAATGGTTTCACACAATATTTTTAATATGATTTTATCTAACCTAAAATTTTTAAAACTAAGTATATTTCCAAATGTTCACTGTCTCATAGTCTTAAATTTAGGATATAATTCTAATAATATTAAGCGGTTTAAGTTTCTCTCAAAAACGCAAAACAGACATTGTGGTGCATTGGTAATTGGTAGTATGAATATTCATCATCCAATATATGTACAGACTGGGCCAAGTTCATTTTCCACTTTTTGCATGTATATCGAAAAATCATGTTTCGAGCTCGACTTTTGAGAATAGTTAAAGCAGGAAAAGCCAATCTTGATACGTCAACTCGCTTTTGTATTTTTAATATTTTCAAATATTTTAAAGGGGAATTATTTTTTGTATTTTTCAGGTGTCTCCCAATTGAAATACAAGGGTCTAATAAGAATTAGTTTTGGCTTGATTTATTTTTGTTCCTCATGATGTCCCTTTAAAATGAGCAGATGTCACATTTAAGATCAAGTAAAGCTGTGTGCTGAAATTTCTTCTAAAATAAAATTTTGTAAAAGTGAGTATTGAAAAAAATTAAAAGGTTTTCTCTATAGGTATTTATAGAAATATTCACAAAGTGTCATTGGAAAAATCTGCTTTTTTCAGCACGATAGTGCGTCAACGCACAACATCCATGAAATTGGTGCTTTATTAAATGCACTTTGAAATGAAATATAGATTCAATTTATTGACCACCCAAATCACCCCATCGAACTCCCTACGATTATTTCTTTGCAGGAATATTAATCGAGGAATTATTGTCCTCAAAAAAACTTAGAAGAACTGATAACTGCTCTTCGCCAAGACTGCAGGTCCATCATACTATAACTAAATGCAGCCAAGAATATAAACAAATATTCTGTTTAATTTGTTCTTGTATTTTGAATTTTGTGAATATCTTTTTAGTTTTAAAATAAGGAAATAATTATGTGAGTCACTTGTTCTCTCACTTTTCAACTATTGTGATATTATTTATATTTTTTCTATTGATGGTGACTCTAAACGCCATATTCAAGGTTTACGGAATGCTTATGTACATTTTATCATTGATCTCCGAAAATATGACCATATATCTCTGCTGCATATCGTAAACTTATTGGCTTGCAATGGAATAAAGAAGAGTTCTAGATTTTAACATATTTTTCACGAGAATTTTGCATAATCTCCATTTATCGACTATGCTAAAAGATCGACCTAGAAGTACCATCCATTCTGTATACGTAAGGTATAGAAACAAACTAACGATGCCACATCATAAGACTGCCTTCTTTCAGAGATCCTTTACATTCAAAGCAATTCGTTTCCACAATTCTCTATCACACGAATTTTACATTTTAAAAAATATACAAAGATCATCTTCTAGAAATACAATTTTCTTAAAACTTGTTGCTGTCTTGTTTTTTTTTCCTCCGATTTTACAGGTATTTTCCATAGTTTCCGTAATAAATTAATATAAATTTGTATGTATATTTTAATAAATAGTGTGCAATTTATTGACTACATAGTGGTTCAGTAAAGTAGCTATTGAAAGCTAGACTGCGCAAGTATTGAGCTCTCTGGTTAGTTAGGGGTTAGCTTGTTATAAAATGATGTTAACAGATATGTTGTATTTTTTTGTTAATTAAGACTATGACATCTTAATTAAATTGTGCATGTTTACCGGATAGTCTAAAAAGAAAACTAAAACAAAACAAACCATAATAGAATAGTTTAATATTACACACTCTTAACATATTACATTCTACACCAAGTACTTTCATTTTTCTTTTGTAATGCTAACATCTTAATTTCCTTTTTTTACGTTATCTCATAATTTACGATATTCTAATAATGTTTTCTAATTTTGTTTGGTTCCAAACTAACGAGATACAACGATTTTCGATAAATTTATGAGGCAATACAAAAAGACAACTTTCAAGTTCCTCCTAGATTTTGTCGCCGAACTATGTGGTTCTTTTACTGAAAGCCTGTTATTTTGTTCTTCTCATCAACCTTCAGTTCTGATGTCTTAAAAACTGGTTCTGATTAATATTTTTAATGATATGAAATAAATAATTCGAAAATTTCTAAACAGAAGACAACTAACTAACACGAATAATTTGCGGCCGCAGTTTTAAAATTTTCCTATGCCAGCCCAATACGAACAATACGTCTGCGCATGCGCTACCCCTAACATAACTGAAGATTTTCAGCGAAAACCCGAATACTAACGGTTATGGGCATTACACCATCCGAATATATGCGACGATTTAATATTTTCCAGCGATCACACCTGAAGGTTAAAAAAAATCAAATTTTCCCGCCAAAAGTGTCTAAGATCCGGCAAGTGACACAAGTCTTGTTTAATGTCAAGATTCGAGACGATAATTTTCTAAAAAATTGAAAATTGAAATAATTATGAAATTTGAATAAACCAGAAAATCAATTACCATATCCTATTCAAAGAGGGACCTTGAGGAAGCGGCAACTTATACAACATTAGATGTTAGTTTTGGGTTAGTTGCATATTATGCAACAAGTGTGGTAAACGGCATTTGAGTCACGAGTACTATTTTGCTGAGCTCCGTGTATAATTGAGCATTTCAAAGAAGGGAGTAAAAAAAAATATTTTTCACATTGCTAAAGATAATTTAAAGAATTTGAGATTTAAAAATAAAATGCGTATATCCCTGTACATTTTTACTTCGAAAAAATTGTTTATCGGCTATTATATTTCACTCAAAATATTTATTTCGGAGGTGCTTAAAATCAGTTCGATAAATGCTTGTTACAGAATGCTCGGACAAATATTGTTGGAAATCGTATTTTGCTCTTTGAGACATTTTTTTCGATGTTTACCGTCTTTTTAAAAACACGTAGCCGTATTTTTCGCAGTTCCGAATTGACTGTATTTCCTTAAATTGCTTATTCTTTCGACAAACTTCTATTCCTTATTTATAAAGTTCGTAACCCTAATTAAGTTTCGCGGAGCTCTTCGGAGAACTCATTTTACGCCCGAGAACCATTTATTTTGTGTCGAATTTTTCTCAAGGTAAGACTTTTATTTAAACGGAAATCAAGCCCTAATTAATTTGCAATTTCTGAGACTGTATCAAGAAAGTCAATTAAAATTTCATCTTAAATTGAAAAGGTAAGCAGGTAAGGAGACAAACTTGTTTTATTTCTTATATTTAATCTGAAATTAGCTCATATCAAGCCTGGTCAAGTGGGAATCATGTACAGGATGATGCGTTTTGTTATGGGATGGTATATCTCAGAACCTGTAAAAAAAAGAAAAAAATTAATTGTTTTGTATTTTCATATCTGACATCTTCTACTGAAGTTTTCACGGTTTTTGAAATTTTGAAATAAGATTGGGTATGGGAAGTTCATAGTTTTTTGGAAATGTATTGGAAATACATTTGAATAAATGTACAAAGATTTTTTAAATATCATAATTAACTAACTAATTTTCAAAATTGCGTTGGGATAATTTAATTTCATCATACCTTAAATATTTTTTTTCTAATTTCAAAAAATTTCTATTATCTCATACGGAATAAATTTTCAGTGAACTAACTAACCAAGCAAGTTTGTATTGTATTGTCATATAAACGAACCCCTACCTTACAAGGTCAAAACTGTAGTGTTGGGGCTGGTCAATTGACCGTCGTTTGACCACTTCTTAATAGACGAGTCAAATTCGATCAAAGTGTTTTAGATAAAATCTTGCAATTGTAGAATGTTATCTACCACTATTTAATAATAATATGCATTTTGTTATCAGGTCCAATTTACCTATTCATTACCTCTTCAAGGAATACCTGAATACGATACTTAGCGATTTGGGGAATTTCAAACATCGATTCCATTTCGTTTTCAGAACGACCCGACGGCGACGTAACGTACAATATAAATAAATAATCATAAATTTCATTGTATTTTTAAAATTACTTAGGTCAATTGACACAAAAGTATTTGACCGGTCAATTCCACAATTCTAAAAACTGTAATAGATTTTTTGCAATATTTTGCATTTTTACGACACATTTAAAAGAGTATATTTGTTTGTATTGCCGCGCTTTTGAAATTGAATATATTTTTTCTACTCCTTTCTGTAAAATACCTAATTATACAGCGATCTACCGTGCGAAAAGTGTCATTTTGCCACGTCAGTTTCGTTTTCCACGGAACCGAGCCACTTGGGACATTTCAATGTACTCAAAAACTAACGGCCGTAGAAAAAGTGTAGTATGTAACAAGTAAAGGTTTTCTAACGAAGGATCTCGTTTTTAAAAAAACACTTTTTTTGTTTTACAAACAGAACTACGAGGTTTTATTTAACCCGTTACAAGGAGAACTGAACGCAAAGTACAAAGTGGTCATATATATAAAGTTTTTATGCAAGCGTAGCGTCGCTGGTACTTAGAATACTGTTTCCTGTTAGTCATCAGCATATTCTATCACATAATTAACATGTTTGGCAAACTTTTTGTCACTCATGCGTGACTCAAATGTCCTTTACCACTCTTGTTGATTAATATAATATTTGCAACCCACGAAAAAACATTTTTCCATTTTTTTTTTCGGAGACGCCACAAACGAAAAGTACGATATTTGTCATTAAGAGTTTGGTCAGATTTGCAATTAAGTACTTTATTTGCTTGATGAAAACATTTCCCAATGCACGCGAATAACGTTAACATATCAAATTGCCGGGGATTAAAAGTCTGGTAAAATATTGTATTTGTATGAGTATCACTAATCTGATCCTGTTTCACTATAACGTAAGCATTCTTGCAAGTTCTTGGGAAAAGATACCAATAAACGATTCATAGCCGTTCTTTTCTCCTCTAAGTATGCGTATTGATGTCGTAAAATACTCAGACCGTCCAGTAACATTTTGTTCCTTTGTGATATCACAACCGGTAGATTGCGGTCCAGGATGCATCGACAGTGTTGGTAATTCATCAAAATTTCATCGAACTGCTGTTTAAGTTTACCCAGTGAATCTTCGTTGACATTCAATATTTCCAAAAGGATCTTCAGATTTTTGAAAGCCAGTTTGAAATTATGGCGACGTAATTCGAAATCCGCGTGGAGCTCTATTATCGAATTACTGGAATTTAATTCCACTAACAGTTTGGTCTTCATTCTTTCGTATTCCTCAAAGTCGATCTTTTCATTCAATACTTTCAGGCAATTGGATATTTCCTCGTCGATACGATTTTCGCGAACCGCGTAGGAATTTAGCCACGATCCTAATCGAATGATAGATCTGGATTCCAATAGCCCACAGTCGATGTGATTTAAGACGCTTTCTATTAAGTTTTCAAGAAGGTTGTAGGAATCCCAAAGCTGCAACATTTGTTAAATTATTACTACGTTTTTATTAATAGAAAAAAAAACAAACAACACAGGACGAACAATTGTGTCGAGCACTCGATTTGGTAAATTACCGTTTCAGAGTTCTATATAATCACTTTAACTTTTTTGCTATGGAAATCTTTGTGTTTCTATGAAAATACTACCAAAGCATTCTTTTACGGAGAATTTAGTTGACTAATCTTTAAAACTAATAGTTTCATAATTTTCAAATGAAGAATCGATTTCTATATAGAATAAACTGCACTTTCCGAATATTGAAAAGAACTTGGAACTACCCCTCCAAAAATATTGTATGCTTGGTGATTTCCTCGAGTCTTATTCAAAAAAGCATTGTTTTTAAAACGTTTAATAAGTTGACCTTGCGTACTGTATGTTGAGGTTTTATTTAGGCTTTCAAAAAAAAAAAAAGGATTAATTTAGTATTTTTCATGAAAACCGACTATGCATCTACTCCATATGTGTTGGAAGAACTAGTAATTGTAGGACTTTAAAAGTAATCCTACGACATCGACAAGAAAATTAGACATATTAACAAGACCAGCAAGAGCCAACGTTAGATAAACTATTAAAGAAAAACAAATACATGCAACATAGTACCAAAAAAATGGATATTGCAAAATGACGATTCGTTCTTCATCTAAAACTGTTAGATGATGCAATTTATATATATCCAAATTAAATTTCGTCGTTTCCTTTCGTGCACTTCATTTCCCACAAACAGATGGATAATATTTAAACGCTCTAAATAACGTTGGGAATTTAAATTCTAATCAAAAAATACGGAACCTATTATTCTGAACCTTCAAATGGCGTACCTTACTTTGACAGAAGTTTTACCTGTTCTTGTAACTTCCTTGTTTTTTTATTAATGTTGTTGCTCTAGTAATGGGTGTGGGTGATAAAAAAATTTTAGTTGAAGTTGTAAATATGGACTCACCTGTCCGAATAATAATAGCAAATATATTTTCTCAGTCTCTCCATAAAATGCAACAAAATAATAAACACAATATGAGGACGTCTATTTTTTTCTTTATTCAGGGTTCGGTTTCTATTGTTGGATATGTAACTTTCTAACATATCAGTCTTTTTCTCTGCGGTAAACATGATACGCAAGAAAGGGAATATATTAAATTTATTTACTTTTTCCAAAAATATTTGAATTATGACAGTAATACACTTCCAAGGAGGCAGCATTCTAGAAATTGTTTTGATTAAATGCCACCATAGCCACCTTACACTAATTGAACTTATATGGTAACAGTATATTATTTGTGATAGATAAATGTTTCCAAGGAAATATTCCAATAAGTAAAAATAGTAGGCGTATATAACCTTATATAAAATTGCCTTAATTTTATCTCATTTTAATTTGTTTAATTTCATTTTTAATCGTATTTTTTGCGTACCCTGTATCATTATGTATCGAAATTTGTTATGAAATCCGTTATTCGAGTCCTTTGTCCACAACAAAACTTATTCAAGTGAAACAATGAATGCTTTCGAATGAAGAAATTGGCAGATATTTGTTGCAAACGTCATTTTCGCATACAAAATTAAAAATGTCAAAAACGGTATGACACACAAAATATGTCTAGAAGTAATATACTAGGTGTTCCATTTAAAATAAGAAAGATGATATTCACCCAAGAAAAATTAACCACTGTATATTCAAAATTAAAATAAATTAAAGGTTTGTAATACCTCAATTAACTTTTGTATTTAACTTTTAGTTCCATCCCCTATAGTATTTGAAATAAGGTAATGTTCCAACATAAACGGCCCACCCTATACAAATTGCATTTCGCGATTAACGCGAAATGCAATTTGTATAGGGTGGGCCGTTTATGTTGGAACATTACCTTATTTCAAATACTATAGGGGATGGAACTAAAAGTTAAATACAAAAGTTAATTGAGGTATTACAAACCTTTAATTTATTTTAATTTTGAATATACAGTGGTTAATTTTTCTTGGGTGAATATCATCTTTCTTATTTTAAATGGAACACCTAGTATATTACTTCTAGACATATTTTGTGTGTCATACCGTTTTTGACATTTTTAATTTTGTATGCGAAAATGACGTTTGCAACAAATATCTGCCAATTTCTTCATTCGAAAGCATTCATTGTTTCACTTGAATAAGTTTTGTTGTGGACAAAGGACTCGAATAACGGATTTCATAACAAATTTCGATACATAATGATACAGGGTACGCAAAAAATACGATTAAAAATGAAATTAAACAAATTAAAATGAGATAAAATTAAGGCAATTTTATATAAGGTTATATACGCCTACTATTTTTACTTATTGGAATATTTCCTTGGAAACATTTATCTATCACAAATAATATACTGTTACCATATAAGTTCAATTAGTGTAAGGTGGCTATGGTGGCATTTAATCAAAACAATTTCTAGAATGCTGCCTCCTTGGAAGTGTATTACTGTCATAATTCAAATATTTTTGGAAAAAGTAAATAAATTTAATATATTCCCTTTCTTGCGTATCATGTTTACCGCAGAGAAAAAGACTGATATGTTAGAAAGTTACATATCCAACAATAGAAACCGAACCCTGAATAAAGAAAAAAATAGACGTCCTCATATTGTGTTTATTATTTTGTTGCATTTTATGGAGAGACTGAGAAAATATATTTGCTATTATTATTCGGACAGGTGAGTCCATATTTACAACTTCAACTAAAATTTTTTTATCACCCACACCCATTACTAGAGCAACAACATTAATAAAAAAACAAGGAAGTTACAAGAACAGGTAAAACTTCTGTCAAAGTAAGGTACGCCATTTGAAGGTTCAGAATAATAGGTTCCGTATTTTTTGATTAGAATTTAAATTCCCAACGTTATTTAGAGCGTTTAAATATTATCCATCTGTTTGTGGGAAATGAAGTGCACGAAAGGAAACGACGAAATTTAATTTGGAAGCAGGATGGCACACTGTAGAAAATGAATTGGGGAGAATGGTAGTTACGCCTGACCTCCAAGGACTTAACTCCCCTTGATTTTTTCCTGTGGAGTACACTTAAGGATCTAGTTTGCAAACACAAACCGTCAACTGCGGAGGAACTTAAACGTCGGATAAGAAAAAATGTATCGGCTATTTAAATGGGACCGAATCTGTTAGTAATGCCATTACGTATTACGTATTTAGAAACTCTTTATATTATTTATATTGCTCAAAGTGGAGGATATATTGAACAACTATTACAATTGTTATTATCCTTGGAAGCTATTAATTTTTTATTGATCGTTTGTTAATAAAATATTCACCAACGTTATCGCGTATCCTTGGTCTTATTCTGTAAAATTGTAAATCATAGTGGAAGCACTCTAGCACTTGCCGTCACACCTACCTTACGCTAACTGAACTTAATTGGCAACAGCATATAAGTAAAGGAAAAAGTAAAAATATAAGGCATATACAACCTTATATAAAATTGCCTTAATTTTTAATGCTAAATATGACAAGATTATAAAAATAGATAGTTTCCGTTTAAAAAAAAAAATTTTTTTGGCAGTCTTTAATTTCATTTTTAATCTTATTTTTCGCGTACCCTGTATTAATATGTATCACAATTTCATCTACAACAAAAACTTACTCAAATGCTTCCGAATGAAGAAATTCACAGATATTTTACGCGTTGCAAATGTTATTCTTCTTATAAAAAATTCGAAATGTCAAAAACGGTATAGGACGTTAAACACAAAATATGTCTAGAATTTTGTATAGAATTCAAAAATGAGTTAATATACTAGGTGTTCCATTATCACGAAAAATTAAACACCCTTTACATACAAAATTAAAATAAATCCAAGGTTTGTTATACCTCAATTACCTTTTGTATTTAACTTTTGGTCCCATCCCCTATAGTTTCTGAGATAAGATAGTAGATAGAAGATAAACGGCCCACCCTATACAAATGAAAAGAGTTACTGAGGAACATGTTTTGAAAACAACTTACTTATTTTTAATTAAAAAAAATGTTGTATTTCACAATTACCGACGGAGCACCAACAGTTTTCAATTCTTTTGTTGTATTATATTAATTATTTAGTTCAAACGTCTTTATCTAATTTACGTCAAATATTACGTTTACATTTGTGAAGCCTTTCGCACCATCCTTTTTTTCTTAATTTTCTTGTAAACTACGACTCGTATTTATATGAACTTTTTTCATTTTTTGAAATGGCGAATCTCCAGCCAAGAGTTAACATCTCTTTTTGAAACACCCTGTTTAATAAAAATTATTCGTTCAGCCCAAGTTTTCACCACTCGCTCGAATAAGAAAAGGTTTGTCTTAAAAAATATAATATTCGTATATGTAAAAAAATTTACGCTAAAAATTAAATTTCCGATCATTTACGCAAGGAAATAGTAGCGCGAACAGTTTATAAATCAAATAATGTAGTACTACAAACTTGAACATACTTCCTACTTGCTAGAAATATGTCCACTTTCCAAGAATACTTGAGAGAAGTTGCTGTTTAATATTTTGTTTGTCCAAACACTAACTATTCAAATTCGTAACTATTAATAAATATTTCTTCAGCTTTTGAGATTCTATAAACAACAAAAATGAAAGTTCCAAAGAAGTAATAGGTTACCGCTGTATGCTCCTCCAACGCTTTGCATTCCTCTAAATATGTATTTGCCAATTCGATTTTTAATTCTTCGTATTTATCGGCACTATTTTTGTTATTCAATACGGTTTTTCGTTTTATAGTCAAACTCCTCGAATATTCTTCCTCGTAGTAAGTTTCATCCGATGTGTTCATCGAATAATCTTCCTTCGTTTCCTTTTTTAAATCGATACGTCTCTGTGATAGAATCAAGTCCAGTTCCTCCATTAGTATTTTTCGTTTAAAAATATATCTGTCAAGTTTTTTATGTCAAAGAAATGTACGTCAAAACACCTCGCATACGTACGTGCCATGTCAAGTTAGCGCAGTTTGGGAAGTTCGGTGCAGTAAACACCAAATTAAGCTACAAACTGAGCTACTTATGCCTCTTGACAGGATCGCATAAATCGAAATATTTTTCTATAGATTTCATCGATTATTTCGATGTGCATAGTCAATCAATCAACCTAAAGCTAAAGTTATTCAAATTTTCAACTAAAATTTAGCACCAAAGGTATATTTATACATCATATCAGTGCCGTGTCAGTTCATTATCAGTGCCAATCAGTATCGATCAGGGATACCAATTCACACACATCTGTAGTAAGTCCTATGCATTCAGTGAAGTACAAGATCACATGTTTCACAAATGAAGAATTGGGATTTATTGCTACAGCTTTAGATGAGCAAGTGGAAGAAAATCATACAAAGAAACTATCATTCCCGACTTTTAAAAAAAATCACGAAGCGGACACTGATGGTAAAAAATCGGTTTTACTCTGGTTTTTCTTTTCACTGATACTTACACTGAAGGGATCCGGCACTGATACGGCAATGATATGTATAAATAGACCTTTATGGAGGCAAAAATAAATTTTACCCGACAGGTTATTGCGATTTCATCTGTTTGTTTCACGGTCATGCTTTCAGACTAACTTTAAACATCCAATCATTAGATATACGTCTCATAGTGAGGGCTCACAGACAAATTAAATACCTGTCACGTATTGTAGATATACCAAACAATAATGCATTTTTTTAAATTTTTACCTGGGGTCATCGCCCACGCACATTATGTTTTAGTCGGCCAATACATAGAATAATTGGGTATGGTAAAAATACAACACCCAAAGAGTTCTCTCTTGTTTTTTTCAACTGAGTGAACCTTTTTTTTTTCATTTCTTATTTCTTTACTGAGTGGATTCTTGTACAGAAGTTAATCTAGAAGTTAAGATGAATCAGATCAGGCTAATTAGCAGGACACCAAATTAGATGCACCTATGAACAACTTAATGAATTCAAATACCTAAGGTGTGGAAATCACACTTAGAATAGAGCGGATGTGTAAAGTGGAATAACCGGCAGTGGCTGGCTTTCTAGATATGACTTGAACGTGGATAAGTGCAAGATGAAAAAATAGAAGGCTTCGAAATGCGGTGTTACGGGACAATGCTAAAGAAATTATTGGTAGACAGGATTAATATTAGATATGTTGCATACAACTACCATATATAGTAGTGGTCTAATTCATAAGACTTCATTCGTATCTGGCAAAATAGAAGGGAGACGTTCAGCTGGTAGTAGTCATGGTTTAAAAACCTGTGGTTATAGAATGTAACCTTTAAAACACGTTGTCGCATGACCATGATACAGATATAGTGGATTGTAACAAGACCCGTACTTTGCTTATCCATTATTAGCTCTAAAATTGCCTGATGTGATAATTACCCTGTGGAGTTTATAATCGGACATTCATTCTGCAGGAGATTGGTGAGATTGGGCACGGATAGTTTAAAACCAAGATCAATACCAATCTTTAGTCAAAATTATTGCATGGAATATATAAATGCTTATATGAAGAATAATTGTTATTGCGTGATAGCATGCATAACTCATTATAGGTCGTGAATTATGTCCATCATACTTCCAAACTGAGCAATCAAATTAGCGGGTGAAACACAAAATAGATTAGATCGTAATAACGTTTATTTCATAAATAAATACCTCGTGGCGTTGTGGATATAAGAAAACAATAAAGGTAGCAAATTACTGGATCGCTATAAAGTAAAATAAGCAGAACTACAGAATTTTATTAGTATGGTATGATAGCATATTCGCCTAAACCAATAATCACAGGTTGGAAGGTGATACAAACAGAAATGTCGTGCTATCTTAGATTTTTAGATACATGGTGATTTTTAAAATGTTGCATTTTTAGACATTCTTTGCAGTTTGGTTCCGCATTAACTTATCGAAAATATGGAAACTGATCCGAAAACGAAAGCAGTGAATAGTTAAAGTTTTTCAAGTTGGCAAGACATTGATAAGCACCCTGTATGAAATAAATACTTACGCTTTCGTGAACTGGCAATACATTTGAATATCTTGTAGTCTATTCCTGTCAATATAAAAGATTCGAATTAGAGAACGATAAAGTGTAAACATCTATTTAACCTACAAAAATATTCTTGTTTGACTTACTTCAAGTATTAAAATAATTATAAACAGAACTCTACCTTATACCTTACCATATGAAATATTTTTTCATAGCGATTCTGAACTCGAAAACGCACGAATGATGAAATTAAAGAAAGATGGATCTTGAAGGAAGTGAGCAGATAAACACAATGCAATTTAAACGGCATTTTAGGTTAGAGCCACATTCCTTTGAAGATTTGCTTGGGAGAGTAAATAATTTGTATAAGCCTTCAAAATTCGGGCATCCAGAAAAACCTCTGGACTTGAGTTTACTTATTTGTATATAGTACTTGGCAATAGTTCATAGTTTGAGGTAAGTTTGAGTTTATCCACTACAGCTTTTTGCTTTCGAAAAATCGCTGGGCGGGACAAATTCGTAGCGCGTAAAAACCGCTTCTCTTCATATTGCGTCATTCACGTCTCCCCGAACTTCAAAGTTAGGCAAACTTTGGTAAATACAAAAATTTATGTAAATAATAGCGATGTTCATTGATAATTCTTCAATTATCTCTGTATGAGAGACGAAGCATGAGACTCTCTCCCATACAAGTTATGATACTGTTTAATCTAAATTGTCCCACGTTCTATAGTTTTACATTTACGGCTAAAAATTTACCCATGAAAACGATAACTTGAAGAATCTTTTTGTTTTGTTTTTTACCCAAAATGGACACACCCTGTACAAAATCAAAAAAATGACCGATGTAAAAGTTAAAGCCCTGGATCTCCCACGTCTCGTAGTATATGAATTTTTCCAATAGAGTAAATGGTTTTCGAGTAAATACATGTTTTCTGAAAGCATGCAGTACGCCGCAATGGTAAATGACGTCATGGCGTGTAGATTGAGAGCCAGATACAGCGACTGTCACATGGAATTTTTCAAATATCTCAAGAAGCGGGTACAATAGACGAAAACCGTAAATACAAAAATTATAGCTCTTGATACGGCCTTCATTACTGTATAAACCAAATAGAAATATTTTTCACGTATTTTCATTTACGGCTAATAATTTAATGGCGGAAGGGCAATTGAAAAACTCTGTAAAAATGCCAAAAATAAAAGTTATAGTGCTGGATCTTCCGAGTTTTCTGGTTCAAGAATTTTGCCAAACGGGTGAACAATATTAGAGAAAATAATTTTGTTCTGGAAGCCAAAATCTCTCAAAAAAAATTACAAATATTTTTAAAAAATACTTCTCGATATTTAATGGGGTCCAGTTTTATCACTTTAAATGTAAGTGTGGACTTCTACCTCTCTGCCAAATCTGAAATCGGCAGCCGCAAATGTATTACGTTTTTTAATATTGCACGGAATATATTATTGCCAATTTTCAATATTTTTTCTTAACCCTGTACATCTTTCAAAAATTGTCAGGAATATAAGATTATGACCCAAATCTTCAGCCTCTTTCCATTCCAAATTTTTTTCGGTAGCGTAAACGGTTTCCGATTAATGATTTTTCTCTTTTTTCTCGTTTTTCTATTCGGAACTTACCCCAACATAAACGTCTACTAAACTGCGAAATAGGGTATTTTCTTTTTTCCTTCCCCAAATTTTTAAAAGATTTTGTAATTTACACGTTTGGCGCCCGCACAACAACAAATGGTTTGCCTTTTCTTCATTCGAAATCTTTAGTTTGATTAAAATTATACGACACTGCTTTTTCGAAATTTTCGTTTTCTTTTTACGCACCGTTTTGTCTGAACAAAAAACCGCTCTCGTGCCTGTTTTAATTTTGAAAAGTAACTTGTAAAAAATGATTGGTTTTACGGCCAAACTAATTGATAGGAAATATAATTTTTATTTGTACAAAAAATTAACGGCTTTGTGACGGTTTCATATTTCAATGGTAAAATTTAGCATTTTTAAAGTGAGAGTGCTGGCACATTTGCGAAGTAACGGGTTTATTTTATTAGTACCTTGTAGAATTAATTGTACTGTCCATTTCCTTCACCTTTTGCTGTTTGGCGAGTGCTTCTTAACAATTAAAATTCTTGTTTATTAGGTTCATATCGATTTTGCAATTTGAACACACGTTCTTTTGTAGACTCGGTTCCTTTAGTTTCGGACTTGTACTCCCCGGCCGATTGTGTTGCCGAACCATAAATATTTTATGCTGCAACGGCTGTGTGCGTGGCCCCTTGTTCGCTTGGTTTTCTCTTAAGTGACACCGGTTTACTGAGAGATACTAATGCAAAAAACAGAGTATTAGTTGCGCATTAGAAGGAGTCATAACCATTACCATCTGTCACCCTATGAGACTAGGGACCACATTTGCTTTTCATTGCTTCGGTATTCCTTGGCGAGCCTAGTAAACATTGTTTTGTTTCTTAACCTATTCTTCCTCGATTTTCTGTGACTGGCCGTCCGGTCGCCACCATGGATAGCGTTCGGGTAATTCGATCTCGTTGACGCAACCTCGATTCTTTGGCACGGGCCATACGGCCATCACCACAGATATAGTTCGGTTGTTCTTTCTACTGGCGGCGTACCGTCGACTAGGTTGGCAAGAGTGGCGTTTTCCCTCTAATTTTTTGTGCCCGTTTAGCCTTTTAATAAAACTGGTTGTCTGAATCGTCCGGCATTTTGTACGCTGGCTTTTGAAGCTTGGGGTTGTGGCAGATTTTCTTTTGTGTGACCGATTTCTTTTTGAGCCGGTAGTGCTACCCCAATAAGAGGGGGATATGTGAATTGGTCACTAATTTATGATTTCCCATACTTTTGGATCTATTTGGAGTTTGGAATGGGAATCTTCCTCAACGAGGGATTTTGAAAAGAATTGTCATTGCCCCATATTTCCAGAAAACCCTCGAATCGAGGTAAGTTACCTTTTGGAACCATTTCGCCACCTAATCAGTGTTCCTCAATTTATGCCGATTTTATTTTAGGGTTTTTTTTTTTTCCAATTAGTATTGTACGTATTGTTGCTCCGTTTCCCGCAAACCTTCCACGTGGTTTCTTCTTTCACCGGAATACCAGACCAGGCTTGGTGTCTTGCAGTGTATGCTATCTCTTGGGTACATGTTTAGTTGTGGAGTTTCCCCTATCGAGCAGCCGGCTTTCCGGACGGACTTTGCTGGGTTAACTGAGACTGCCCACCTGCGGCTGTCTCATTGAGCCACCATTCCAACTTGGCTTGGTCCCCGGGATAGTGACAGACAGCTGTGTAACGTTCGGGACATCTTGAGGTTTGGGTAGCTTAAGTGGCCTGTTCTCTTCAAGAACGGTTTGCGGAACTTATAGCCTTAAATTATAGTGTCTTACATTCTTTTGCACCGCCAAAACTTGAAGGTGAGATTTGACACTCACACCTACCACCAGGTTGAAGGAAATAAATTATTGTTCGTGATTCACTTGTTTATTTCCTTTACGGGTTGGAACCTCGGGTTGATAAGTCTACCTTTTTCGAATCACGTGGCGCCTACCTACCACCTTCCGGGACTGACCGAGGTGCCCTTCGCCGCCTTCCAACCTGGCTTTGGTTTAGTATATATATTTTTTTTCTTTTCTACTTTATTAATTTTTCTCCTTTGTTAATGAGCTAGCCTTGGCATTGTCTTACCTCACTATTAAATTACGAATTTAATTAATTAATGCGTTTCTTTTTCACGACCCTGAGATGGAGAGGTAAGAAACTGGCGCCCAACTGAATATTTTTTCTGAGTGTTCAAAATATTTGATTCTCTTCAAGTTTCGGTGGTTCTTTTATAACAAGTTTGTATATATTGCCGTTTTACTATGCAATGCATTTCATTTTTGCGGTTTAATTAATTAGTGTTGTACATATACAGTTGCGATATATTGTTATTTGTTAATTTTTGATTGTGTGATATTTGGACGATATCTATACCAGGTGGATACATTTTTTGGTATATATCCCTTTACTTGTGGAGGATAACTGTTGCTATTTTTTTTCAAATCGAAGCACTGCGGAATTTTTGTATATTCAATATCGGTAAAGTTGTATTTGTGTTTGCATTGGAAAACTATTATTGTTAAGAATTTTTTTTTGGAGGTGTCAAATTTCACAAAATTCTAGTACTTGGCTGGTGGTTATAACGGTGACTTCAAAATTGAGGGAACAGTGTGATTGCAATCCTCCGACCTCTTCTGTGATTTGGAAATTTATTTAAAAGCTTTTAGAAGTAATTACCGATAGTTCTGTATACTTTGCCACGTTTTCAGTTTATTTTTCACGGATCTTATTTGATTATTACTATTATTATTATTTTCAATTTGCGGCTTCTTTGATCAGCCACAGGTGGCCTAGTGCATCGCGAGTTGTGTGCGGGTGGTATTGTGTTGGTCCATTATTTGGTTGCTTCTATTGCGCTATCGTTCTCCCGTTTTTCTTTTCCTATTTTCCTTATGCCAGGAAGGGGTGGGGAATTTAATTATTTAAATTTTAAATGGAGATTAATCGGCTTTGGAGTGATGAATTGACTTGGGAGTTAGCTGCTAGAGGTTGTGATGTGGGGTCTACAGTGGATGAAAAGAGAGCTCAGTTGCGGGAAGCATTTCAGCGGAACATTCGGGAGGATATTAACATTCATTTTGAGCCATCTTCTGAATTGGGCATATGTGCATCTAAGTTGGATGAATTGGTGGGCCTTATTCAAGAGTTTGATGCGGAGAATAGAGAGAATGAATTCAAGAAAATTTACAGCAGGCTAATGCATGTCAAAAGCAGATTGCACAGAGTGGTAGCTGAGGGTCAGGACTTGAAATCAAAGAAACAAAACCTGATGTTTTTATTGAGTGGGTGTTTTGACGCCTTGCAGGACGCGAATCACATCGCCAGCCTTTGCCAGACTAGTGTTGGAGCAATGTGCACACAAAATGAATTTATTCATCCGGAGAGAATGGATGCTCCTGTGGGTAATTTGATAGATCTGGGAGGTGCAGCACCTGATCATAATCCTACTTTGGAGAGGCCGGTAGACTCTGGATTATCACGATCGCTCAATAATGATGTAGATTCCAACCTTACAGGGAACTCGTTTGGAGATGCAAGGAGGCGAATAACGGAATTTGAATTGCAGAATTTAGCTCAAACAATCAACCGTCGAGCCTGTACCCAGTTGGCCGATCGGTTGGCCGCATTTACAATTTGTCCGATTCCTTTTATGACTGAGGAGGCAACTTCTAGTACTCGTCGAGTATCATTTGCGACTAATCCTGACTCAAGCGCGGTACCAATGATCCAAACGTGCTGTCAATCCGGAGGAAACAGTACTTCTAGGCCAAATGGCAGCATATCGTTAATTACAAACCCAGTGAGTCACATTGGTGCACCGTCTCATGCAGGCTTGTCTAATGAGAGAGATGTGCCTCGATCCTCAGGATCATTCGTACCAATACACAAATGGAACGTTTTCTTTAATGGTAGTGGCAGTGTCACTTCATTTATTGAAGATATAGAGCATTTGGCGGAGTCAAGAGGAGTGACTGAAGATCAGTTGTTCCATTCAGCTTACGAAATCTTGAGAGGAGATGCACGAGATTGGTATACGCCCCGAAGGCGGTCGTTCCTTGGCTGGCCCGATTTAAGACAAAAGCTCCGCGATGCATTTCTGCCTCTGAACTACGACGAAGATTTGTTGGACGATATTAAGAGACGTACTCAGGGTCAAGATGAACGATTGCTATTATACGTTACAAGGATGCAAAATCTTTTTATGAAATTGTCTTCTAGCAAACCGTCCGAGAGCGAGCAAGTTAACATTATTAGAAGAAATCTATTACCACACTTACAGGTAGCCTTGAGCTTTCAAGAAATCGCCACCATCGAGAGTCTTTTGGAAAGGGGAAGAGCTGCCGAGGAGATACACTGGCGCGCACAACAATACTGTCCCCCACCTGCGCATCCTCGTCTAGTGCAGGAACCTCATTTGGCGTATCGTCACCAAACTGCAAACCGTCCTGTTCAGGTCAGAGCGGTGGAGACGGCAGTCCAAAGTCCTAGAGCGCAGCCTCGCTGTGATTTCCCAAGGAGACCAATTGAGTGTTGGAATTGCGGCCAGACGGGTCACAGACGATCCAGTTGTCCTCAATCACGTCGCTTATTTTGTTTTCGATGCAAGCAGCCAGGTTATACTATTAGAAACTGTCCAGAGTGCTCAAAAAACGAGACTCAGGGGAATTAAGTGGTCGGTTAGTGTCCCCTGTGAATGTTTCGACGACCGATAATGTACACACTTCTGCTTTTCTTCAGAAGCGAGCATTGATTGATTACGTAATATCCCATTCAAATCAGGATCAGAGACCGCATATAGAGGTTACCGTTTTGGGACATCCCATTCTGGGTTTGTTAGACTCTGGGAGTAGTGCCACTTTAGTTGGGAAGTCAGGTTATATGACATTGATGCATTTAGGTTTGAAGTTGGATACCTCTCGGAAAACGTTGTGCTCTGTTGCGAACGGAAATACTTGTCGGAGTATTGGATCCGTAAAGACGCCAATGTCCCTGATGGGGAGGGTGTCTATTATAGATGTTTTAGTGGTACCGGAGCTATCAAATAACTTAATTTTGGGAACCGATTTTTGGATTTCAATGGATGTAGTACCGAATTTGAAAAGGAACGAGTGGCGTTTTGGAGAATACCCTATGGTGGAGGTTTGTGGTATTACGGACGAGAGCACTTTGACTGAGGACCAACGAGAAAGATTGAACTCTTTAGTGGATGAAAAATTTGAAAGAATGAGCAAAGGTTTGGGGTATACTACAGTGGCGACTCATGAGATTGTCTTAGAGGAGAACGTTAAGCCCATTAAACAGCGATATTATCCCGTCTCACCCTTCAAGCAGAAGATCCTTGATGAAGAAGTTAAGAAAATGCTTGAAATGGACGTCATCGAGCCTTCTAAGAGCGCTTGGTCTTCACCAGTACTTCTTGTGCCCAAAGAGGACAACGCCTATCGATTTTGTGTAGACTACAGGGCACTTAATAAGGTTACTAAGAAAGACGCATACCCTTTACCATACGTTTCATCAATTTTGGACAGGCTGCGTGGAGCCAGATATTTAAGTTCCATGGACATTAAGTCGGCATTTTGGCAAGTGGGAGTGAAGAAGGAGTGTCGAGAGTATACCGCATTTACAGTACCACAACGGGGACTTTTTCAGTTCAAGCGAATGCCGTTCGGGCTTACTAACGCACCGGCAACTTGGCAGAGACTTATCGATGCCGTCCTCGGCTCAGATTTAGAACAGTATGTTTTGGTGTATCTGGACGATATTATAATAATTTCTCCCGACTTTGAAACGCATTTAATCATTTTGGGTAAGGTATTTGATCGCCTAATGAAAGCAGGTTTAACATTAAGCCCTGGGAAGTGTAAGTTTTGTATGCCTTCCCTTAATTATTTAGGATTTGTAGTTGACTGTAAAGGTCTTCATGTAGATGTCAGAAAAGTTGAAGCCATAATGACGGTTCCTCCGCCCAAGAATATTACAGAGATTAGGAGATTTCTAGGTATGGCTGGTTGGTACCGAAGATTTGTGCCAGATTTTTCCACCCTGATCGCGCCGTTAACCAAATTGACCCACAAGAATGCCTCTTTCGTCTGGGATAGCAATTGCGAGGCTGCCTTTAATCATATTAAAAATGCACTTGCCTCAGCTCCTATATTAACGTGTCCAGATTTCTCGAAACCCTTTGTCCTTCAGACCGACGCTTCTGCTTATGGACTTGGCGCTGTTCTGACCCAAGAATCGGGCGACGGAGAAAAGGTAATCTGCTTCTTGTCACGTTCGTTGACAAAACAGGAGCGTAATTATTCCACTACTGAGCGTGAGTGTTTAGGTGTCATTTGGGCTGTCGAAAAACTGCGCAATTATCTTGAAGGGAGCCATTTTACTATTGTCACGGACCATGCTTCACTCATTTGGCTTAATAATCTGAAAGACCCAACCGGAAGATTGGCCAGATGGGCTCTTCGTTTGCAACCCTATGATTTTGACATCGTACACCGAAAAGGGAAAGATAATGTCGTTCCGGATTTTCTTTCGAGAAGTGTCCCGATCAACGTGGAAGTTGTTAGTACGAGTCCTGAGCAAGTCCTTGATTTTGGCAGTAGTACTGATGCGTGGTATAGGAAGATGATAAGTAATATTGAGAGTCGACCGGAGCAATTTCCTCAATGGCGTGTGGAGAATAATATTGTATATAAATATGTAAAGTGTCCGATTCCAGAACTTACTGCGCAGTCTGACTATTGGAAGATTGTAGTACCCAAGGATCACCGAAATAAAATCTTTAGGAAGTATCATGACGAGCCCGTTTCCGGTCATGTTGGAACTTATAAGACTTATTGGAAAATTCATAATAAATATTTTTGGCCGAAGATGAGAGCAGATGTAAGGAAGTATGTTCGTAGTTGTCGCATTTGTGCCCAACACAAGCCGGAGCAAAAGGCCTCAGCAGGTCATATGGGTACACGACCTGAGATAAACCGCCCATGGCAAATGATAAGCCTTGACTTTATGGGACCATATCCTAGAAGCAAGAAGGGTTACTCCTACCTCCTTACAGTATGCGATTACTTCAGCAAGTTCGTTGCTCTGTGTCCATTACGGAGCGCTACTTCAAGCGCCCTGTGTCGTTTCGTGGAAGAGCAAATATTTCTGGTGTATGGAGTGCCTCAGTTCCTCATTTGCGACAATGGCAAACAAATGAGAAGCAAGGAATTTAAAGCCTTGTGTTCCAGATATCATGTGAAAATCTCGTATACCGCATATTACCACGCGCAGGCGGACCCTGTTGAGCGGTACAACAAGATTGTGAAAACCATGGTTTCCATCTATTTGGGAGAGAATCACAAAGAATGGGACAAAAATCTTGCTGCAATTGGATGCGCTATAAGAACTTCTCGAAGTGAAACCACAGGTTATACCCCATACTTTGTCAATTTTGGACGAGAGTATGTCGGAGATGGTACCGAGTATCGTTATATGTTTAACAATGGTAATGATGATCGAGTTGAAGTACAGACCGAGATGAAAGCACGCGTAATAGGTTATAGAAAACTTTTTGAGGATGTCAAAGCCCGTATAGCTAGAATGGCGGACCGATCCCGTAAAATATACAATTTGCGTAGGAGACCAGTTCACTATCAGGTCGGAGATCGGGTTTGGAGGAAAAATAAAATTCTCTCCGACGCGTCGAAAAACCTCAATGCTAAACTTTGTCCAAAATTTATAGGCCCCTTCACGGTTAAGCGTAGAATAGGAGGTTGGACGTATGAGTTGACGAATAGTCAGGGTAGGTCGTCGGGTGTTTGGCATGTTAAAGATTTAAAACCTACTTATTTTGCTTCTGATGACGATTGATTTAGTTTTGGTGAACAACTGGTTTGGATTTACAATCTATTCTTCAGACAGTTGTTTTCGTGGGTTAGAGGTGGGTTACTTACTTATTAATAAGCACTGAAGTTTATGAATTTTCTGTCTCTAAACTTTTCAGTTGCTGTTTGAAGGCCGTACATCGATGCCTGACCAGTCTGTTATTCTTTTGACAGATTTGGTAAGCTTTTTTTATATACTAAATCATATTGAGAGTGTTGGAGAGTTATCACCAACAAGGTAGGGCTCCTGCGAGCTCTCACCTTTTCTTTCCCGATTAGTGCCTTTGGTCTTGTTATGCCAGGTTGATCTTGCGCGGCCGCGTGCGTCGGTTTCGCTTGGTGGTGGAGGTGTAATCCTGTGGGCTGTTGTGAGGGCTAATACACGAGACTTGTTTACCGCTGTAGTAACCTGTGCAATTTTAGCCTACTAGGTCGACTTAACATCGCGGTATATAGATTACCGACGGCCTAGTGTTACCACTCTAGTCTAGAGGTTTTCCCTTCTGCTTCCGGTGGATTCGTCGTTGCGCTGTTGTTGGGGATCACTTGGGTATAGCTAACCTCTTTTAAATTTTTTTTTTTTTTCGGCTTCTTATACGGCTCTCTGGCCCAATGGGTGTCGTGCGGTTTCACTGCTGCGTCTCGCAAGTATGTGTTGGTGAGTGCGATGGATGTCTTTGGCGTGGAGCTTAGTATTGGGGGGCTCGAGATTGGCCCGAATGGTAGCTTCGGCGAGCCAATCAATTTATGGGAGGTCTCGGCTACTGGTATTCAAGTGGCCCGCCTTAGATGTGGTAGTGTCTGATGTGCGACAGTAGTGGGTTAGGGATTAACCTGTCAAAATTATTCAGTTGGTATTAGTGGATGCGCAGGCTCCACTAGGTAGTGTCGAGCGCAACAAGAGTGCGCGCGATACTGCTGTTTCACTAGTTGTAAGTTCTTGTTTTTTTTTCCTTCGTGCTTTACCGAGTTTTCGGGTGATATTGCTGCTCTTTTACTAATATTTAAGTTTTTTTTTCTTCGGGCGTTTCGGCAAGTTGTACGCTATTTTGCTGTTCTGGTGGAAGTCCATGTGTCGATCGGTGTTCACCTCTGACGGAGGAACGGGGGAGTGTGACGGTTTCATATTTCAATGGTAAAATTTAGCATTTTTAAAGTGAGAGTGCTGGCACATTTGCGAAGTAACGGGTTTATTTTATTAGTACCTTGTAGAATTAATTGTACTGTCCATTTCCTTCACCTTTTGCTGTTTGGCGAGTGCTTCTTAACAATTAAAATTCTTGTTTATTAGGTTCATATCGATTTTGCAATTTGAACACACGTTCTTTTGTAGACTCGGTTCCTTTAGTTTCGGACTTGTACTCCCCGGCCGATTGTGTTGCCGAACCATAAATATGTTATGCTGCAACGGCTGTGTGCGTGGCCCCTTGTTCGCTTGGTTTTCTCTTAAGTGACACCGGTTTACTGAGAGATACTAATGCAAAAAACAGAGTATTAGTTGCGCATTAGAAGGAGTCATAACCATTACCATCTGTCACCCTATGAGACTAGGGACCACATTTGCTTTTCATTGCTTCGGTATTCCTTGGCGAGCCTAGTAAACATTGTTTTGTTTCTTAACCTATTCTTCCTCGATTTTCTGTGACTGGCCGTCCGGTCGCCACCATGGATAGCGTTCGGGTAATTCGATCTCGTTGACGCAACCTCGATTCTTTGGCACGGGCCATACGGCCATCACCACAGATATAGTTCGGTTGTTCTTTCTACTGGCGGCGTACCGTCGACTAGGTTGGCAAGAGTGGCGTTTTCCCTCTAATTTTTTGTGCCCGTTTAGCCTTTTAATAAAACTGGTTGTCTGAATCGTCCGGCATTTTGTACGCTGGCTTTTGAAGCTTGGGGTTGTGGCAGATTTTCTTTTGTGTGACCGATTTCTTTTTGAGCCGGTAGTGCTACCCCAATAAGAGGGGGATATGTGAATTGGTCACTAATTTATGATTTCCCATACTTTTGGATCTATTTGGAGTTTGGAATGGGAATCTTCCTCAACGAGGGATTTTGAAAAGAATTGTCATTGCCCCATATTTCCAGAAAACCCTCGAATCGAGGTAAGTTACCTTTTGGAACCATTTCGCCACCTAATCAGTGTTCCTCAATTTATGCCGATTTTATTTTAGGGTTTTTTTTTTTTTTTTCTAATTAGTATTGTACGTATTGTTGCTCCGTTTCCCGCAAACCTTCCACGTGGTTTCTTCTTTCACCGGAATACCAGACCAGGCTTGGTGTCTTGCAGTGTATGCTATCTCTTGGGTACATGTTTAGTTGTGGAGTTTCCCCTATCGAGCAGCCGGCTTTCCGGACGGACTTTGCTGGGTTAACTGAGACTGCCCACCTGCGGCTGTCTCATTGAGCCACCATTCCAACTTGGCTTGGTCCCCGGGATAGTGACAGACAGCTGTGTAACGTTCGGGACATCTTGAGGTTTGGGTAGCTTAAGTGGCCTGTTCTCTTCAAGAACGGTTTGCGGAACTTATAGCCTTAAATTATAGTGTCTTACATTCTTTTGCACCGCCAAAACTTGAAGGTGAGATTTGACACTCACACCTACCACCAGGTTGAAGGAAATAAATTATTGTTCGTGATTCACTTGTTTATTTCCTTTACGGGTTGGAACCTCGGGTTGATAAGTCTACCTTTTTCGAATCACGTGGCGCCTACCTACCACCTTCCGGGACTGACCGAGGTGCCCTTCGCCGCCTTCCAACCTGGCTTTGGTTTAGTATATATTTTTTTTTTCTTTTCTACTTTATTAATTTTTCTCCTTTGTTAATGAGCTAGCCTAGGCATTGTCTTACCTCACTATTAAATTACGAATTTAATTAATTAATGCGTTTCTTTTTCACGACCCTGAGATGGAGAGGTAAGAGCTTACCATTATTTTCCTAAAAAATACTCAGCTCACACTGTTTTTAATTTTTCGTCCAAATACAATACGAGATTACTCCTGTGAATGCTATGAACTAGCAAACATAAATTAATGACTTTGGTTCTAACACTTAATGTACGAAATAGTACAAATAATCTTTCTACACAACTGTTAGCTATGCAAATCTTATACTTTAGATGAGTTTAGATTAAAAAAAATTTCATTGAATCATTTACGTTGGGTTTTACAAAGTTCCGTGGTTCGAGGTTAAATTTACTTAAACGTTCAAAATTCGGGAGAGCGTTTTTAAAAACATTTATTTACACAGAAAGCGAAATAAAATTTTATTCAAACTGGCCGATACAAAGGCTGGAGTAATTAAGAGCACATTTTACAATATGACAATCGAATAATTAGGGCTTTTGATGCGATGTCAGCGATGCGTTATCTTCGCTTAGCTTTGGGCTTCGTCTGCAGTTTGGGACATATAACTATTTTATTATGTTTTAAATCGGAAAACAACACGCGTTTTAACTTGTTTCCCAACAAACTAAACAAAAAAGTCTAACTGAAAATTGAAAGAATTTTAATTCCATATAACCTACATTAACTTAATCGTACCCGACAATCTTTGAAACGAAATCCATCAGATATCCACAATTTACAGGTGGGTTTTCTCACATTTTGCCCTCCATTCCAAACAAAAATATCTCTTATTCTAATAATACTCTAATGGCACGTAATTTCACTTATTTGCATTTTTCATTATAGTTAGTTTTTTCCCTCCACATTAAACTCAATTTCTTTTTCGTCGCATGGATGTAAATTAATCCCTCGGTAATTCGTTTTTAATTATTGCTGTTAGCTTTCTGATATTTGAATGATTATAGCCTGGCGGTTGTGGTGTAATACGTTCTTTACTAATGTTCCACTAGACACTTTATTGAAATTGTACCGTGTGTTCAATTTACCTTAATAACATTTTAATTCACTGTAACTTTTTTGTTTTTGGAGTTATCAAGGTAAACAAAAAATCAAAATATAAGGTTAGTAGTCAAGTTTTTTTTTCAAATGACGTATAAATCAAAATTCTATCAATTTTCTGACATATAAGCCTATATCATATTTTTTATATGACATATTAGTAAACAACGTTGATGGTTGAATTATTGTGCAAGTTACTATTGTTAAAATTGTTTTTCGCGAATTTAGCATCCGTGAAAGGAGTGATATGCTTCAAGTATACTTTCTGAATAATAAAAGTGCAACCGTAGCACGTCGGCAGTATATAAGACTTTATCCAGAGCGCCAAGGTCCTTCAAATCAGATATTTCCTAGACTGGCATAGAAATTTGCAGAAAACGGTAACGTATTAAGTGCTGAAAAAGTATGCCGGAATCATAATCACAATATCAAACGGGGATGCAGTTTTGTTTGGATTTTTTAAATAGATTTAATGAGAATAGTAATTTTTTGGAAAACATTTTATGGACTGATGAAAGTTCGTTTACTACCAGAAAGCGTTGTAATAGACAAAATACTCCTAAAGAAATACACTAAATAAAAACCCATGGGCACCAATCAATTAATGTATAGTGTGGTGTCATCGGTAGGCATATTTTGGGTCCAATATTTATAGATCAAAAATTAACTGAAGATCATTATTTCCAACTCTTAGAGAACCAAATTCAACAATACATAGAAGATTTACCCCTAAATATATCAGCGCTGATTATATGGCAGCAAGACGGTGCCCCTCCTCCCAATGTTGTGCAAGTTAAAAATTTTCTTAACATGGAATATCGCCGAGGTTGGATCGGGATTGGCCAGCCAACAGCCCCAACTTAACTTTAATAGATTTTTTCTTTTGGGGACACATAAAATTTCACGTGTACAGAACTTGTAATAATGTCCTGGAACTTCGGCAAAGGATTTCAGAGACAATCAATCAGTTAAGAGACAATCCGGAAACGTTACTAAATGCAAGACATCATACAATTGGAGTCTATGAGAAATATGTTCAGGAAAATGGTGGTATTTAGAATAGTTAAAAATTTTTTTACTTTACTCATTTTTAGTGTTTTTGTTCTACTTTAATTTGCAAATTATTATTGTTTTTGCAGTCAGTCACGGCACTCCTATTTTTGCCGATTTGTCACAAACGAGTGGACTAAAATACAAAGTGTGTTACATCATTGTAATCGGAATAAGATATTATATTAAACGCATATATAATATACAGAGTGTTCCATTTAAAAAAATATTTTATACGTCACTTGGGGAAAAACTAGGCTACTAACACTATATCTTGTTTTTTTGTTTACCTTGATATCTTAAAAAACAAAAAAGTTTGAACGCACGGTGTATGAAGTAACTAAGGAAATGAAATTTTCTGCTGCCAATGTAATTTTTATAATTGTCGAATAATTGTAGGTTTAACAGTTTACAGTACTGTTGGAATCAAAAAATGTTTACATAAAGATATGTCCATAACTGCTTATGCTTATATTTTCCCAAAAATAATTAATTACAATTTTCGAAACAGCTATTCTTATTTTTTAAGTTAATTATTACCGTTACCACTAACCAAAAATGTCTTCTTCAGAATTTTGTGTTATTTTAGTTTTTGAAATAATTTGTGATTTCACTTTTTCTGTGGCTAAATATTACTATGTATTCGTCTTGGAAACTTGAGGTGAAAAAATTGTGATAAAAAAAACCGTGGAAAATATTTTCACATCTTATTAAAAATGTCTCAGAGAGAATTTTTTGTTTAAATACTCGACTAGACATATAGAAGAAAACATTGTTGGCATACGTCAAATATTGTTAATGTCAAACCACACATGGAGGATAGTCTGCCCTTTTTTTTTAAGCGAATGTCTTCTAAATTCAGCTCGAAAATTTACAGTATTACGCAAATTTCTCACTAAAAGCAGCACTATATCCACAGTTTCATTTGTAAATTGCAATTTAATAGTTTTTATAAGTAAGCAAATTCAAAAATCATCAAAATATTACATTGAATGTTATATAAACGATCGTTTGCACCTTTTGAACTCATGTTCAAAGGGTGCAAAATACAGTGACTAAATTTTACGAGTTTCTTTACATAGTATGTATGTATGTATGTCGCTATAGATGAGTTTCTAGCCGCGAAGTTATAAAGCGTACATTACAATCTAACAATGATCCCAAAATTTTACGGGCAAAATGGCACCATCAAATTTAACTTCTAAATAATATTTAATCTATGTAACTTGTGCTTGGCTCTTAAAGACGATAACAGATTAGTCTAAGCTTAACTAAGTTCGGGTCACACTAAGGCACGCTCCAATTTGGTTTTTTAACTAGTAACATTTTTTTAATTGGAGTTTTAAACTATAGTACGAAGATGCTTTTTTTTTCGCTATGATTTCTAAATGGTTTATATAAGTCATAGTAATAATTGTTTTCTTTTAGATTTAAATAATCTAAAACGCCCTTTGTTGAATAACAAATAGCGCAAAATCTGAGTTTTAAAAAAATGTCAACATGAGTGTTACAGGGTTGTTGGCGAGCAATTAACTATTCTATTTTGATAACAGATGACCCCACTGCGGGATCGTAACCCATGACATACTTGAAATAGCATCGGCACACTTTTAAACCGAAACCATTTCCCGTTTTTTTGCATGTCGTAACTCACATTCAACGGTTCGCCGAATGCTAAATTTCAACCAATCGAATCCCCGATGACCTCCCGAAGTCCATTTTTACATGATAAATGTGCGAAACGTTTAACAGGCTTTCTGGCGTCACGTCCCCAGTAAGTTATATTTCATGCATTCAACTTGTAACTATTTTAAATTCGCACCATTTGTCTCGCCGTAATGCGATCTAATGGCCGCGGCAAGAAACCGAGACTGAAAAATAGTCAAGCGAAGTTTATAGATTATACTTGGTGCATATAGATCGATTATTTTTCGGACGAATTCATGTTGATTATCGTCTGGCTCCTTGAGGGCTGAGCGCCCATGGTGGCACCGCTTTCTATGATTCTTATTGTTTTTATTCCATTATTCCATTACTATATTATTTAGTTTCCGTTATTTCAACTGTTTGGAACAATAGGAACACTGAAGGACAAATAATCACAACGCTCTCTGCCATGGCGATATGACATACTTTTACGAATTATGTTTAACAGGTTTATCTAAAATGTTTCTGGAATGAGGACAAAATTTTCACGTCATCTACTCTCGCTGTTTTATTATGCTATGTTTTGATTTTTTTTGTTTTTATATATTTCAATATTACTCCACTTCTTTACGATTACGAAGTAGAGTAAGATCTGCAAAAATAAATAATTCAAAAATTCCGTGTATTTACTTCTTAATTTCTTATGGTTTGTGGTATATTATTATCTGAGCAGTAGTTTGTTGCCTAGGTGCTTATTTTTTTCTGGACAGGAACGTCTGATTTCATAAAATACTGATACGACTCTTAAAGCACTTTTTTTGAAAGTTTAGGCCACTATGTCGTTATCATGTAAAACTTCATTGTGCATATATTTCTAGTACTGTCACTGTAAAAAAAAAGGTGTCAAAGTTGTCACAAATATGTTAGCCTAAAATGGCTCCAAATACGAGCAGATAGTTAAAAAAAAGAATTGGTAGCGGTAGCTGAACATTTTAATGTAAACGAAACAACCGTTTTTTTTTTTAAGAAAAGATCTACTTGACAAACAGCTAGTTCAGTTGAAGATCAGACACTCCTTTGGATAGTCGTGAGTGATCCATTCCAAAGCGCGAAGAACGCAAGAATTCTGTCGGAATTTCCAGGCAGTAAAACCACAAATTGTCTCAGACACTTCCCAACAGAAGCAAGCACCGCTTATTTTCGCTCTTAGCTATCAAGCGCAGTAACAGCAGTATTGAAATAGTCCTATTTTCTGATGAAAAAATCTTCCCGTCTTCCAAAAAGTGTAAAGTCAAAGTGTACAGACCAGACAACTCGCGTTTCAACCCTCGATTTGTGGCCAGGTACAGAGCTGCAGGCCATATCAGTGTAAATATACCGGGATAGATTTCATTTAGATTCAGATGCAGAGAAATACGAGTGGTATGGCGGATTGAGGGAAGATGTGTTGGTCAAACTTATGCCGAAATATTGCAGAACGTTATGGTGCCCTGTGGGGAACAGCTTTACAAGGAAATAATTATATTTCCAACAAGACAACTGTCCAGTCCATACTGCAAATATGGTTACACAATGCCATGGCTATGTAACAGTCCTGACTCCTGACATCAACACAATCAAAAACATAAGGGAGATAATGGTGAAACGGCTATATAGAAGAAATTGTATGCCTCAAAACAGCGTGGAGCTATGGCAAGGTGTGCAGAAAATATGGGAAGAATTGTCGCTTGAAGAAAATTTCATAACTTTCTTCATGATCATGAGCAGAAGACTTCAAGCTGTGATTGATGCGGAAGGAGATTCCTTCCAAGTGTTTCTTCTTGTCCCGTTTATGATAAAATTTTGGGCCCCTGCTTATAAGAATCAATCGTCTCCCCTAAATTTGTTACAATTCTTGCATTTACCTAAACCTAATTATTTTTAAGTTGTTTATTTAATAGTCAAAAATTGTCGGTTGCGTCGATTGTTGTTGAGTCGAACTTGCCAACTTTTCGCAAATCATCCTGTTGGCTTCTTCAGAGCTTCAGTTTCAGTTAAACGGGAAACGTCGCATCATATTACATATCGTTAAACTCGTTTTGGAAGACTATCTCCGAATGTATATCGATCGAGATATTGATATGTATAAGATGTTCCATTTAAAATTAGAAAATTCGTTCCTGGCTTGAAGAAACTAAACGCCCTGTATACATAAGAACCATGTACTTAAGAAGTTCGTAAACTTTATAAATACGTATATGGACACTATTATTCCAGCATTCTGTAAACTAGTTGTTTGGATTTCCTTTCTTTGCCTTGGATTTATTTGCTTGGTGTGTATTTCCAACAGATATAGAGAGCATATGGACAAAAGCATCAACTTCCATGCATCACCATTCAATACATTGGAGAATTGTCAAAACAGCTTCATCGCATGGCTCGCCAGCACACAATCAAAAATACACTCCGCCGTACCCTTACTGAGACAAAACCCGTTGAGCAAGTACCATGTTCATACCAACAAGTCTATATTAGAGAGATCCGTGTACGCAGAGTGACAGAGAACAATATTGACACAAGAAAAATATATATGACACATATATATTACAGCATTGAAATCTTTAGCAAACGATCAGTTGAACAGGCTACCGAAACCGCTACCTCAAACGCCAACAACCAGCGTGTAGAGTAAGATCTGCAAAAATAAATAATTCAAAAATTCCGTGTATTTACTTCTTAATTTCTTATGGTTTGTGGTATATTATTATCTGAGCAGTAGTTTGTTGCCTAGGTGCTTATTTTTTTCTGGACAGGAACGTCTGATTTCATAAAATACTGATACGACTCTTAAAGCACTTTTTTTGAAAGTTTAGGCCACTATGTCGTTATCATGTAAAACTTCATTGTGCATATATTTCTAGTACTGTCACTGTAAAAAAAAAGGTGTCAAAGTTGTCACAAATATGTTAGCCTAAAATGGCTCCAAATACGAGCAGATAGTTAAAAAAAAGAATTGGTAGCGGTAGCTGAACATTTTAATGTAAACGAAACAACCGTTTTTTTTTTTTAAGAAAAGATCTACTTGACAAACAGCTAGTTCAGTTGAAGATCAGACACTCCTTTGGATAGTCGTGAGTGATCCATTCCAAAGCGCGAAGAACGCAAGAATTCTGTCGGAATTTCCAGGCAGTAAAACCACAAATTGTCTCAGACACTTCCCAACAGAAGCAAGCACCGCTTATTTTCGCTCTTAGCTATCAAGCGCAGTAATCTTCCCGTCTTCCAAAAAGTGTAAAGTCAAAGTGTACAGACCAGACAACTCGCGTTTCAACCCTCGATTTGTGGCCAGGTACAGAGCTGCAGGCCATATCAGTGTAAATATACCGGGATAGATTTCATTTAGATTCAGATGCAGAGAAATACGAGTGGTATGGCGGATTGAGGGAAGATGTGTTGGTCAAACTTATGCCGAAATATTGCAGAACGTTATGGTGCCCTGTGGGGAACAGCTTTACAAGGAAATAATTATATTTCCAACAAGACAACTGTCCAGTCCATACTGCAAATATGGTTACACAATGCCATGGCTATGTAACAGTCCTGACTCCTGACATCAACACAATCAAAAACATAAGGGAGATAATGGTGAAACGGCTATATAGAAGAAATTGTATGCCTCAAAACAGCGTGGAGCTATGGCAAGGTGTGCAGAAAATATGGGAAGAATTGTCGCTTGAAGAAAATTTCATAACTTTCTTCATGATCATGAGCAGAAGACTTCAAGCTGTGATTGATGCGGAAGGAGATTCCTTCCAAGTGTTTCTTCTTGTCCCGTTTATGATAAAATTTTGGGCCCCTGCTTATAAGAATCAATCGTCTCCCCTAAATTTGTTACAATTCTTGCATTTACCTAAACCTAATTATTTTTAAGTTGTTTATTTAATAGTCAAAAATTGTCGGTTGCGTCGATTGTTGTTGAGTCGAACTTGCCAACTTTTCGCAAATCATCCTGTTGGCTTCTTCAGAGCTTCAGTTTCAGTTAAACGGGAAACGTCGCATCATATTACATATCGTTAAACTCGTTTTGGAAGACTATCTCCGAATGTATATCGATCGAGATATTGATATGTATAAGATGTTCCATTTAAAATTAGAAAATTCGTTCCTGGCTTGAAGAAACTAAACGCCCTGTATACATAAGAACCATGTACTTAAGAAGTTCGTAAACTTTATAAATACGTATATGGACACTATTATTCCAGCATTCTGTAAACTAGTTGTTTGGATTTCCTTTCTTTGCCTTGGATTTATTTGCTTGGTGTGTATTTCCAACAGATATAGAGAGCATATGGACAAAAGCATCAACTTCCATGCATCACCATTCAATACATTGGAGAATTGTCAAAACAGCTTCATCGCATGGCTCGCCAGCACACAATCAAAAATACACTCCGCCGTACCCTTACTGAGACAAAACCCGTTGAGCAAGTACCATGTTCATACCAACAAGTCTATATTAGAGAGATCCGTGTACGCAGAGTGACAGAGAACAATATTGACACAAGAAAAATATATATGACACATATATATTACAGCATTGAAATCTTTAGCAAACGATCAGTTGAACAGGCTACCGAAACCGCTACCTCAAACGCCAACAACCAGCGTGTTGAGTTTATTGCAAAACTCAAAATCCCTTATTTAGTTAAGGAAAAGTATATACATAAAATACATCTAAGAAATTGGGTGCCGTTTACTGCTATAAGAGACCATATTTTAAATTACATTTCAGTTCCCAGACCAGCAAAAATGTTTGATGACATAATATAATGTCTACTCCATTATCCACATGCATAAAATACTTTTAGTGTTGTACGTTCCTTTTCTAGTGGAATACACGTATTTATTGCTAGTGTCTACCATTGCAGTGCGTGTCGACTAATATTTTTAGAAACTTGTCACAATTGCACTTCAGAACTATAGTTTAAATCATTAACTTGTATCAATATCAATAATCATCATGAAGTAAATACGTTATTTTTTAATGAAATTCCGCAATAACACATCATGGAATAGGCCTACCCAGTAAACCTCACCTCACAGCTGATGTGCAAATGGGTGCATATAATACAGAACGTAATGCCTTCGACTTTAAGAATCGCGGTAAGTTTTTGTAGATAATTTTTTGATTCATGATCGTTTTGGTGCAAAACTCAAGAATTTTAACTTTGGCACTTTATTTCTACTGGTATATCCGAGACTAACCAAAATCCAGCTCTGTGGGAGTTTTTGTTATTTGTATTTGTTATATTTATGTATAATTAGACCGGATTAAAACTGTTACAACATATAAAAATTTTAATACATTATGACGTCGACAAAAACGACAATGGAAAGTCATTTTCCGTTAAAAGCCGAGCGGGTTATTTATTGGAGTTTTAAATTACCGCGAAATTTAATTAGTAAATTTCGTCGATGAAAGCATTACTTCTGGCGGAATTGATTCGCTACAATCTATTTCCGAACGAAAACCGAGCAAAAAACTCGTAATTCCTGGCAAAAACGCACTACAAATGTGATTAAAACTTCACATAACGGGGCAGTAAAGGGAACCATAATCAGTCCGTTCCATAACTTTCCGGTCTACATCCGCTTAATCTTTTTGGATCGCTATGGATTTTCTCTCGTGTCGTTTTTCTTACCTCCTCCGCTTGGAAATATTTGTTGCCACAGTTCGCATAAACTGAAGCGCAATGTACAAATGTAATTAAAAAATAGTTACCGTTTTCTGCAGGAAAAGTAATTTTCTAAATTACACAATGTCTGTAAGTGAATTAAAAGTTTGTTGCAGTTCGCAACTATAAACTGGAGAATTAACAGTACTGTGTATTACACAGTACAGCCGAGATCATAATGCGTAACGTAATGATCTGGAAAACAAAAAGATGTCCTTTCCAATAGCTAACAATATGCTGCCAGCAAGTTAGAAAGTGCTTCCGCAAAAATCTGGAAAACTCAAAAATTTAGAAAAAATATATATTTTTTCTAGTTATACATGTGAATGAATATACTGGGTGTTTCTTAGTAAATGGATTTTGGGAGCAGTTTTTTCATATAAATGTACTTCTCAACTAAATAAGGGAAGAGGGGAAGGGTGGCAACTTGTCGCCCTAGCTCATGTACGCCACTCATGTTTTGAAGCTGTTCGAGTAATTAACTAAAAAAAAACATTTTTTTCTATTAACCTTGACGCCTGGTATCTGAAAATGGAGCAACTTAGGGCTCATGGAATAACAGACTTCTCGTATTATAAGTATACAAATATATGTACTGATATCTGAAGCACTATGTGTTACAAGTAAGTCACTGTATAACCCCTAATAACGCATGTTCATAACACAACGTTTTATCCGCTAAAGTAATAGTTATTTAATAATAAATATAAATAATAATCAAAATACGAATTTTTCGTGTTCAGATAAAATCATCTTTCATTCTATTACTATAATTTATTTTGTTTTGAACCTGTAATCTGCAATAAGATGCAAATAACTCACGGCATGCGATATTTCAATCGTCCAACGACAATATAATTTTAAACATATAGCACCAACACTAGAGATTTAAACATAGGTCCAAAAATGCATTTAAAATTATTTTCGCTTCTTGTCCAAGTTTTTTTTTGTTAATAACATTCATTTGTTGAACGTTTTGATTACAATAAACATTAACTATCAAAAAAAATGAATACTAAAGAAAATATTGAAAATTACCACCATCAACCTAAGCACGTAGCCTATGACCTAAGGTTTTCTGCACAAGTCGTATTTTTCTTCAAAAATTAAACACCATGTATCTTAGAAAATAAGAAAGTTGTTCCTTTATAATTAAAGTTTGTTAGAAATTATAAAAATCCTTATTTGCTATCAAATACCGTTTCATATCCCGAAATTTTTCTTTTATTTAAAGACAATTTCAGGAATAAGGTACAATTGCAATTTTGTGGAAAAAGCTTTGCATGGCTTTAATTACCCTGCTTAGCTCGAAAAATAACCCAATTTTAATTACGCATATATTTGGGAAGTATTGTGTGCCTAAGGAAATACGTGTACATTATTTTATCGTTCCGAACACTAACGCGAAAATGAACAATGGTATCTTTCCCGTTTCGACATTTTCCGCATGCTAGCCTACGCGCATAAAGACAAAAGTCAACCACTCCACGTCTACAGTTTTTGCATTCATACTTGGAACAATTGGGACTTCAAATCTCATTCAATCTTAGAGCTCGTTTAATATTAGCTTTTGTGTGAATTTTATTTACATACATTATGAAAAAATGTCAATCGATGTTAAAATAAAGTTTTCGTTTATTAACTGCACTTTAGAAACATTTTTTTTAGAATCGAAATAAAGACATATTTTTTTTTGCACACCAAAAATTTAATTTTCTAATGGAACTTTCTATATATCGTGATGCCTCCGAAAGGGGTTTATATCACACCGTAATTGTTTTCGGAGTTGTTTTTTTTTTTATTAAATAGAAAATATTTCAAAAATCATGGTTTCCTCTTACCTAGTACATCTTTGCCTCCGCACCCTTTACTTTTAACATTACAAGTATACAGTATTTTTAGAAATGTACGTAGCCTAAATTTTCAAAAAGCCACTGCAATTTTAAAAAATGTACATTTTTGAAAACTATAATGCTAAAAGGGTAACAATGTCTACATGTAATACTCATTACCTTCTTGAGTATCAGTTAAAGTTGCAAAAATTTGCAGGATATTCGAAACATTGATTTATGGAAAACGGAAAGGGCAAATAAAGGGGAAGCAATAATTTGACGATAAGTGAATTTTGCGTGCGGCGAAGAATCTGCGAAAATGTGGCCAAGAAAGTCATTCAATGGTGTCGAGGGGCTGTGGTCGACTCTATTCAAGATAAGGGCTTGGGTATTAGAACTTTGGTCAACAAACTTAGCGCCAACTCTTTGGATCACGTCACATAACACAAAACAGTAACAGAGTAGATTGGTTTATGTTTACGGGTGTGAATGAAAACACAAACTTCATTTCTCATTTGTACGATTTAAATTCATTATCACATCCTAATTGATACTGTACCGGTGTGTACCAAATATTTGGTATGAGTCTGATTCCGATTCGGCGCAATAGTGTGGTAAAGTGTTAATTAGAACTTTACATATATACATATATATATATATATATATATATATATATATATATATATATATATATATATATATATATATATATATATATATATATATATATATATATATATATATATATATATATATATATATATATATCGTTGCCTGGCGTGGTAAAGGGCACGTGAGTCACAAGTCTATTTGGCACTAGGGGAGTGAGTGTTTAAATAAACGAGTTTACCAAACTTATTGCATACTATACTTTTTCTACGACCGTTAGTTTTTGGGTACATTTTTGCAAAAAATCCCGAATATATTCACTGATATGAACATCAGAATTCCTATTTTAAAAATGGGATTAAATTTTATTCAGGTCGCAATAAAATAAATCGATATTTATTTCTATCGCATTGGAGTTAATTGGTGTAAAATGTAGAGGATAACCATAATAGTTTGAAAGTGTGTATAGGTCAAAAACTGTAGAATTACTCCTTGGAACTCGACATTTATTTTATCGAGAAATTTATAGTCACGTGTTTTTTTGACAAAAGTAACTTAAAAAGTTTACCAAACGTGTTGCATGCTATGCTTTTTCTACGACCGTTGGGTACATTTTTGCAAAACAACATGAGTACATTCACTGACATGACCGTCAGAATTGATAAACCGCCGGACAAGAAACTCGCGTGGTAATTAGGTATTTTACAGGAGGAAGCAGAAAAATTATATTTTATACTACTCAAACCAGCATATAAATATATTGAAGAAAGTATACCATTTAGCTACAAGATGTTACGCATCCGTTGTTAAGAACAGTATAAAAAAATAAAATACACATGAATATTTCCTTTAAGAAAGTTGAGATATGATGTTTTCAAATTTCTTTATGCACATCGCTGACTAATTGTTTTAACTAAAGCAATTAAATCGTAGTTTTAGCACTATTTTGGCCTCTCTAGCTCAACAGAAATGTAACTTTACAATTAGCGCAGGGTTGTATGACCCGATAAATAGACAACCCGAAAGAAAATACGAAACGGGACTCACTTTATTATCGATCCAGGAACAAGTAGAATGGGTTCGCCGTATCCGAATGTTTTGTTTCTACTTTTCTGACAGCCGATAAAACGTTCGAAAGATACACAATGGGACAAAAACTGCCGACTAATAAACTATCAACTTTTGTTGTCGGCTCGAGTTCCGGAACAATGCAGGAAGCTAATGTCGATGATTCTCTAAAATATCGAATGATATTTTTCAGGAACAGAAACAGAAAGGTCATTTTCAAGATTGTAAGATGTGTTGTAGAGTTTATTCCGGATTCGAACGAATAATCAAGAGAATAATAGTGTGCCTCTTCGTCGTCCAGTCTCTCGGTGGAAAAAATTAAGAATTAATGTGAATGTGAGAGATTGATAAATCGTTATTGAACTGTAAAAAGTCATCTTAGCCGTATTCCATCGGCGAAGTATTGTACCTATGATGAGGATGGAAGTTGGAAAAAAATGACATCATTCATTGGCTTACTTTGAATAACAAGCAATTTCAGAAATATATGATGAAAAAGGAGCTACTTAAGACTGTAAATTAAACCCCATAGAATCTGTACCGGCTCAAGTAAAAGAGTTTGTAGCAATGCATAACACCACTTTTAAAATGACCGACTAAAGACGGAGTATTGTAAAAAATGTAATAAGTGTGTTAGAAGTGCGACAAAAATAGAATAATTAAAGTGGGAAACTGTTAACACGCTAGCAAACATTGTGGAATCCTTTATTATTTCTCTGAACTTCATTATATGAAAAATAATAGCGGGTATCCCATAAGACAACTAGATACGGTATTAGGGCAACAGAGGGTTCTAGAAATTAAAAAAAAAGATTATTAAATACAGTAAAGTAAGTAAAGGAGACGTAATTGTTACCTGGTCTTAAACCAAGTTTCTACAAAATTTTCCAATATTCACCATACATTCCCAGATATGTTCCTCCGTGCATTGACGAGTAAATATACATAGAGGAAATTTTAAAAAAGAGAGTTGTGAATTCCCTAGGAAATATGGGAACCGTATTCTATATATATTTCATAAGTTACGAAAATTTCAGGAAAATGTCATGTTAATGTCAATTATTTTTCGGTAGATGTTCTGAGCTGTGCTACTATTCTTATTATTTGACGTGTTTGATAAGTCAATAGAGGCCTAATAATGGAAATGTTGAGCTTGAGAGAATTTCAGTAGAAGCTGGAGAACCCCCGGAGGTCGGCGAAGGTAAAACGACACTATAATAGAGCTGTCTCCTCGCATTCCAGTAGTTCATTGTCGATCCAGAGATTATAGGTTTGACATCATCAAATTCCTCCTTACATTTTATCAGTGAAATGCTGTAAAAAACTCGCAATAAAGTTTGTGACTGCATTTATCATGAAGGGGACCTCCTTTTCCTAATATCATAACCGTTGTTTTGCTAGTCTTAACTGGGAGATCGTTTAAACGCTTAACAGCGACAACAGATGTATATAGAAAGTTTATTGAATATTGGGTACTGGTTTCATCTTTTTTTAATGTCACTACTTTTCCTAAAAATGCTGAAACAAACTAATTATCCCCACAACCTTTGTCTGTGTTTAGGTGCATTGTATGGCGCCTATTATATTGCAAAATATTTTGTGGATTTTCGACCATTAATAATTAATTATAATGTAACGTTGGCTAATAATACCTGTAAGGCATTATATTTGCTTAATAAAAAAATTAAAGTCAAAACCAAAGATATAAAGTACTAAAGGGTTTATTTCTATTTTAAGGAATATTAGTTTTTATCTATTTGATTAATTCTAAGAAAATTGTGATAAAACAAGTAATTTTATATTAATATAAATTTTATTTAAATTAGATAATTTAATAATTAAATTAATATATAATTTTAATTTTAATAAATTAAATATTAATATAGATAATTTAAATAATAAAATAATTATATAATTTTTTTAATAAAAAGATAATATTAAAATAATTTAAAATAAATTAGATAATAAATAAATTATTTATAAATATAAAATTATTTAATTTAATGTTGGTTGGGTCGTTGGAGGTAATTAAATAGATTTCATTTATTACGTACAGAGCTTTGGTGCCCCCAATACCTTGTTTCCAGGGTAATTAAGGTTAAATGTAGTTTTAGATATTAAGAAGAAGAATTGTGACTACGGAAAAATAAACTAACCAAAACTCTGATTAAGAACAGATGGTAGGACACCAGTGGTTATTTATTACCGATTATTATAACCGACTGAACTGATTTTAACAAACTTGGTCTCATTGGGACAAACATTTATTGCTTCACCAAATCTGTGTGATCTGTCTAGTTTTCAGTGATGCATCTAGAGCGCGTTCTTTAATATAATAAAAAAATGCCAAATTCTCTAACAAATTAAATGAATAAATAATATGGCCTTTTTTTCATTGAAAATGTAATGAAGTGCGCTTTTATTTTTCTTTTTTCAAAGTTCAACGATTTTATAATTTTCAAATTATAACAATATTTTTGGTTCGAAAAAACGTTTTTTCACCATGATACCTTTTTTCTTTTTGTTGTTCAAACTAACCAAAATAATAAATTATAAGCATATCAATTTTAAAGCAGCCATTGTTTTTTTTTTAATTTACTGTGCGTTGTATCGGAAAAAACCTTAAAATTTGATTGAAACGTAAACTTATCAAATTTGCGGTAAAGAATAACTGTAAAGTATCACGTTTTTAGGTGTATCTCATAATGTTATTGAAAGAACTCCCGTATACATCAAACTTACTTTTACATAGAAAACTTTCAAGGGTTCATTAAAACTTTTGCCGCTCTTTTTTTTGGTCACAGACCCGGGCGGTGCAAAATAACTTCCACCTCATGAATTAAAAATATTTTTAATTTGCACACAACGACGACAACCCTGACTGAATAACGAATTAACTTATGATTTAATGAACGAATTGGCAAACAATTTGTTTGCGGTATTAACAAAAATTTCGACAAAACTCATGTCCTGTTAAAATGTCATTATTTGATAATGCTCAACAGTAGACTGTACTGTCAGCTTAAAATTAATATTGACGTTCATTGATTTGATGTACTTTTATATTTACGTTATATTTATGTACCTAGTTTATACTCTCAAGGTTTAATTGTAAAAAAGTGTTGTGCGTTTATGTTTTTTTCTTAAACCGAGATAATTGTAGTATTAATCGAATTAAAGATATATTATGAGCGAAGCTAGACTACTCTATATTTTTTGTACAACAGGTTTGAAAAAATTACAATTTAATAATTGGTGAATACAGAATATATGCAGAACCATCAGAACGGATAAACGTCAAAATACCATCAGTATTTTAATATATACTTGAAACATCCGATCGCGACCGGTGACTAAAGTACCGAGAACCGTCGAATTGGCTCGGCACAGAGTTTAGTGAAGTTGGCACTTTAACGTGTTATATTTTGCACGCCTGAGCAGTGCCTAATTGGGTATTTTAAGGTAGGGAGTTTTTGCTACAAGCGACCAGAAATGCCAAGATTCTCGAGTTGTTCACATTTTATTCATTACCATGCCTGCAAAACATCTGAGATCGAAAGAAATGAGAAAAATCCAAGAACAATTTATTTCTAAATGTTTAACAATAATTAGCACTCTTTTAACACTTTGTTAAGTATGACAGATTTATTTATTAGTTACAATATTAAACTTAATAGTACAGCTTGAACACAAATCAATATTTACTTCTAAACCATCATTCAGATTCCGCTCACAATATTAAAGTTTTGGAACTTGCCATAGATTTGAACCTGATCCTTAATCGTGATCTTTAATCCTGAAATTTCACAACATTAAATTTTAATTGATATTCAAATATTATTATTAATAGTATCTTCCACGTATGCTTGTATATACCACTGTCGCATTAGGGAGAAGTGTAGCTCAAGCAATAGGTAGGTAGGAGTTAAGGTACTAAACTAAACCTATTTCCAATAAAATTTATTCCCATAACATAGTTAAGATATTTCTTATTTTCATACAATCGTCAACTGCTAGCATTACTTGGACATATTTTGGTTAAATGTCAACATAATCTAAATTTCAAACTAAAAAACATACGTTGATATTCGTTTTTGATAGGGTACGTTAAAAATCAAAACAGAATGAATCTTTAGCTTCTATGTCATCCACAATCGTCATCAGTATCCAAACAACCTAAAAGGATATCAATGACGATATAAATTAATTTAAAAAACACATAAAATAATCATTAAAAAGAACTTAAGCGTCAAATAGTTTTCATTGTCTGCCTCTCTTATGAATTGAATAACTTCCTCTCGATTTAAAACTTTAGATTTCTTAAATATTTAACTTGCTTGTTAAATGTTTTACAATCCATGTTTTTTTTTAACTTTAAATATTGATCTCAACAAAAATAGATTGCCCATAACGTGGACGGTACCTTCTTAGACTTTTCTGCGAAGTATGGCAGAAGCGCATTTTCCGATATTTATCTTGCCTAAGTGGCTTCATTGCCGATGTACATCTTCATATTGGCTCTTTGAATTCTCTAGAATCTATCAAATTAGGTTTCCATTCCATTATTTTACAGCTAAAAATATCACGACTGGAAAACTGAAAAAAAAAGTATTATATTATGTTTATTTAAATCACATTAGTGCTAATACAAAAAAAGAAACGACTAGCCCAAATACATACATTTTTCTCTCAAAGTAGTGATTAAAGTTAATTACAAAGGGCTCTGTGTTATTTTATATGTAAAAGTTAGAATATTCATTTTTTCGAATGTACTGGAATTCATTGTTCGAGCTCACAACAGGTATGTTATTAATTACATTTTTAATTAAATTAATTACAGTAGGACTTACACACTAGGAGTAAACTTTTCTGATCTCACATTTGATTTTACTTAGTGCCAGAAATGCTCTATGAGGTTAAATAAAATGATATGGCGGAAAAATTAAATAAGTGAAAAATAGTTTTTTAATAATATATATGCGCAATCTGTGCGATAATATTACCACTTGCATTGATAAAATTGAGGTTCATAAATTCCATTTTACAAATAATTATTTGCTTGTCCGTTAGCCCTTAGTAGTGCCATAAGCAATAAAATGCAATTCAAGAGTTTAGGTAAGTACTTAAGTAGAACTCCTATACGAAAATTGTTTATCCATGTTTCAAAAATTATATATATATATATATATATATATATATATATATATATATATATATATATATATATATATATGGAAAAATGTGATGACACTATATTCCGGGATATCATCCGTTCGCTCGTTGAACTCCGACTGGAATCCTGCAGACGTTTCGCCAAAATCTCACTTGGCATCTTCAATGCTCGCGCTCCGAGTGTTCGAAGTGTTTTCGGAGAATGGCTCCGTCATCAAACAAAACTGCCGCATTTGGAGCGAAGCTAATCCTCCAGTGTATTTCGAAACACCGTTACATCCAGAAAAATTGACTGTTTGGTGCGCTTTATGGGCTGGTGGAATCACTGGTCTGTACTTCTTCAAAAACGATGATGGCCAGAACGTTACAGTCAATGGTGATCGATATAGAGCTATGATTACTATTACTCTTTCATTCCTGAATTGAATAACCATGATGTCCAGGAGATGTGGTTTCAACAAGATGGCGCACCATGTCGCACAGCTCGTGCCACAATCGATTTATTGAAAGACACATTTGATGACCGCCTAATTTCACGTTTTGGACCTGTGAATTGGCCTCCAAGATCTTGTGATTTAACACCGCTAGACTACTTTCTGTGCGGCTATGTAAAGTCATTGGTCTATGCGGATAAGCCACAAACGCTTGACCATTTGGAAGACAACATTCGCCGTGTTATTGCCGATATACGGCCACATATGTTGGAAAAAGTCATCGAAAATTGGACGACCAGATTGGACTACATCCGCGCCAGCCGTGGCGGTCATATGCCAGAAATCATATTTAAAAGGTAATGCCGCAAGATTATCTTTCGGATAAAGAAAAAAAAAAACACACACACACACACACACACACACACACACACACACACACACACACACACACACATATATATATATATATATATATATATATATATATATATATATATATATATATATATATATATATATATATATATATATATATATATATATATATATATATATATATACAGGAATACGTCTGGAACGCACTATAGTTCGAAAAAAACCTCCTGTCTGGTTTTTATGCAACTGCATTGTGCCCATTAAATCCCCAAGAAGTTCTCAAGCGAATTCCGGATGGAGCAACACGAGCTGCACGAGTAGTTCTACATGATAGTGTACCATGTCTTCGTGCGTGAATTGGGATCATCAAACCATAACCAAAACGAGGAAATCGAGGTGAATCAGTCAAAAGGCTTACAAACAGAAATTCAGATAAGACAAGATATTCAAATAGAAAGCGTAAATCTATTCCACTCTGGCGAAAGCATGAAAGATCTGGAAAGCTTAAAATGCGTTTTGTTTCAGAGAAATTTTACATGTGATAGAATATGCTATTAAGTTGTTGTTTAAAAATATTTGTTTATGAAAGAATATTTTTTATTCGTCGCTTTCGAGTCAAGTCTATAAAGCATTATTTTATTGTTGAGTTTCATGTTGAAAATATAAAAATTGTCAAGGTTCCAATATACCAAACAAAAGAGCGGAGCCTTCTGTACATTTCTACTACAAAGTTATGATATAACGGGCCTACTTCAAGTTTCGCAATTTAAAGTAACCTACCAATGTTGCCCCATTTTTCATCCTTCTTTGGCACCAGACAAACAACTTTTTCTCAGTTGCTGTTATTTCGACATTTTGCTGTGAAATACGTTATCTGTTCATGTTAAGCCATTTGTTACGATGGTGAATTAAAAAGTCGGATATTGTTGATAGTAGCACTAGGTGTTGATGTGCTGATTACTTTTTGGGGGACGGTCCGTCAAAAGTCGTGATTCGCTTTACAAAAATAACTATTTCAAATTCCAAATTTGTTTCGTCCATACTTTAACCAGAAAAACAAAACAAAAAGCACGTTGCAAAGCGAGGCATTGAAGTGGAGCAGAGCCCGAACTACACTAACAACGCAATGTTTTATTGGAATGATTCAGGTTTATTTCAGTTAATGATTCAATTTTCGAGTACATAAAATTTGTTATGCTGTGTAGCCCTTGCACCCCTCCGATCGAGCATTGAATTTTCAATCGCAATTCGGAATTTTATTTTCGTTGAAATCGTACTGATCGAGTTTCAAAAAAAAGGTTCTCATTTAAAGATCAGAATATTGCAATATACTGAAAAGGAATTTGTCGGGGTAATTTAAACGGTAAACGAACACTGCTTTCGCGTATGTAAAGTTCGCTTATTGATTTAAACAACAGGAAAATTCGCGCAAGATAAATCACCCAAGCGCGTTTGAAAAGAACTATTCGTGCCCCTCGCAATGTACAGCGCACAGCGAAGGGAGAACAAAACCCCATAAACCAATCGCAAATAGCACCCTAACTGTGAGACAGATATTTCTACACCCATTCGCGCGATTTGAATAGAAATCGCACCTTTCTCGCAGTCTGTATAGGATATAAAATATCGATCGATCAGAGGTATCATTTATCTTGTACTGCCATATTTCCGTTCCCGTTATTGATGCAAAGCACGTCTTTTACATTTTAAATTAGCTCAGCGAAAAGAACTTTTTCCTTGTTTTCCGTGCCTTTCGAGTGTGCGTTCGGTTTCTGATGGGGGTAACGTGTGCATTTGACATTTCGAAAAAGAGCGCTTAATAAACAGTGCTCCTTAAAAGACCAAAAAAGTGGCCCATATTTTTTTCCTATTTCTAGACAAATGAATTTATTCGAATTACTTATTTATTTATCGAGGGACAAGTGGCAAAAATATTGGTAATAAATGTTGCGGCCTAGTATTCCCGAAAGGTTGGTTAAGAAATTTGGGCCGCCGTGTCACTGATCTTTCCGGGGGATGAAATAACGCCAGCAATAACCCAGGTGCATTTAATTCATTATTTGGCAAAGACATCGCTAATCTCAAATTCAAATCCCAAAAAATAATTTATTTCAGTACTATTGTTTCGGCACCATCGAAAAGTGATGAAAACTTTTTTTTTGCTAACACTGCAAGGGATTCCTGATGAGTTTTTAGCAAGAACATTGTTAATCACAAAATTCAAACTCTAAAAAATTTTGTTTTTCCATTATTTGGTCATTTAATACCTCCAAATATGAAAAATGAAATGTTTATCTACTAACACGATAAAAGGATCTGAATTAATTTTTGGTACAAATATTGCTATTTCCGAAATTCATGCCATTTGTTCGCTAGTTTAATCAATCCAAATTACACTATTTTCTAAAAGGAGATACATGTTCGACACACGTTTTTGTAATAAGTCACAGTTTCATCATCCACATTTCCAATTTGGCCATATTAGCTACGAAAACTTCCAATTAATGATTTCACATTGGACGTTGAAAGTTCCAAATAACCTGATCGATTTAAAACACTTTAATTTTTTATGTCTAAACAAGCAAGTTTTCTCAACCAAAAATAACTACAATGGTACAAGTATTTCTCGATGGATGTCAATTTGGGTTTGCTGATTGCAACACTAACCTTTGTTTTGTTTTTTGTCTTTACTTACGGTCTTTACTTCAGAAAATAAATGGCGCGACAAGTGTCGTTCCAGAAATAATAAAATTAAACTGTACTTCTTCACTTGTAATTTAACAATAGTTTTAAATTTATTTTTTACTCTTTGTAACTAATTAATTGAAATCAAAGTTAAAACAATGACACACGTAAACGGTATTGTTGGTTAGTTCTGTACAATACCCATGTACCATACCAATATTTTGCGAAATTAACATGATATATTTTCCGATAGCCATCGCGATTGTTAATCTGTCGGTTGCGGTCATAGTTGTCCGTTTGAACTGGATGATGTTATGAAAAATTAGCCTTTTTTATCCTATTTGAACAGAATAAAATGTCGAGTCGGCATTAGGGTGGAGTCAAGGTTCACTAATTAGATTATATGATCTCATTAAAATAACACAGTATAAGTAATAAAACCAGATCAAAGTTAACTAGTCTAAAAAAAATGCAACACTAAAAGGAATGACAATAATAATCTAACTATACAAGAAGTTTCTTATCACATTGAACAAGCCAAAGTTGCGAGGAATTGATCAAGCTTTAACTGATTTCATACTATAAGCATTCTATTAAGCAGCGAATACACTCTGTAATTATCATGACGGTGTTATGTTATTTAAAGGCACTAGGCAATAATGCAAACCATTCAAAATGTTTTATTCGTTAATACATTATAGTGGAACGTACTAACATGAAAAGAGTCAATCTTTAACCAATATGACAACAATTATAGGTATTAATTTCCGCCTTCAAAGTTAAAGATCTCGCAATGTTATTTATATAACAGCCAAGTTATTGTTTATTATAAAATCTAAGTTGCGCGTTGCTCTAGCTACTGCAAAATGGCATACAATCAAAAAGAACACCTAAATTTTTAATACTTGTAAGAACCTCGATTTCAGCGTTATTAATGTTCGCATTCGCCGAGGGACTAAAACAAATTCTATATAATTTTTTTAAGTTCAAATCAAGGTCATTAATTCTACACACATCATTAGAGGACTCGGTCGCCTTAGATATTTTGAAATCGTCAGTAAAACATACACAATGCGAATTCAAAATTACTTCAACAATATCATTTATAAAAAGAATCAGTTATAGAAGGGTCATTATAAAAAGGAAATACATTAGCGTTACTTTGCTCTCCTGGGGATTTGTGTTAGCATTTTCTTTTCTTTTTGGATGGTATCAGCCTTATTACAAGACATTTAAAATATCATAGCGGCTATTTAATGTTATATGAACGGCACGCAATTCGGCCAAATATACAATGAACCCTTGGGTTTTCCCACCGCTACTAGATGGGATTTGGAGAGGGCAGAGATCCTCACTTTTATGACTATAGCTTTACAGTCTTATTCGTCTTTATTCAAAATTTAATATCGTACGCTTATTTGCGGCAAAACCCTGCAACTCCCATAAGAGCAAATTCAGGGTCTCAGGGAGTCTTTATTACCTAGTTTCAGTTAGGTACAACCTACCCAATAGATTCTTTTCTACTCCCTACTCTAAAATCCCCAAGCATGCATATCAAGCGTGTGAAGAGTGTCACTTTAAAACGTCAGCTTCGCTAGCAATGTTCGCGAGCCACTTTAGAAGTTTCCGGTACTTCAACCACAAGTTCTGGAGCGCTTGGATGTTATCAGTAAATTTTAGCCACAGATGATATTGTCTTCTAATGGCCACGTCACACGTCACTCAGTAAATGTAGTCGTGCTCTTTTGCAAAAATATGCACTCAACTTGTAACGTTATTATTGGATGGCCATGACGGTGCCTAAAACATGACAACACTATCAATAGTCACTAACAAAAAAAACAGGATCGACTAACTATCCACTAAGTTTGACAGTCAAGTCACAATGGTATGGTTTCAAGAAGAATTTATATTTATATCGTATTCTTTTTAAACGTTTGCTAATGTCGAATTTATTTATCCTCAAGAATCAATAAAAAAGTTGTCTCTCGAATTGTGGGATCTGTTTTTTTCGTCCAATATTATATGGGAACAAATATATTCTGTCACATAAATATATATATATATATATAAACAATATTTAAACAATATCGAAGAAACTTCCACAGGCTACTGTAATACTATTTGGCAAACTTCTGAATTCCTCCTGTGTCGGTTGTCGATGAGTCGAAATTGCTAAGTTTCTCCAACCATCCTGTTGGCCTCTTCAGTTTCAGTTAAGCCCTGAAGAAGCCATTTATTTAATGGTTATTTTTAATTAAATTTTAAAGCTTTGTATTATATAAACGGGGCTCAAACATGAAGAATAGCATAATAGAAGTCCCAATATTTTCACACAAAGCAACATTAACGGGTTGGCCCAGTTGTGTTACCAGTAGATTTTTTTTCAAATCATCTATAACTTTGATATCAGGGCTTTATTAAAAGCTCATCCCTATAAAATATCACTCCATTGACACCGCTATCACGCACAAGTAAATGTCCAAGGAGCTGACATTGCTAGGAACGAATTAAGAGGGAATAGTCGCAAAGGGAAAGCTCGATCGAAAGTTTAGAATGAATATATACGTATGTGAGTGTGTGAATCGATAATTTTTGCACAATAAAGGAGCAGAATGACTTTCAGATAGAGTGTAGTCAGTTTTACAAGAATATTCAGTTGGATCGATAATGTGCGCATATAAACGTGATTCCTCATTATGGATTTCAAGATACAATTTAATGTCCACCGGTAATTAGTATAATGACTTGAACCAGGTCATGAAGTTGACATTATTTATCGAAACTGCATAATGATTTAGAAAATTTTGGGCAAATATGTATTTCTGGGTTTCCACTTTATTGATACCTGGGGCGGTTTTCACATTATTTTAAACGTAAATGTGAAGAGACCTATTGTGTTAATTATGTTAAATATCAGATTCGCTTAAAATGAATTTTATTAATTGATTTATGTTATGACTGAATTTGTTTCGCAATGACTTAAAATCTCTGCATTATTGGTTATATCCAAATGAACTTCTAGCCCCGGTTGATCAAGCATGTTATTTTTTCGATAATGTTAACATGGATCTATGTTATTCATTATCATGGTTAAAAACATTCTAATTTTCTCCCTAGTTCTAGACATTAATGCCACTATAAACTACTAATATCGAATTTCATAGAATATTACAAGTTTAAAGTTTTGGGAAAACTATTTAGTTGAATTTTACTAACATTTTGTCCGTCCAGTTGCCTATATACATTAACGTAATTTAGTAATTAGAACTGTCTAGTCCAGCAATTACAAGTAACAAAAACTAATCCAGACGCTTTTAATCAAATCCGAACTACACTCGCGACGCGAGCCAACGGTCGTTTTCGTTTTAAATTTACATTTAGATGATTCGTCGAATCGAGGACATTCGATTTTTAAAATGTAAATTGGAAATTATTATTGGATTATCTGATCGATTGCAGAAGACTTCTAATAATTATCTATACCATTGGTGATTAGTATCATATAAGAAATTATATTGAAACTGGAATAATTGAAAATTTAATTGAAATATAATTTTTAATTGAAATATAAAACCTACACCCAAGCAGTTTGAATTTTCGCTGCATCAGTCTTCTTTTAAACTAGTGCAATTACGTAAATAAAAAAAAATCTTCCTATAAAAGCTTAGATTTCCAAAATCAATTTAATTTAAGCAAAAAAACAAACAAAATTTCTGTGGCAAATAAAATATTTAAAAATAATGATAGAAAATACCCCCTTCAAAAAAAACTGACAACTCTGCCTTTATCACACCTAAGTTTATCGCCATAACCGCTAGGGATAGGTATAGGGAAATATTTTACGAACACCACCGTCTCATTAAAAACAATCAAAGCTGTAGCTACTTTTCAATTCAACCGGAAAAACTGCGATACTGAAAAAAGTATATAAATATAGATCGATAGAAGAGAATCAAAGACCAAACGGCTAATGTTTCATCAACCGTGAAACACCCTGTGTACTGATATCAGTAAAGTATTGGGCAAAATGCGTCACGCTGATAAAAAATTTAAAATACTTGTCACTCTAATTGAAACTAATCTATTTAGAATGATCTTTAGAATTGTTAGCTAAATTCATATTGATCTAAGACCCAAAGTATTTTAATATTTACAGAAACATTTCGGAATCCTAAACAAACATCCACGCACCTCCTGGTCTTAACGATATATAAAAGCAACGAGATAGATAAATTAGATAAAAAAAATATTGAATTTCTTGAAAAACTGGGTCGCTGGGTGCTTGCAAATTAGTTACCCGTTGTGATCTGGGGTCCACGAATATTAAAGAAAATATCTATTTAGCCATAGGGTGCCAGGAAGTAGAAGACCTTCCAGTCTCTCATATGGCCTGAGGAACCCTGTTTTTGCGATAAAAAAAGGAATATTAACGATGGGATCTATTATTAAATTTAAATTGGCACAACCGATAAAAGATAGTCGTGAAAGTTAGGGGAGAAAAATACAAAATGAAAATTGGTCTACTTTAATTTTTAATTTAATATACGGCCAAAATTTAATCGGATTCCTCACAACTAGTTGACAGCCCATTTAATACGAAATTTTAAAAATAATAGAAATACACACAAAAAAAACATATTCCCTTAGGTGATCACCACAGGCTAACAAGGGCAATATAAATAACTTTTAATAACTCGACAACGATCGTACTCAGTATTACAAGTAGGTCAATTTCCCTCAAATAATTATATATAAATTTTCAAAGTATTCGTACACAAATTTTCCGAAAGTAAAACTGCATGATTATTAAATATCTGTTTCGATATAGCAAAAACTATCTATTTTATGACCGAGCGTAATAAAACGAAAAAGGGAAAAAAAGGTACGTCTAATAATATCTCGCGAAGTGCTTATATCGAATTAGACGTCACCTCGTTTATTCCCAAGCAGTGCAGCCTTCGTGCAGATCTATTAAGTGTGATTCAATATCCTAATAACACAGGAACTTCGAAGTTGGGATCCTCCCAGAATACAACGATACGGGTGCTTCCAAAACACGGGCCCTCTTAATGGGGTACGGGTGCTCCAAGGATAGTACGGTGCTCCAAGGAGAGTATGGGTGCTCCAATTAGAGTACGGATGCCCCTAAAAGAGTGCGGGTGTTCCAAGGAGAGTCCGGGTGCTCCAAGCAAAGTACGAGTGCCCAAGGAGAATACGGGTGCTCCAAGGAGAGTATGGGTGCTCCAAATAGAGTACGGATGCCCCTAAAAGAGTACGAGTGCCCAAGGAGAGTACGGGTGCTCCAAGGAGAGTACAGGTGCTCGAAGGAAAGTACACGTACTTCAAGGACCCTATAAAGTTTCCGCGTATAAGCCGACAGCGACAACATTCCGAACACGTGCCGAAAAATTAATTGAAAGAGAGTGAATACAATGGTAAAGGTAAACAAAAAGTAAATAATTATAAAGACTTTACCTCGGTGGGTGTTTTTGAGGGTAAAAGCTTGGTGTAAGTGTGGGCAGTTCTCCAAAAGAACCAAAAATACGAACAGCAACGGAATCACCAAGTCGCTGACCACACATCACTTTTGGTTTGGAACTTGGTGCCCAATTATGCTAGCGGTACGAATTTATTTTGCGAACGGGTTATTTATTTAAAGAAAATAGGTACATATTTCCGCTGTCGGATTGAATTAATTTTAAATTTAAAATCTAAACGCGAAACTATCGGATCCTATTTCACTATAATGACGATTCTAAAGTGTTATAAGTCGAAAACGTTCCAATGCGAAGCCAAAAAAACTTGTTGGGATAAAAAACAAAGTCAATAATTATTTTTTAGAAACCTGCAAAAACTTAACAAAGTGACATGATTTTTTTAATGACTTTTACAATGATCCATTCTGTGTCGTCCACGACTAACCCAATATAACACACTTTTCCACTTCAAATTAGAAATTACATTTTTGGCGCTATAAAGTACCTGGGACTTAACTCATTTTGATATATACCTAATTCTCTATAGTTTTAAAGATTTGTCTTTGTTTAACCTTGAATAGGCAACAACAGCAGCGTGAGTAAATAAAATTAACTAGACATGCAAAATATAACACTGCAAAAAATTTATTATTGTTAGAAACGGTAAAATATTTTTCCTCTCCTTGTATTTAAAACTGTTCTGCATACGGTCGAGCGTTTTCTTATAATTTAGTTTAGGGAAGCAATATATACAAAGCGAAGCGCGAAGAGTGACAAAAACAAAGTAAAAATATGGAAATATATTTTTCTTGTCAATTTTACGAAGACACAAATTTTCCTTACTAGGCTCTGTGACAACTATAACGTATCTTTTGTGTCGGAAAAATATAGTATAGTATATTTATAATAATAAATAATAACGTAGCAACCACAGCGAAGCTCAAACAACCCAACAATCCCCTCGTTCAATTTGGATTAGTTCAACTTTAAGATGCCATAAAGCGAATTGCCTATAATACCACCACTTAGTCGCTGGAATAGAAAATAGCTAAAAATACTTTGACTGCTTCCCCTCATATGTTTTTTTAGTTTAATACACAATAAACAGAAATCCTAATATACCAATCAACACGACTTTTTATCTACTTCTTCTTCTTCTACTTCGTAAAATTATGCTGAGTTTTTTGGACTCGCCACTTACCACTCACCAAAACAAGTATTCCTTTTCTATGTGTAAATAGAAATCAATAAAGGTGTTTAATTCACTTACTTATTTAGTTCTGATTTTTGTATTGTTAACTTTTCAAAATAAGTAATTATTACTAGAGAACTAAAGTTGTTGGATAATTGCCATTGTTAAAGCCTTTATATTGTGTCATTTCCAGAGATATGTACCAGGATAAGTCAAACCTGCAGTATATATAGCGCGATTCATGATAGATGATAGATTACACATTTATCTTGACGCACATGTGGGACCATTCTGAAAATTTATAAAGTAGTATCAACTTTGATATATTAAATGGAGTACCTGTATATTATTAGATTTTCCGATCCTCCAGCAATTTTTGATCATTTTTGTATAATACCTAATACCTCCCTATACCTTATTTCCAAGAAATTAAATATTTTTTCTACATTTTATTGAAAACATAGCTCCAATTAGTATGTAGACAAGTTTACTTGCTATAAGTTTACTAAATTGTGCGATTATACCACTGAAAACAAAAAAATATAAAATTAAATTTTTTATTCTGCAAGACAATAAAAAACCTTGAGATCATATTTCTCGTGTTGGTTCAATTATCTTAAGGTCAGAAATTAACATGCAAATAAGGAAAGTGATTATATCCTCCTTGATAACACAAAAAACAATAAAAAAAATATTTTATTAGGTTATTTTAACAGTTACGTGGACACATTAAGAAATATGGAGAGACAATGCAAAAAATTAATTTGCTTGCTTGCTTGCTTCTTTGCTTAGAACCAGCAATTTGAAACTACTTAATACGGCGGCATCAATTAAGATTTAGAAATTTGAATCACCAGAATTCTCGGCAAACGGGAACAGGAATGCAAACTAACAGCTAAACACTTGAATTTTTTGGTTAGTTCCCTATTAAATTGCATTATCATAATATACCATGAGAATTAACTTATCTCGTAAAGGGCGTTCATAAGATAAGGCCCAACTGGCAAGATATGAAAATACATGTTACGTGGGAATTTTAAAAAATAACTGGCATATCTAGATGCATTAAGATTTCTCATTTTATCGCAAGATGGTACATAACTATGCAAACTCAGATAATTGTTTCAAGAACGTGCAGAAGATTTAATAAACAAAATTTTCGAAACCTATTAAGAAGGAAACTTCTAAAACCTGTTGCAAACTCAAAAGAAAATCAAACCAAGTATATAGCATATTTTCAACCATTTCCGCATAAGTCCATTCCGAGCATATGATTTCGGCATATCTTATTAGTCCATTCAACGGATAGTGAAGAAACATAATATGCATAATTACAAAATAAATACAATCTCTTCTCCTTCTTGATGCACCATTAGGCGTAGAGTTTTGTGCGATGATATTGGTTACAATACAAGAAAATCTAGATTTTTGAAAAGAATTATTTGGACTGAAGAGTCAACATTTTCACTGGAGGGTATTTTTAACAGAAGGAATAATCATTTTTCTTCATCAAAACATCCAAGATTTGTACGAGAAAAGCGATTTCAATATACATTTAGTTTCAACGTGTTTTATCTGATGATGGATAATAAAATAGATTTTTGTATCTACAACGAGAATTTGAACGAGGAAAAATATCTGGATATTTTACGAACAGTGGTTACAGATTTTTTAGACAATTTGCCATTAGCGTTACATCGCATATGTTTGTACCAACTTGATGGAGCTCCTGGTCATTGCACAAATAGAGTAAATTAAGAATTTACAATCATGTTTGAAAACCGATGGATTAAGCGTCTATCCCCATGGAATTGGACACCGCATTCGCCAGATATTATACCTGTTGAGTCCTACCTTCGGGGCACTATTAAACAAAGAGTATATAAAACTCCAATTGGTCAATAGAAGATTTGGAACGCCGTGACAGATCCGCTTTTCAACAACTTGATCCAAACCAAATTCAAAGGGCAACAGTTTGAAATGTTATGAAGTCAATTCATGGATGTCTTAGAGCACATAGAGGTCAGTTCAACCATAATATCTAGTTGTATGTAATTAAAAACAATTTTAAACCATTTATTAGTCTTTAACATTAGTTTTGTATATAACAGTCTCTATGAATACTAAATTTGTGTTGGGATATGTATTTCCTTCCAGTTTCACTGTTACAATTACTCATTTGAGCACGATAACAACGGAAAACTAAACTTATTTATGCCAAAGACAAAAAAAAGACCAGTGAAAATAGATATACCATAGTTTGGTACTTTTAGATGGCAAATTAATTGTTCATTTACGTGCCAATATAAAATATGGGGTGTTCATTTAAAATTTAAAAATTTTAAATGGGCCTTATCTTATGAACGCCCTGTACGCGATCAATTAATTCTGATACTATATTATGATAAAGCAATTTAATGGAGAAGCGCAACCAAAAATGCAGGTGTTTTTGCTGTGTTTCACCATTTCTGGAACATTTAATATTTTGTGTAAAAAATGACGTTTGTGGACCAATCAATATCTGTAAATTTTGCCCACATGGAATCCTTTAAAATTTTATTCTATTACTTTTATTAAATTGTCTGCTGAATACATTTAGTTGATCGTTTTAGATTAATATTAATAATACAGGATGTTCAAGAAATAACAATTAAAATAAAATTAAAAAACGGGTTAACCCATTTATTTATTATACTATTTTCTTTAGGACTACTTTGTATTAGGTTGTATATTCCGAATATTCATAACTTTCTATAAATAAAAAATAATAATTAAATTGAAAAAATCGTACGAAATGGTTATTGATAATAATCTTTATTTGGCAAGTGACAACATTCAAGTATCTTTGACGCTGACTTGAAGCCCGTCCCGCTGGTCACAGGTGTTTAGCATAGCATATTTTACGCCAAATATATCTACAATTTTATGGAGACTTTAAAAAAAACGATAACATACATGGTGTTCCAGATATGTATCTGAAAATATTTTATCCGGATTTTCAAGTTTTTACTTATTATAGTTTTCCCATAAGACATCCACACAATTCCCGGGGAATACTCTGTATATCTATATGACTCTAGTCAGTCAGTAACTTGCCTAGTGCAATATCTGAATTCACCACAATTTGCAGTTTTCGAATTGAATCTAAATACTCGGCGTGAGAAGCTTCCAGTTATTATATATTTGAGTAACATGGTTTAGCGACAATAAAAATTAATTTTTCACCACCCCTTCAACTTGACGCAATTTACCTAATAATTTCAACGTCAACTACCCCTAACTCAAATTTAACAATTAACAATTAATCAATTACTCGAGGCTGTTATTTCCGTAACTTATTTACGATCCTATTTAATCAGACCCTTGTTAGAGACGACTTTCAAGTCGGATTAATATAAACGAGAGAGGGAAAAATTCATAAACCTATGTTTCGGGCCGCTTAAATTACTCTTCATTATGCGTATTTCGCTATTAAAACACCGTGTCGCGCTCGCTGTCTTATTCGAAATTTTACCCCTTACACGTCGCCTTTCGCAAAAACATCCTTCGGGACGCTCCTTCCTCAAATAACTTTCTGGCGCCTTAAGGAGATTGTTTCGATTGTTCGAATAAATAAAAGCATTCGATTGCGTAGCCGTAATTTAATTAGCGCTCTAAAGGGTGGAAAGTGGAAAAAATGTTTTATCGGTAAAAAAAGATTTACCGTTGCGAGTGAAAAGGTTAAATAAAATAGGTCAGTAGGACTATAGAAACCACCACATATATGATAAGTAAAAACGTTTTTGTTTCACGCTCAACTAAAGTGACCGCCCTACTGTACTTGAGCCACTACGTAGATTAAGTTTAAAAATTATTAAAATATACCTCATTACTTCATTTTACATTGAGACCGATAACAATAACAAAATAGTCACACTAAATAAAATAAACGTCATACAACAATGAAATGTGCTTCAAACTAAGATTAAATTTAAATTAAAATTAAAGACAATTTCTATAAAACACAAATATAGCAGGCGACACAATTGGTACAATTCTCAGATACCTTGGTAACGACAGTATTTGGCACAATCGGTATAGAACTCGAGACACAATAGGTCAAAACAGTTAGTTCAATGGTTATATGTATAATTACCGTAACAGTCAAAATCAAATCAAAAATGTATGTTATCAAAAAGGCACTATTTCGGATGATCAAATTATAAAACACTTGTCTACCGCTTGCAAATATCTTTGTATTTGATAGTAACACATTATACAATCTGGGTGAAAAGTATTCACACAAACGTTGTCCTTGTGTTTTTTGTGTTATGGTTAGATAAGTAGCTTTATTGTGAGTATTGTATGATTTGTACTAATGAAGGTAATTCTGTTCAATGCCTTTTCTAAAAATTATTATAATGTACCCATTTTGCCAGATATTTAAGTGTTTTAAATACGCAAACTTAGATATCATGCGCCTATTAGAAACCTTTTTTATGTGAATATTCCACCTAAGATGTCTATCCAATATTATACCAAGATACTTAAATGAAGACACCTCCAAAATTCCACCATCCAGATTACCTAACTTTAAAAGCTTATTTTGGTAGGATGTGAAAGGCATATATTTTGTTTCAACCGTATTCAAAATATCGATGTTATACTCGTACCAGACTTTTAGCGTTTTTAGATCGTCCTCCATTAGTTGCCTCAGAGATGGCCAAGTACGTGCCCGACAAAATATCACCGGTCATTTGCAAAACTAATCACGGTTCCATTTGTTTTCAAATTTAGCATATCATTTACATACACTGAAAAAAAAAAACAGGACCACGAACAGTACCATGTGGAACGCCATATTGCACCGTCCTTGGCACCATCTCTTCGAACTCTACACCCTGTAGTCTACGAGACAGATAACTTTTTATAATATGAAATCTTCTACCTCTTAATTTGTACTTCTCGAGCTATAAATGTACACATTCAAGGGGTACTTCAATCAGGAGATTCATAAATTTTTGTTGATAAATATTTAATAACGTCTTTTGTTGAAAGGCCCCTTCTAAAACCATACTACAGACAAGTCAGGAATGCTCCTGAATTTTTGGAAGAAATTGATTATTGTGTTTTTTTTAACTTTTCAAGAATTTTAGAGAAAACTGAAAGTACGGATATTGGTCGATAATAGCTATCCATATTTGCCAAAGAAAAATACTACAATGAAATTCGCTAAAAACAACATAATGAAATTAGCTGTTTCTTAGTAATTAGTCCTTTCTAACTTGGTCCTTGATTATTTTTTCTTGTATTTTGATTATTTCTAGTACCTGATTTTGTGCTTCTAGCTCTAGGCGTAGATAGCGGATGATGTCGAATATTTGATTTCTTTCTCTGTGGTTGTTTGTATATATTCTCCAAATACTCGTCGTTGTCTTCACTTTTTTTTGTTTATTGTTGGTGTTGCACTATTATTTGAAAACAGTTGTTGTTTGTCCATTCATAGGAACTCCGGAAATTCTGGTTTATCGGAACGTCTTAAGGTCTCCACGCTAAAGTATCCACCATTCACTATTAATTCGGTTTTATTAATTTTGGTCAAATATTGTTTTTCTTTTGCAATATTCAACGGTTTGTACAATAGTTTCCGATCTTATCTTTGCTTGTTTGTGTATTTCAATTTTTTGGCATTTTTAATAATATTTATTTTAGTTATTTCACTAGAAAATTTCACAATCGTCGCTCTAATTCTGTCTGGCTTCTTTTGGCCTATTCGGTAGCAGTTGTCTATATTCGATTTGTCGAATTATGCATCACGCTTCTGCACAAAAAACTCCAATACAACATCCTCCAAGTTTTTGCTTTCTATCTCACCAAGTCCAATTATTATTACATTTTTTCTTTTGAATGCTTTTTACTGTAAAGTGATCTTGTCCTTTCTACTCTACATTTTAAACTGTTTATTTCTTCTTTGTATGTCCTAGCACAATTTTCATTTTCCCTAGATATATTGAGATGCGGTTTTCACGACTATCTAACGAAGTAAAAAAATCATATCGTTGCATTTAATTCTTCTTTATTCAGAAATTTTAGGTTTCAAAACAATTAAACTAATTCCTGACACTATAAATATGGAACCGTCAATGCAACTCAAACTGATTACTGTTAAGATGGTCCAAGTTGAATACAAAATGAGCATTACAAAACTTGATCTAAAATTTGGATAACAATGGCAAATTAAATCTTGAAAATTCGTTATTCGGAAACGATTACATCGATGGGGATAATCGAAATTCGACCTGTAATTATTTGCAAGTTGACCGCGCTGTCACCGTAAAATTACGGTCGGCGCCGGGCGTAGGCGTCGGGTCAAATGGCGATTTTTGGAGTACCTGCCGCATACGCGGACATAACGATATGATCAAATGCGTAATGAGCATTGGACCAACTAAAACGCGCATCGGATCCATGTGGCCTTACCAATTAACTAACGGCTTAATTAATGGCGGATTTCGTACTGTCGATGAAAGCTCCGCACAAGCGGAAACGCCAAATAAATAAAACTTTGCCGATATAGATGTTTCGGACAGGGCGCACCAACACCTAAATTAATTACCGACCGACGTCGTTATATCGTTAGACGTCCAAATTTTGCGATAAATTTTGCGCCAACATTAATTTAATTAGTAATTGGATGCAAATTTGTGTGTTGATCGGTAATGACGTGCTATTTCCCCTAATCAGTTTTGTCTTAGATTCCTTATTGTTCTTAAAAAAATAATTTTTTTTTGGATTGGTCTGCTGTTATCTTGTGGGACTGCTTGGCTTTTTTTAGAATTAATTAAACCATAGATATATTATCAAAGGAGATACCATTGTTTCCATTTTCACGGACTGATGCAATGCTGTCAATGCGGGATAGCGCTAGGGTTTTCTATGGATTTAATACATTCCCGGTCTAAAACAATGACATTAACAAAGTGTCTTGCTAATATTTCATTAAACATAAAAAATAAAATGACAAATAGTTCTTTTTTAATGATATGATTTGTAGGAATTTCATTTTTTATGTGACAACGCTACAAATGGAGTTCACGTGCTTCTTGTACTACGTCAGCAATTGTTTAGTTTTTGTGAAAAAAAGTTACTTTCTAAATGTGAAATTGTCGAGAACATTTATTAAGAACTCGCTCCGCCCGCGCTAAATGAAACTCGCTACTAAAAAACCTTTTTTTACTCCCGTCTGCAAAATACCTAATTACTCATCGATCTAGCGTGCGGGAAGCGTCACTTTACCACGTCAGATTCTTTTCCCTCGAATCCGAGCCACTTCTGACATTTCCGGGATTTTACGGGTTTGGAAGCAATCGGATGTTTCCGGAGATATTTCTCACGCTTTGAATTTTGACATTTGTCAATTCTGACTGTCATGTCAGTGAATGTATTCGTGTTGTTTTGCGAAAATGTACCCAAAAACTAACGGTCATAGAAAAAGTATAGTATGCAACACGTTCGGTAAACTTTTTAACTCACTCGTTTATTAAACACTCGCTCCGCTCGTGTCAAATAAACTCGTGAGCCAAATGCCGTTTACCGCACTTGTTGCATAATATACTATTATGAACACATTTCGTACTATACGTTTTCTACAACCATTAGTTTTTGGGTATATTTTTGTCAAAGCAAACGTCAAATTACCAAGGCTATCTACCGAAAACATCCAACTACTCCGAAACACGTGACTAAACAAATTCTTGAAATCAAAATATCAAATACGTTACTAACGTGTTGTTTATGTTTGGTTAACATAAAGTTATATTGTGTATTTTAATTCATATATAGCTTTTTCAAAAATGCAACTTTGTTAATCAAAAAGTGTAAGTTTGATGCAGTTTCTATCATTTACCTCTACATTACCCCCGCTAATATGTCAAAATTTTCATTCAATTTATTTTATTTTATCCCACCATAACATGCTTATGAGTTCGAATCCCACCCTTGGGTGTTTATGTATAATACTGGATAATTTTCTTAATAACAACTGTCGATATTTTGGAAAATATACTTGACTCTTGCATAAAATTCATATTTTTTGCAAATCGACAATTCGACAATTTGAACTTTTAGGTGGTTAGACCATGAAATTGTTTATGGAGAATAAATCATAAATCTAATAATATAATAATAATAGTAACGATATGGTGCTGACTTAATTGAAGACACTATATAAGAATCGTTCCAAATCAATGTAAATATCTTAAAGTTTCTCATGTTTTCCTCGAAATTAATTTATAAGGATATATCTGGTTTTGAATGAACGCTCCTCAAATATGCAAACGAAGTATATCGTTCGGTCCAAAATTGATACTCTTGTTTCAGAGAAACGAGACACGGAAAAATATTCAGATTGGCGGGAGTTGTGGTACTCGAATTTCGAAGACTACAATCGCGCCGAGGCGGTGGTTGGTTTCGAAAATAACACCATCACGAACGTCACTGTGCAGTTAGGAGCCACTGCTTACCTACATTGTTATGTGAGAAGTACCGTCGATAGAGCATTGGCAGGAACAGAGGTGAGTTGCATAACTTTTACATATTTTTTTACCAAATCTTAAAGCAATTGGGTTAATTTAGAGTTCGATCTTCTTTGGGCAATTAAAATACTTTCAAAAACATTCAAATAGATAGGTAAGTAATTAATCGTTATAATTCTCTAAATGAAATGAGTGATATAAAATGCTTTATTTGACAGAAAATTGAGGATTAAAACTTCTGCAGCTAATAAGACACATAGCTTTTTACAAAATTAGGGAAGATATATTATAAATAATGGCAGCATAATCTTTATCAAGTTTCGGATATTTCTTGTTTGAACTATTTTGTTCAATTTACTAAACAAAATGGTGAAAGAAATTGAAATTACCACGGATTGGATTGTGAGAATCAAACTAGCTATGTTTCGTTTAAAAACGCGTTTATTTACTCTATACTATACGTTATCAATAATTATAATATGAATTTAACAGAAGACGGCAGGCAACTTAATCGATGCGAAAGCCACAAGAGCATACCGTGGTTACAATGTGTCAGAAGGAAGAAATGAGCCAGGAGAAGGGTACTTTAAGAAGCAATATTTACTAATAATATAACAAAAGTAATTGAGCCGAGGCTTTTGCCCAAATTAATAATAATGAAAGTTCAGCTGGCTTAGCAACTGAGGAAATTCACTAAAAACATTGAAATGAAAGGTGAGGTACCTCCTACGATTCAACAGTGAGGGAACCTTAAACATTAAACATTAGTCCCCTAGCCGGGTAGAAACCATTTACATGAAAGTGAAGAAATTTCAGAAACTTTCTCTGTACAGTCTGTTGTAACAGTCCTTTTTAAAATCTCTAGAATTTGTCCCTATGAATCCCAGCATTTTGAGTGCACCTCTACAGGCATCGTTGACATAATTTCTGAAGGAGAGTTTTGTGTCAAACGTTGCATCCAGGTCTCTAAAATTGTCATATTTTCTTAATAATATATTAACCAGACGGTAATTAAAAGTTATGATATCAGATTTGTTTGAAAATTCAGGGGTAGGTTATTAGAAGCATACCAAGAAGCAATAATCTTCAGATCATTCTGCAGATACACACAGTCTACCACACTATCAATTATTCTAAAAAATTTCACATCATCAGCAAAAAGCAGTCCATCCGGTCAAAGGCTTTTGAAAAGTCCGTGTATAGCAGATCCACCCGCCTCCCGTTGTCCAAAGCCTTGATAGTGAATTCTGTAAAGCAAGTCAAATTAATGATGGTGCTTCGACCTTTAAAGAAACCATGTTGTTTGTGGGTTATCAAGTGTTTAATATGGTTGAAAATACTATAATCCGGCGACATCTCCAAAGCCCTCGCAAAAGTCGATATTATCAATACAGGCCTGTAATTGGATATATCAGATGCTTTTCCCTTCTTTAGGACGAGAGTGACTCTAGCCTCCTTCCAGACATCTCTGAAGGTGTTCGTTGCTAGGGCCAAACAAGGAACTTTGCTCTTAATATAGTGTTATTAGTTAAGTGATCAGTAGTAATAAATCCATTAGAAAATACATTCAACTGAGGGATTTGTTGTCAAGGAGTCTTGTATACAACCCTCCCCTCCGCCAAAAAAAAACTTAGCGATAGCATTAACAGTCTCTTCAGGGCTGGTGTAACTCTCTTCCCTGTAAGTGACAATTCAGTATTTGAACGCTTAGATTTAATAAACGACCAGAAAGAAGTCGTATCCTCTGTGATTTTCGACCTTAAAGATGTAGTTTCTATATGCCACATCAATCATTCTTTTAATGTCCGCACGTATTTTTTTGTATTGGAATAAAACTGACTCTGATCTGTTGTATTTGTGTTTTGTGAATAACCTATGCTTACGCTTAATTGCTTTAATTATTTCGGATGTGATGATCTTATATGGATGTTTGGTAAAACTTGTCACAAAGCTGATTAACATTTTTATTACTTAGTAAATTTGACAAATCTGTATCAAGTATTTTGTTGTAAAGTTTGTGGAAATCTGCTCTACTGAAATTACATTTACATTGTTGTAAATTGGTTTAAAGACTTGCATTTTGAAAGTTGAGAGTCATACTAATATTCAACGCAGGATGGTATGGATCTTCCGCAACTAGTGGCATGGACTCTTTTGTGACTATACACTTGATATTGGACGCAACTAAATCAAGAAGTCTATTATGGCTACTTAAAACAATGTTAATTCTACCTAATAATCACTTTCACTATCTGTGCTAAATAGAAGTCATTGAAGTTGCCCAAAATAATGACTTCACTGTTGATAAACAAACCAATGTTAATTTCAAATTTCTCAAAAAAACTCACTAGGCCGAGTTTACGTATGCTAGGTGGTATTTAAAAATATAAATTTTTTGTGCAGCCCACCAGATCTACTATACTGATATTGTTCCTAATCATATTTAAATCTACAGGAGTTGCCCTAAAACCAGTTTTAACTGCTAATATGACGCTCCCACCATGCCAAAGACCAACACTTCGAAGGTCTTTATCACATCTGAAAACTGTGTATCCATTGTCAAACACACTCATTTGAAGAAGTCCACTGTTTTCGTATTGAGACCCCGCACATTTGGATAAACACACTGCACTTCCCTCCCTCGAAGACCAATAGGTCTGTTAGACAAGCTTTGCCAGTTTAAATTATTGCGAATAGTAACTATTCTCGGCGATCTATTGATATATTTAATCCTAAGGTTTGTCTCTCACTTAGTTCCATCCGAGTTGTTTTATTTTCTTCTTGGTGTTCTGTCGAAATTTATTGTAATATTTTTATACAAGTCGACTTTTTTCAACTCTTTGGATTGCCTGATTACAGGTGCTGCATCTACTAAGGAGTTCATAACAAGCTTCAATACTCGAGCAGACTTTAAATAAAATATCAGTCGCTAGTACAATTCATGGGTCTCTCTGGCTTGATCTTCTGAGGGAATGTATCCAACGGCATTAAAGATCATTACGTTGTTCTGCCTTCTCTTCCTATCAATGAACTCACGAACCGAAGCTCTCCTAATCTGAAGGCCATGAAACCATCAACTTCCGGTGGGAGTCTGTTTATTTCAATTTTAATTATTAATTTGTTCCTCGTACTTCCTCGGCAGTGAACTGTACTGTGCCTCCACTGCCGTCAACTTATCCATGATGTCCCTCAATGTGATGCTCTTCGCGACATTTTTGCAATAGGGTATATTATCAGACAGAGACACGTCACTGTCTTCACTACTAGAAGAAAGAATGTCTGCTTTTATTTTCATTTAACTTAATTCGGCTTCGGTCTGCTTCATTGTTCTATTGTTGCTGTTAAGTTCTGAGAATCTTTAAATAATTATTTAATTGTTACCTTCTGAAATGTCCTTTAAAACCTACTCCAAATAAAATTCCTCGCTCATATTTGAGTATTTTAATTAAGTATTCCGGGACATATACCAAAGCAAATGAACCAGAAAAGAAGTTAAAAATTAAGTATTCCTATATAAAAAATGAAAAGAAATTAGATTTGCACGAAATTCCTATAAAAACGATAAAAAAAAAGGAAAACAGTAAGCTAGAGAGGGCGTCAAAAGTATCCAAATAGCCACTCTATCGGCAGCAGAAAAAATCTTCACTAGCTTAGGACCAAATGAAATTTGTTTTAATAGGAGTTAAAAACACAATTTCAATAGTCTATAATAAAGGAAAATATATTCCAGAAAAGGGGAACGTTATTGTATTTCGGTTCTGGAGCATGGCGTCTTGGTACTTTCTTAGCATTAAAGGAGCACTAAAATAATTTTAATGCCTGTACTGCTCTCCCAGTATATGTTAATTCAAGTTGGTACAAGTTGGTTAGTTAATTCCGGCATTCTGCCCAGTGTCAGTTGCTTTCACTTTCTGGTGTACACTGGAATGTGAATCAAGACCCAACGCATTTGTATATTTTGAAGTCGAAATGGTAGCAGGTTGACTGCCAACATTTTATGAAAAAGGCGTCTAAATTTATTATTATCATGTTCTATACAACTCGAAGAAAGGAAAAAAATTACTTTCACTACCAAATTGTAATACTTCAATGTTGTAGTGTAAATGAGTAATCAGCATTTCCAGGAAAATAAAAGATAAAATGCTAGTAATTACGTAGAAATTTCTCAATTGTGTTCATTTAATAATTTTTGAAAATGATTAATTTTTAAACTTCAACGTTGCTTAAATTTTTTATGCTAGTTTGTAAGTTATTTAAAAGTGAAATAATGCTTGCATGCATTGGCGGAGCAACCGTTGCCTTTTGTCATATATTAAGGTTAGTTTATTTTACTGAAAAGGTATAAAAGAGATTTTCTACTTACTATTTTTGAATGTAGAATAGCAGAATGAAGAATTGCTAATTTGGAAGCATTAAATTCAGCGCTTATCCAAATGGTTTAAATCAGGATCCCTATATGTTGCTTGAGACAATACGAGAGATTAATTCCCGATTTTGGTTGAAAACTTCTTGTGCGTTACCAGTGTGAGTCCTTTGCATAATAATAGAGAGAGAACCCAAAAGACATTTTTCAAAATGTACCTTATATACAATGCAGAAAATACGCCTTAGGATACATTTGTTAATATTTGAGAGTAACCATTATAGATTAGAGATCGATGACAAATTAATAAAATTCAACATCAAGTTAAAAATTTGGTGATTGATGATGTCATACTCTTTCGAGTATTCCAAAAAGGCTAGTAGCGTCACCTTATCATCATCTATAGCCGTAAATATATGTAGCAACGCTATAGTACAGCTATGTCCTGTTTTATATCCTGATTAACTGACGGGGATAATCTTACCTCATTGTGTTTGCTAAAATGTTTTCCTTACCACCTATAACTGAGATATTAGTTGCTCAAAAAACTGGTGTAGGTGGAAATTCCACCTACAATAGAAATTAGTAGGTAGGGCAAACTTTTGGATCTACTGTACGCTTCTCCTCTGGGTCGAAATAGCTTTTGGGACAAACAAATTAATATAAGTACCACATACAAGCGAGCAATCAAAACATATTTTCCGCTCGATCGCCTTGCGTATTGTATCTCTATTGAAATCGTCACGTTCGAAATTCCATTTCAATTTCGGTACATAGAGAAATTGTGTTCGCCCGCCCTCAATATAAACAAAAATCGTGGATTCGGTCTGCCCCCAACATTCACCCGACAGCAGAATTAAATTGGTAAGTAAGAAAATGTCTTTTTTCCCGGTGAGAGATAAATCTGAAGATAGAGCGTATCGCTGCGCCCGAGAGACCGATACCAAATGAGTGGTTAAGGGAAAATCGATAAAGGCAATTTATTTCGACCGACACACCGCTATAGTTTCCGCATAAATCCCCTAAACATTTTGTTCTTAACTTAGAGCTACTTCATTGCCTTGTCTTATTTCTATGGGCAACATCACAGCCAGCTAGCAAGCAAATACACTTTTAGATCAAATCTTACGTATCAGTTACATAATTTTTGTAAGATGAATATATAGTTTGCTTCGTGAGGCGTAGTATATGTTACCTGAAAGGTAAAGTGATGAGTTAAAATGAAATAACTTTTCTATGCCACTAAAATAACAATCCTTCTCGACTGAAATATGATAGTTTGATAAGATAACTTGAAATGAATATTCCTAATATATTGAATGATATTAATATTAATATAAAATAACCAAAAATAGTATTAATATGTTCCAAATGTGTTCATCAGGTAAAATTCGCTAAACGCGTATGTATCATGAATGTCAGAACTCGCCAGTAAATCGTCATGGTCATCAATTCTTTGATGACATTTTCTTTCAATATAATTTGGTAATTGCAATGTTATGTATTACAGCTATTTAATGCGTGGTAAATATTTTTCAAAACAGCGCGTTTCAAATGAAAATTTTAAGTTCAACATTTACAAGATTTTTACTTCATAGTTGTATCCGAAACAAATCGTTATTCCCTTCTCATTTATATGAAAATTACTTAAAATAACATATTAATTCGTTTAACATTACCTACTACAACCTCAACTCCAAAAACCGGTATTTTTTTTACTTTTTAATAGAAAATTATATTAATTTTGCTCAAAGAATGAATATCGTAAATCGTTGGCAAAATAAATACCCCCTCCCACCTTTTACGTCGCTAATGTACAAAATAGTCAAACTAAAAACTATTTAGTACCAAAATTAATTAAATTAGTGAATATCAACTCATGTTACTATAAACCACATAATGTTTTTTTTATAAATACTACAATTATAATTATATATACATACATAAATATATATATCAAGTATCTCAGTAAGGACAACTAAGTAAGATATTAGAGAAACAAACAGAAATTTGAAAAAATCAACCAAACAATAGAAAATTCTGCAAATTATTATAAATTATTTAATGTCAAATGTGACAAATCCTCGTCTGGTATTATTGAGTTTAGAGGCTGGAGAGTTAAAAAGTGCCCGGAAATTAATCGTAGCAGGTCAATGGATTGAGCGGCTAAGGGTTGCTAATTCAAAACGGCTTCAAACGGCCGCTATTTGGCAAAGCAGGGTAGACATTTCCTCGATGGTCAGTCTCTGCTTACCGACAACTCGGATAAAATGTGTCTTTAAGCTCTTGACTCCGTTAAAGTGAGGACTCACCGGAAGCCCTAAATGCCAAAGAATAGATAATTTGTCTACGGCACTTTCAGCAAGCTCAAAGAGTTGGTTTCGAAAGCCAATTAAATTACTTCCCTGATCGCTCCAAGGTACCTGTAGATAAATCCATTGTGAGTTTCAAATGTATGCAACGGACACTGATGCACACGAATTCACAAACGTAGGATTTCAAGGGCCTTGAAACTCGAGAACGATGGGGTGGGGCCCGAAGAGGGCCACAAAAGTCATAGCCACGTGAGACAATGGTTTTAGCTGATGGATGCTATGGTGGAATGGTAAGGAACTCATTTGGACAGCGTTTTCTGTATGGCTTTTCTAGAAGATAAAATCCAATATTGTCCTAATAGCAAATTGTGCAATGTTTTCAGCATAGCATGAAGACTGATTATGGGTTTGTTCGATAATAAGGGTTATCAAACAGTGCTTACTGAGTAACAATAGTGATTTTCTGAAAGCTTTAAGAATAAATTTGCTTTGAGAAAGGTTTGAAATGAGATCAGAAGGAAGAATTTTGGACATGTTAAGAGCAGAAGCGGTTAAGAAGCCGAGGCAGGTTCTCGGGGTATGACATCCTCTCAGCTAATTTGAAACGACATGTGGTGGAGCGCACCTTCTTTTTTACAGCTTCCTCAATCAGAGTGCCCTAATTTCGAAAAATCGGAACTTTGCTTTGGCAGCAATACCGAGCGAGAGCAAATCATTTTCCAACTTACCAACGCTGATAATTTTCTGGATACCATTTTGGACAAATTCTCTGCTCCAATGGGATGACGATAGGATTTCCTGGACGCGGTTGACCCTATTAGCGACAAGCGGTTTGGAGGTGCTCCTAGCCAACATAGATCAAGAATGATAAATGAATGAATGGTTATTGGGTTTTCGCAAGTCGACAAAAAATATTTGACTAGATCGCTGAGAAGCACGGCACCGTGCCAATGTTTGCGACTTAATGTTTGTTTGCCATTCTAGCCTTTGCGCAAATCAGGGAGATGTATATGTTGTTTTCTTCGCCTACCCGAAAATATACCACACTGGCATAACGTCGCATAGAAGTGACACAAAAAGAGTAGATTTGACAGGAATTATTTTTTGAAAACTTAATCTGCTTAGGCAGCTCCAAAGTAGATAAAAATGGAAATTCAGATTAAAATTTATTCCATTTTTCGATGATTGATGGAGATGGTATTTCGTCGAATCCAGCATTGTTGCATTACGTATTTAGCTTGAAGTAGAATGCAAAAAAAAACACAAACGGTCAAAGATAGACGTTTAGTACATATCTTGTCCTTCAATCCACATTGATAAGTAAATACCTTGATAAAATATGGCTCGTCTCGATCAAATGATAGAGGCATTTGGCTGTCAGAGTCTAGAACAACCGATAATAGCTCTGGATAATTGCTAGCCCACATTTTTAATCCTAACTTTAATAAAGCTCCGTGTATATAGATCGAGGAGTCTAGGAAGTTCACTATATCTACGAAATTTGGACTTCCCTCGTTCAGCAGATTCTTTCAATATGCGCATAGACAAGGAGAACACTTTAAGCCAAACGTAAATGCTCGTATTCCGAGATAGGGTCTTCAGGACCAAAACGGAATAATATTGTTTGGAAGAGACGATGGTGAGGAATGAAAAGAACTTGTCGAAACATAATTTTTATATCTGTAATCAAGGAAATGGGGTTAAGAGGGAAAGTAAGAAGCAACGAAATGATGTCCTTTAGAAGTTTCGAACCTGGAAGCAAACTTTCGATATCTTTCGGACCTTTTGCTGAGCCGTCCCACACGACTCTTAATTTAGTGCTAACACTATGCGGTTTTAAAACACAATGGTGGGGGAGGTAACAAGATAATGGGGGTTTTGGACTGTTATTTGAAATCAAGGCCATATGATTAGCATCTAAGTACGATTTCTTAAATTCTGAATAAGGCTTGCAAAGATCGGGATTTTTTAAGGCGATTTTCCAGTAGAAGAAATCTTCTAAGTGCTTGTGGGTAGGTATAACCTAGATCTGGTAGTTTATCTTTGAACTGAAGATCTACTATTAATCCACCTGAAGGCAGCCTGTTAATACTATCGCTAAATATTTTTTCAGTCGTTTGCTCGTCAGGTAACATGATAGCTTTTGCTGGAATATTTTCTAATTCCCAGAATTTCTCCAGAGTTAGCCAGAGCTCTCCCTTCTCTCAGAATTTGTCCAAAGTTTGCACAATCTACGAGTACATCCACTGGATTGGATTTGAAATATAATTCATCAGCTAAATTTTAGCCTCTCAGGTGTTCCTAGTGGCCCTCCTGAATGGTGAATGTAAGCATATCGGAGCATAGCTTTGTGACAACAATGGCTTCGGAGGACAATATGAGATCTGGATGTCCTTGGGGTTTGATGTAGCATTGTGTTAGCCCTTTTGAAGTAAACATAGACATTTGGTGCAATCCTTGAATTTCTGTGGAAAATTGGCGTCTAGGTAAACATAGACAACAAAGACATATTTCACTTATAAAAGATGTTTGCGAACCTGAATCGATAAGTATTCTAACAGGTTGGTAGTCGCCATAGCGGTTCAGCATGTTTATGACAGCAGTACCTAGAGGTTTTGTACTGTGAAAGAGTAGTGAGAGATTTTCCGAGAACGAAACATGGAAAGCACCATAACTGATTTGGGCAAGCATAATAAAAATTTTGAACTTCCGCTTTGATGTTATCTTGCTTGGAATACTGGTCTTGAGGATCGGGATCCTGAAGTTCCATAATCACCGTGTTATGATATTGGCTATATTTCTCGAAATGATCTTCCAAATCAACATACCTCACCTTAAACTGTTCTTTCGATAACAAATCTTTATTTGCTTCTTGAAAATGTCGATAATATACAGTAATACTTTTTGTATAAACCACACGTTTCTGAATTGCGTTTTCTAAGATGACATGGTTTTTTTTTTAATTAAAAAAATAATAATAAATAAATAACGTTGAATAATTACAAATGATTACAAATGGTACCCACAATAAACGCCCAAAAAAAATGCAAGATAGGAAATTACTGTCCGATACATCGCGATCGGTGAGTACTGAAAAAACATGCGACCGTTTTTTTTTTGTCACCGATCAAACGCTACCTGCAATGCACTCGATAGTTTTCGTCGTGGACTCGATAGTTGGAAATCAAAATATTATTTAATATCTCCTATCCATCTTTTTTTTTCTTTCTAATGCGGCTCGAAGGAGTTATATGACCACTTGTAATGAGTATGTAATAAGAAGATGACACATATGCTTAATCAGCTGCTTTAATAATATAAATACGCGCGCTAATCATAGGATAGGCAGTCTTAAAAGTCGTTTTGCTGTAGTAATTATTGTGTTGCTTGTATTTTAAATAAAAAAAAATTTTTTTTTAAATACGAGTTTCGCATTTCGAAATAAAATTGGCGCAGTCGGTAGGATCATTTTCAGTGTGTTTTTGTAAATCCGTTGCAAGTAGTGTACCAGATCGTGATTTGTGCATTTGTGCGCTGGATTACCCTTGGGGATTGTCAGAGCATTCAGAGCATTGGATCGACGATACGACACGTTTCCGTTTCAACGGTTAAGAAAAGGATTCCAGATCTACATCGCAGAGCACTTGCGACTTCTGAGTTAGAGAGCCAGCAGGACGAATTGGTATAACCCAGCGTCCACTACAATCAATACCTCACTTTACCATTAGTTTGCTAAAAACCTTGATGGTACCCTTTCTCGTTTGGATTCTTTTATCAAACAAATCGACACTTTTCCCGCAAGATATTTTAATAACGATGTATTGCAACAAAAATATGTTATTTTGGAAATGAAATCAAAAATACTAGGAACAGCCGAAGATTTTTTATTAACTCGACCAGACCTTACAACTTGGGCCGAGATAAGATTGGCTTCAACAATTAATATTTTTATCTAGGAAAAATGAATCTAATCAAGATTATATCCAAAAACTCAAAGCCTTAGTCACCAAAATTAATACAAAAATATGTTCTGAAATTCAAAATGCCGAAGCGAGAGCAATATTAATTTCTCAAAAGGAATTAACAGCAACACAAAATCTGTTGGCAAATATTTCTAATGAGTTGAGAACGTTACTTATAGTTCAAAATCCTCAAAATCTAGATAATGCTATTGACATTATCACAAATTACGAAATCCTTACAAGTCAAAGTTAGTTTAAAAATAATTATTCACAAAATAACAACCTAATGCGGCATAGTGTACGGAAACCAATCAATCACATTTTGACAAACACACAAAGAGTATTTAGCAACTCCCCAATTCAACCCTAAAAACAATCGAATTTACTTTTCAAACCCCCTCATCAAATGTCATGTCAAAATCAATTCTTCAAACCACAAAATCAAATTTTCAATCCTCAGAATCAATTCTTTAAGCCACAAACCCCATTTGTCAGGCAAACCTTTCAGCAACCCCACACCTCTAATCAAAACCACCCCCCAGAACTCAAAAAATCAATATCCTCAACCAATGTCAGGTGTAAATATACAACCTAAAAAGCCATTTTCTCAAATAAGACCACAATATAATTATTTCCAACCCACAGGTAAACCAGACTTTACATTCCGAGAACTAACACATGTTGAAAACAGCGACATTAACCCTGAAACTAACGAACCCCAAGCTGATTTAACTGACCTTAACGAATACGAATATTACTGTAATTACGACACAAACTACGAAAATTTTGAACAGTTCCAAGAGGAGAGTAGCATCGTTGATCAATTAGAAAATTTTCAGTCAGTAGCCTCGGACGAAACAAACCCTGTTTAATCCTTTTTTCTTGAAATAAATCAGTTACCCTACATCGAAATCCTTAACTATCAAATCTGTTTACTTATAGATACAGGTTCTCATGCATATATTCTTAGACATCCTTATAAAATCGTTTACAAACCTACACCAATCGGAACTAAGCCCTTAGAACATATTTATATGGATAAATACTGGATATCAGGACAAAAATATCTTACAATAATAGATAACTTTTCTAAATTTGCAGCAACTCACCCAGTTAATGAAACTTCCCTCGAAATATGTCAAAACTTGACTAAATTCTTTTCACATCATGGAACACCAAGTAAAATTACTACGGATAACGCACAAAGCTTTAAAAGTAACATAGCACGAGACTTGTGTAAAACGTATCAAATCGAGTTACATTTCACTACCCCGTATAATCCAAATTCAAACTCGCCAGTCAAAAGATTCCATTCTACCCTTAAGGAAAGCCTAGTTGCTCTAAAAAATGAACATCGTACTAAAACGCTACCCTAAATAATTTAAATACGCCCTTAGGTCACTTATTATTAACTCGGACCCTAGATCTTATTGAGATTGAGATTCCTATTAAAGCCTTTATTAATCATTATACCACTCCAGTAAAAAGAATTAAAAGAGGACTCGATCGTTAAACGGCTAACAAAGGACATAGACGCTCAGCTGTATAATATAAAAAATAATCAGCAAAATGTACTTGCCCAAATTAACTACCTAGCAAAAATGACGCAAACTATAACAATAACCTCCTATTTCATCATCTTACTCGACAACCTGGAAAACAATCTTCACGTTATCGATGAAATACAAATAAATGTGCAGACCGCTATCAACTCTGAAATAAACGTAATACACCACAGCATTTTTAAATACAAAGAACTTAAGAATATTATCTCTAAACTTAACCCGAAAACACGAATTCTTTTTAATAATATAATTAAATACTACGAAGTGGCGCATGCTGACGTCGCGATCAAAAATGGCCTTATTTTACGTAGCTATACCTCTTATTTTTAACAAGCCTTATGATCTGCACCGTATATACCCCATACCAATTAATAATAAAATATCCGTTATAAATAATCCCTATCTTTTGAAATCGACAGACGATTTCTTTAACCTAAAAGAAAACTGCTACAAAACCGAGAACATATCCTTATGCCCCAATAACCTGCTTAACAAAAACGAACCCTGTATTCCGCAAACAATTAATTTATCTAATCATTGTCCGATGATTCCAATCGAATATAAAGAAACCTCAGCTACTCAATTAAGTGACAATTCTATTGTAGTTATCCCAAATTCCCAAGAAAATATATATTTTTATTGCCCAAATGAACAAAATGTTGAAATAATAAATAAAGCATCTTTAATTCTGCCCGCAGAGTGTAATGTTAAAATTAAAAATAATAACTACGACTCTCAAAAAGGAGACGTAATTAATTTCAGACTAAAACTTCCGTCAATAGTTATTAATGAAGAATTGGTTCAAAATATCGAACCACTACAGTTAAAAGAAATTAATGTTGAAAATATAAAAACTCTCTAAAATCAACCCCGATTTTCTCAAACTTGAGGAGGGAGGAGTTATATCTCCACTTGTGATGAGTATGTAATAAGAAGATAGTAATATGACGCATATGCTTATTCAGCTGCTTTAATAATATAAAGACGCGCCCTACTCATAGGATAAGACAGTCTTAAAAGTTGCTTTGCTGTAGTACTTATTGTGTTACTTGTATTTTAAATAAAAATTCGTTTTTTAAAAATACGAGTTTCGCATTTAGAAATAAAATTAAGGCCATATGTTAGCACACAGCGGTTCGAAAACTCAAGTACGCAAAAGACTGTAAGCTTACTGGAATTTATTTATTCCCTATATACAACATTATAACCGAAAGGATAATTCCATTCCAGGTACAATTGCGCAACACACAACGGCGATAACCGAAACAGGGTACTCACCATTAGCTACTGGTGTTCTGCTTCTGGGGCACCAAGTCTCGAAAACTGAAGAAGTTCACTTCACTTCTCTTCACTCACTTCACTTCTCGAACCAAATAACATTTTTATGTTTTTTCAAACGTGTAGTAAAGGCAAGAGAGCGTTCGAAAATTTCGCAGATAGCAGCAGGTCCTACTCAAAATTTTCTCGCAATCGCAGTATGGTACCGTGCACGTAAGATCACAGTTATGTGTTTTAAATATAGATTACAATAAGTTCTGTTACTTTGTGGCGTGTACGCTAACATGCATCTATAGTTGGTCAAATAAGGGTCCAACCACCCAGTAAAAAAGGCATTTTAATATATTTATCCTAACCTAAAATATAATAATAAGATCTATATTACATACACTGCAGAGACTAGACCAGAGACATCGATAAATACTGAAAACAGCAGAAATAAAAGTGATGCGTAAAATAGCCGGGAGGACACTTATTTATCGAGAAAGGAGTGAGAACATTAGAAGAATATGCCAAATAGATAACACCAACGACTACAAAGGGAAAAGGAACGAAAAAAATATCAATATCGCCATGAAAGAAATTAATATCGTTCAATTTTTTTTCAGACAATAATTGTTTTGTGTATGTTAGAAAACGCATTCCGGTAATAAGCTAAGCAATCGCAATCACCTCGCTCATAACACGAATAGAAGACATTCATTGCCGAATTTGTTCAAATACGATCCCTCTCCCCTTTGCTTGCAGAAATAAAGCAAGGAGCAATGGACAAAAAGGATATGAATCTATCATAGATTTAAAACCAATACTCCTTTTAACTAGTGTTAAAAATCGGCTTTTAAAAGTCGTTATAGCGATTGCTCCACCCTCTTTAATAATTTCCTACATTTTTTGCCATATTTACTTTTTTTCAGTTTCTGAAACCTTCCTAGGGCACCCAGTATAATATATAATATTAATGGTTTTTTATTACCATACTTTTAGAACACAAATGACTTCATTTCGACAGGTTATGAAAATTATTTTCTCAGGTAATATTACTGTCCGTTAGTGTGGTGTAATAAAGCGATATGAGCTCAATCTGGTTGCCGCATCTGGCCTGGAAAAATGTGGATGGTTGATATATAAATTTATTAAAACGCCATTTACATGGAAATTAGAATTTTTTCAGTCGACACACGACCTTTTCTGTTTAACTTTGCTTACTGCCTCGCCATCTGCATCGTTGCGTGAGATTAACCTAGGCACGGTAATATCGATTTAGGGCGAAACGACTAAATTCTTGTGTGGGAAATACGACATAAAGGTGAAATATTATGAAGCAAACATTGTGGCTTTTACGTTTCCGATTTCTATTTAAATTTAAATCTGCGCTGTACTTGGAAATCATGTGGTGAAAATGTTTGACAATACACAAAACATGAGGTCTGCAACGGTAAGCAAACTCGTAGCATTTAATTGAGAGAACTAATATCGAGATATTTTCACGTTTCAACTTTTCAAGTATTTCCAGTTGTGTTGGCAAGTTTTACTTTTGAAATGTGTAAAATCCTACTTACTTTCATACTATGCAGGTTGTCCCAAAAGTGTTAAAAAGTATCAAAGTTGAATTTTTAAAAGCCCCTATTTATGACATTTTTGGATTTTGGATTGGATTTTTATAGCAGTAGACTTGTGGGAGTTGTTAATAAAACAAAAACCTCTTGTTCGAGGCTACCACTCAGTCTGCTTTTGATAATTTAACAATAATTTCCCACACCTGACACCATATGTCACAGCCACACACAATTGATCAACATGATGCGCAACCGTAAAAACGATGGACTGCATATTTTTTAAGAAAATATTTGTGCGTGAGTGCATTCATTCACTTATCAATACTGTTGAAGTTAAAAGACAAGGACCGAGGGAAATAACATTGTTACGTGGGTACGGATCTATCTGTTCCTACAGTTATTATAGTTTAAGTTTTAGGTATACATTTTCGGCCGTGGCTTTTAGTGTCTTGAATTTGACAAAGTTCGCGAAACATAGCTAATATTTATAAATGGTTGTAAAGAATTCTAGGTTTACAGGCTGGACACTTTTTCACAGGGATGCGTTACTTTTACACTAAACGTTAATTTTATATAAAACGCTCTGTATTTGTCAGATTTTTATAAAAAAAAAAAACGAAGTTAATTTTATAATCAGTACTTCAAATCTATTATCACCCGTTACTTGTGTTTGAGTTACAATTTTTCGAAATTAGTTTCTATTCAAGATTTCAATGTTGATAGAAGCAAGACACCATGTACATATACACAACAAATTAATACGGAAGAAAGTCATTTTTGACCTTACAACTATTGTATAATTATGTTGCTTCGAAAATAAAATTAAATATTAAAATGTTCACGTCCAAAATAAAACTGTATAATTTTTTTGGGGAGAAATTGTAATTGACCTGCTACAATTCTACATGATAGTCACTAGGTGCTTACACCTTAATCATACGAATTGAAACTTACGGGGAAGTTGTTGCGATGAAATTAAAATAAGCGGTTTTTGTTTGACTGTGTCTAAACTGTCAAATCCTTCAGTAATCCTACCGCTACAATTATCTGTCTTTTATAAACCATTGTAAATATTAAATAACATATTTTAGCTTTGAAATATTTTTGAAATAATCTAATCGTAATCTGATGATTTCAAAAATGTGTCCAATATAAATAGGTGTATCGAACCAAAATTTCACAAAGGCTAACACTTGCATCTTTGTCAGAATTTTATAAAACCCAATAAATGCCCTGTTCAGATAACCATTTTTCAACAGTTTTTCATTTTCCCGACACTGCTGCTTTTTTATAAAACTAGATACCACCACCACATATACCACAAAAATTTTCGTAGCCCTCTATCTAAGAAACTCAGTAAAGCTGAAAATTTGAGCTTTTGAGGCCCCGCCTCCATTTATCGCTTGTCTTCTAATGTATTAAAAAGGTCATAGCGCATTGATATGCAACTTTTTTCGTAGAATTAGTTGACGTAGCTAATTTGTCCCAATGTGTTCGGATTTTTGAGTTATGAGTTTTATTACTAATTTACAAGCTAGGGACAGACATAGAGAGAAGAGCTTTGGACGAATCGTAATCTCAAAGTTCGGAATTATTATATCAATAAAAAAAATTACACGAATTCTAGACGGTAAAACGCGATGCTTTAAAATAATTTTCAAAATTTTATCACGCACATTTTAGTCATAACTTTAAATTTAATTCCAATGCAGTTTTGGAAGTTTTAAATCTTTGCCTCTAATAATATATAATATAATAAAGTGGTATTTTTGTCACTTAGTGTCTTGAAAAAAATTGAAAAATTCAACCGATTTTGAATGGTGAAACCGCCATATGCTACCGAAATACGGTGTACCTGTAGCGTTTTGGGTCAATCCATGACGTTTCAGCTTATTTTCTTTTATTTTTCAGCAGGTTTCGTGGATCAGACGGAGAGATTGGCACATTCTCTCTTCGGGAGTTTTTACGTATACGAACGATGAGAGGTTTCAAATTCTCCACGCCGAAGGATCGGACGATTGGACACTTCAGATAAAATACGTCCAGAAAAGGGATAATGGAACGTATGAATGCCAAGTAGGTTTGCATATATTATTCATCGTGTACATGTTTCGGACGGATTATTGTGCGCAAATCCATCTATATATATATATATATATATATATATATATATATATATATATATATATATATATATATATATATATATATATATATATATATATATATATATATATATATATATATATATATATATATATATATATATATATATATATATATATATATATATATATATATTGCATTAAATACAGAACATGTGAATGACTTTTAAAGGACTTTAAAATAGGAACCAGCGAATCGTTTATAAATAATGCGATTTACGTCCGTCGCCTGTATTCATATTGATATCGAGTTTCGTCTTGAGTGGATTCGTAGATATAAAATAAGGTAAGTATGGCACACCATGTATCAAACCAGCAGATATTTTCGCGTGAATATGTAGGGAACATAAATAATCTTACTATTTAATTGAGCACGAAAAAACTGGCATTTACATTTTTTATTTTAGTTTTTGTTCATCTTGTATCTATTTATTTTTCAAATATACCACTAACGTAGATCAACTTTTATAAGAAAATCAACCTTAAATATATAACAGTCGGAGAAATTGATAGATATGTTTATACCTGCGAATTTCACTTTTGACATAAAATTCAAAATATGTCGGTGGAGGTAATATTACTTGCCCACAAAAAACAAACAACTTGTATATATATATATATATATATATATATATATATATATATATATATATATATATATATATATATATATATATATATATATATATATATATATATATATATATATATATATATATATATATATATATATATATATATATATATATATATATATATATATATATTCTCACGTATTGATTCACGGATGGAAAAATGTGATGACACTATATTCCGGGATATCATCCGTTCGCTCGTTGAACTCCGACTGGAATCCTGCAAATCCTGCATCCGACTGGAATCCTGTTCGAAGTGTTTTCAGAGCGCGAGCATTGAAGATGCCAAGTGAGATTTTGGCGAAACGTCTGCACGTCATCACATTTTTCACGGATGGAAAAATGTGATGTCACTATATTCCGGGATATCATCCGTTCGCTTGTTGAACTCCGACTGGAATCCTGCAGACGATTAGCGATATTTTCGCGTGAATATGTAGGGAACATAAATAATCTTACTATTTAATTGAGCACGAAAAAACTGGCATTTACATTTTTTATTTTAGATCAACTTTTATAAGAAAATCAACCTTAAATATATAACAGTCGCAGAAATTGATAGATATAGAAGTTATACCTGCGAACTTCACTTTTGACATAAAATTCAAAATATGTCAGTGGAGGTAAAGCTTAGGTATAGGATATTATATACGAAATGCGTCTACAAAGTTCCGAGCACTCAAAAAATTCCTTAATTTTAATCATGAAAGAAAGTTACTACGGGGTTTCTGTGACTTGAATGACTTGTAGTAGTTGGTAGTAGTAACTATTGATTCGTGTTAGCCCAGGATCACTAGTAAAACTTCTGTCCCTCTTTTTAAATCTTTTTCAATCGTTTTAAATTTTTCTTCTTTTTCAAAATCATTTTTAATATCTCTCTTTAAAATTCTCTTTTGTTTTAAACCTCTCCGTCGAAAGGTGTTAATAAGGATGCACCAGTGATCAGTGATCCTACTACAGAGATTGTCACTCTGAAATAATTATCCATCAAATCCAGGTAGCTTTCGGTTCGTGGTAACCGAGTAAAGATTTAAAAATGTTATGTATTTTAATATACTAAAAGTGATAAATTGACGTTTGAAAAGAATAATCAACAATTTTATTGAACCAACTTCGTATTTTAAATTCGTTATTCTTAATCGTAAACGTATTCGCAATTTTAAAACACGTTTATCCAGTTTTTTAATTCTCACAAATTGACATTTGACAATTTTGAGTTTAGCTTACCCCGCTGTGTTTAGTTTTTGAGAAAATTGTGTAGCGTTTGGTTTACGTCTCGGTGGATCATTATTAACTTCTCTCTCTCTTTAAGACTTTCGACAGAGAGGTTTAAAAAAGGAGGGAATTTTAAAGAGAGGTGTCAAAAACGAATTTGGAAAAGAAGAAAAATTTACTGGTGATCCTGGGCTAATACGAATCAATAGTTATTACTACCAACTACTACAAGTCATTCAAGTCGCCGAGACCAAGGTAGGTGATTTCGATTTCAATTTGACATTGTTATTTTTTGCTTCTCCATGAATTAATTATTATTATCGAATTACTAACAAAAATTTTTAAATAGGCCTTTTTCCACATAGAAACTTTTTTATTCAAATTATTGAAAATAGGGTCCGCAAATGGCAGTTTTGACAGACTATATTAAAGATCCCAACAAAAAATGCATATTGAACAATTCAGTTTTAGTCAAAATGAGCAACTTGACCCCTTTTCAGATATAATCACAATCGCAATCTTAAAAATATTTTAACTGAATAGCCCAATGGACTTTTGATTAAATTAACAGCGTGATATCTGTATATATAAAACCATTTCTCAGAGATGTACCTATTTATGGCCAATGTTAATTAATGTTTCGATCAAACGGTACAGGAAAACAAACATTTTCAATTAAGCCTATTTACTGGAAAATATGTTCAAAACAATAAGAGACCATATAAATCCTTTTTTAAACTTCACTAATAATTGCGGACCCTATTCCTTACTATAATGTCAATTAAAAAGTTTCTATGCATAAATAGGTCTGTTTAACAACTTTTATTAGTGTTTCCATAATAATAAATTGATGATCAAGAAAAAATTGAAAAAAGGGAGTATTTTTTAAAGCCATCCATCTTTATAATCTTATTTAAAAATCAAAATTAAGGTAAGATTTGTGTAAAGCAGTATGTATATTCTGAATACTTATGACATTCGAACTACAACATTTTATCTTGCAAATTTCTAGTAATTCCTTACCACCGCCATATTTGCCATATCTATGTACAATCTATTATTTTAGAGATAATATTAACCAAAAAATACTGTAGTAATACTCATTTTTAAAAATCAACTGTATTCTTTTGTCCAAATTTTAAGACTAAGATCAACAAATATTGATCGAACAATCATAGTACACTTCAGTGTTGTGACGCTGATCTTGTTCGGAACGGTTAGATAAATCAATCTTGCGCGATATCTATTTTTTCCAATATAAGCTGAAGTTCCGCAGATTCAACAGAGATGGCACAGGCAGCAATGTGTCCTACGTGAACCCATTAACGGTGAAAATCTCTCTAAATGTATAACATCCTTGATTATGGTGAGTACCATTCTAAAGTTGCTACAAATTCCCCTAAACGAGTACTGAGGCCATCGAGAACAGAAATTATTATATCACATCAACCAAATATACGTCAACTAAAGAAGATTAATTCTAGGGACCGAGAAGGGCTCGGTTGGTAAGGCGTTGCCAACATATTGCATGTATGTATGTATTTTATACATGCGTTTCGGTCTTGATCTGATGAGACGTTAATTATTTGGTATTGCAGTTTTATTAGTTTTCTCTATAATTATATTATAACTGTGCTCGTTCAAATTTCACGCCACCTGACGCCAGAAAATTAGTTTGTCCTGTAGTTCACGGTGGCGCTAATGAATACGATTCTGTTATTTGCTATACGGTCTTTTTTTATTAGTTTTCTCTATTGTGATATATGTTTAGTACCCAACATGTCAATGATAATATTACAAAATTTTATTGAAACCTGGTTTGATTCCAGTTTACGCCGCCCCTTTTACTTATTTTACTTTAGTTAATAAATTTTCTCACACCCGGTTTCTACCTTTTTTTATAATGTAATAACTACCGACGAAGAAATCTCCAAAACATTAGCCCGCTCACCGTGTAAAATTAGATTACTCTACTGGAATGACGCATTTAAGTACCGCGCTGGCCTCGCGGCACGCCAGTAATATTTGAGACGTTGAGTAAATCGAAACCAACGCGATGGAGAGTTTATCTGCGGAAGTGAACGAATTAGTTAAAAACACACTCGAAACGAACGGGTTTGTAGACTACGACGTTGAAATAACAGGTGGTTCGGAGAAAGGCGACGGTTATTTATCTGACATAAAGAGCATTAATGCGGTAGAGAAAACGACCGGCAAAAACCTGACGCTTATATTGAAACTTACGCCTACCAGCGAAAAGTTCAGGAAGGTTTTCCCGGTGAAGAAGCTGTTTCTGCGCGAACTCCACATGTACGAAAAGTTGCTGCCGGAATTCGACGAGTTTCAAAATGAACGGCATATATTAAATCCTTTCGCGTCCGTAGCGAGACTGTACGGGTCGATAGCGGAGGAGTACAGGGAAGTGCTGCTTTTAGAAAATCTCAAGGCACGTGGTTTCAGATTGTGCAACAAAAAAGAGCCGCTCAACTCTGAACATCTTGAACTAGGTGTTAGGGAATACGCGAGATTCCACTCAGTTTCATTTGCTTTTAAGCAACTCCAGCCCGAGAAGTTTTCATCTATTACGGAGCCGATCAAAAAAAGCGTTGTCGAGGAGTTCATGGACGTGAATGAAGATCCAAACAAACAAAGAGCTTTTTTTATGGACACTATAGAAGCCCTTGCTCATAGTCCGCAGACTCAAACGAAAGTAATGGAGTTTGCAAAAAATTGGCTTAAACTATTCAAAGAAGCTTGTAGTAATTCTCGATATAACGTCGTTAGTCACGGTGACTGCTGGAGTGCCAACTTAATGTTTCAATATGAGGTATGAATAGTTACTGATCACCTGGGGGTAAGTGTAGGTCTCTTATTCGTAAACAAAATAAAAAAAGAGATTTCATCTCCGACTAAAATTTTTATTAGAGTGAAGCAACATTAGACGTCTTTAGAGAAAACAAAACCTAACAACTTATTCAACATTGGGTCACATTCAACATTTGGTCCTCTACCCATCAAACATGTTTTCAATGTCGCAGTGATGCGGCTTCTTTGGAAAAGTAGCGACTACTTCCATTTTTTAAAATAGAACGGACCTCAATTTCAATTTTTAAATTTTACCGGCAATTCGGCAGTACCTAAGTACTGGTTCCCTGCAGAATAATAATTTCTGCAATATACAGGGTGCTTACAAAATCTTGCTATTGCCGCCATTCACAAAATTGGCAAAAAGTCATTTTGTTCATATGGAATACCCATAATACCAAGTATAGGAAATCCTTTAATTCATATTGCCCTTACCTAAACAGTGTTACTAGCTCATCATTTGATAAGTTCAAATACCAAGAGGTCAAAAGAGAAGATTATACCACCTGACATTCGTCATTTACCATCGGTCACATATCACAAACCTAGCGCAATCTATGGCTTTGAATAAATTAGTCTAGAACCATGGCATCGTCGTAAGTTCAGTGTAAATAATTATTACTTTAGATTGAAAAATACCATATTTACTGAACATGTTACATAATTGTTTTTGCAAGTCCCGCTATACATATAGCATTAAGTTATTATAAAAGAAATAAACAATGAAATTATAACATTGCGATGACTGTGATTATCACCGTATCTTATTTTATCGTATTCGAAACTAAACTTAGTAATCACTAAACCAATGTCAATGTCCAACGCAATCTTGTTTTTACATAACTGGATGGGTTTTTGGCAAGTGGCAGATTGAATAAGATTACGAATGCGATTGCGTTAGTTATAACGGTTGTAATCACACACATCCAACCAAATGTGTCTATGGTTGCAGCCTAGGATTTGAAAAAATTATTTTAATGATATGGTATCAAATGCATGACGATGCAGCGGGAAAGAATGATGACAACGAAAAAACGTTTGACACTACAATGAGTTGTCAAATGAAATCAAGCAATTCCACCTTCTTATTACTTTATCCACTAACACTACGGAGGACTCCGCATTCATTTTTGGTGCGTATACACAATAATGTTAGTCTATTTTATTATTAGATACTACAATTTCAGACATCATTAGCGACCCCCCACACACCACAATATTACTACTTTTTCTCTGAAAACTATAACAAAATTCTTAACAACTGATTTACTATTCTTAAAAAAATAGAACACTAAATACTAATCTTCCCTCTATCAGTATCAAATGACACGAGAGGTGTTAAACACAGTTAAAAATGACCGTTTCTCTAATACTGTTCGATACTTCATATGATAATAGTTTGCCTTAGTTTAAAAAAACAAAATCTTTCTTGAGCGTCTTTCAGTCGCGTGCGTCAAACATTTTAAATGGCAGCCCTTATTTTTAACTCAAAATATGATGGCTCTCCCAAGGACAATATGGTTACCAGATACTTGCTTGAAGGTCAAATATTCGTTCAGTTCCCAAGTACAACTTAGCGCAGTATTAACGTCACTGCCATAACGATATCAAATCGTACATTAAATTCCCTCTGCAACTTAGATCAGTCATCCCATTAATAACTTTTCAACTAAAAGCTTAGGCAACACATTTCTTTCTATTTAGTTTAGTTTCTATTTGGTTATATAGTTTTTTATATATATTTTTCTAATCCCTTCTGTAAAATACCTAATTATATACCCATCTAGCGAGATGTGTCATTTTACCACCTCAAGTTTGTTTGTTCAGATACATTCGGAAATATTACCGCACGGCTTGAATTTTGACGTCTGTCAATTCTGACGGTCATGTTAGTGAATATATTCGTGTTGTTTTCGAAAAATGGACCCAAAAAATAACGGTCATATAATAAGTATAGTATGCGACAAGTTTGGTTAACTTTTTAAGGCACTCGGATATTAAACACTGGCTCCGCTGCCCTTCGCTCATACCAAATAAACTTAAATCACGTTTACCATTGCACAATATACTATTTTACGTATTTTTTATAGTCTCTAGCTTTTTGTTAGTTATTTCAATTTTTCTTTCTTCGATTTGTGGGGATTTTCTTTGGCATATCTATTTTGGCATTTGGCATATAATTATTAACTTATCAGTGCATTAAAATTAAAACACAGTAAAAGTACATATGACGTTTTGTGGTCATACTTTTCGTTATCAAGATTTCTAGGGTAATCCCAAATAAACTCTTATTTATTCACAAACCCTCTTATTTGCTGTTTCGGCAAAGACATTTTGTAAGAAAATTGCCGCTTATGCTGTTCCCTACTGTTTAGAGGAATGAAAATAAACTTATAATTTTATATAATTAACAGAAAAGTAGTACTGCAATGAACGAAAAACAGTTTCGCCTGTTTTTTCTGCGATGGTTCATTCCTGAACCTTGTAGCTTCACAGTAGTTTTTAATCGATTCAGTTGTATTAATCGTCTCATGTCATGAACTAAGATGAAATTATATTGCATTTTGTTTAACGTTACGCAACTTTCAATGAAATGATTGAAAGATAGGTGCGATAGGCGCCATATATTTAGTTCTAATAGACCATTGAGTTTGACGACGATAATGAGTTATATATTCAGAATCTGTTTAGACGAGCGAGGTTTGGTTTTCACCATTCCTCTAGAAAAAAAAGAATTGTCGAACGATTTTTCCAGAGCTCTTGCAGTTACCGAGTATCTTCTATAGCCCAACCTGCATACATTGGATACTATTTTTTTTAACAAAAAGCTAAGTAAATAATATTGTATCGTATTTCGATTGAAAAGAGTAGTTGAGCGGAAACCAACCGGCATTGGTTTTGAACGCAACAATAATAAATATATAATAATCAAACATATCGCAATCACAGTCGATCACTTCCAATATCAATCCGGTCGTCAGAAATTAATTCTAACGGCAAACAAACGCCGCGCCGCTGGTTATTTTGACGTTCATTGTTTGGTTTAGTCGAAATCCCCAGTTAAATCTTATTTGTATTATATCAACGGGAGTTTTGTTTCCGATTATTTTTTGATTAATTGATAAACGCTTAGTATATTTTAATTGAAAATGTGCTCCAACATAGTGTGGCGAGATTATTGCTTCTCTATTACTGACGGCAATGAGACTAAAAAATGGAGAATACCCAGAGTTGGTCGCTAGTGAAGATCTCGTTGACGTTTCCTTAGTTTTAAGCCGTAATGGCCTGCCGAAAAAAACTTTTATTACCGAATAAGCCATGACAAGTTGCAGCAAATTGTATTATGTTCTTTGAAATGTGTTGCACTCGACTTTCGTCACACTTTGGATAAATAAAATTTGATCAAAGTGTCCCAGTATAAAGACCAACAGTTGTAATGATGCTCGAAGATTTTTAAGTAATATTAGATAAGAAAAGATGCAACTCACAGCAGTTTAATTAAAGCATGAAGAAAAACTAAAATCACCGATTTAAAGAGAAAAAAAAAGCATTACAAATTCACCAAATCAGTGTATAGCGTAAAAAAATATATCGTGTGCAACACCAGATAAAGGCTTTTTTAGTCTCGTTTTGTTATTCTAATTTCTAAAGTCAAACTTTATTTTTTATACATAATATTTTATACATAATCGTATAATTAATTTCTCTTTTGGGGGCCTGTTAAACATAATACTATTATTAATATTAATTGTGTATGCAGATTGAACTAAAGTTTTTAGAAATGCTGCATTTGGTGAATATGTAAAATTGCAGAATCGTCCAGGTTTTAGAAATTCGGTGTCTAGAAAAGTTAAATTCTCCCTACTAAATTTACATGACAAATATAAAATATACTAGAAATTGTTCAACTAAACATCACCATAGTGTCTTTTTGCATTATACATCTTAATTCTATGTATAATACAATCTCTGTTAAAATCGAAGTATCGCTTAGTAAAAAATTAGATACTTCGAGTTTATTAGATTTATTGTTAATATAAAAAAACAGTCGAATATCCCACAAGTTTAAAGAAATTGCATTCAAATGTGTTATATACCGGTCTCCTCCTTATTTATATAATAAAAGTACTTTCAGAACTGAAGTGCATCATCTAAATTTGCGTAAAAGAGCATTAACAATACCAGGAAATCGTTCTCGTGTAATATTTATCGTCATATTAATTCACAATCTTTTAATTTAATTGTCTAACTTTTTGCATTTAAAATGAAATTTAAAAAATCTATGTTGATGATGATAATTGATTTATTTACCGGGACCAACTTCAAGCAATTATGTTCTTCTGTATTTTCTGTTACATATTAGGTAATAAACGTTATTATTAATAGGAAAGTTAAACAACCTTTTACACGAAATAAGTATAAGTCAATAGAGGAAACTTTTGCATATAACATTTTCTTGTTGCACTTAGAGTTCTCAGATCGGATGGTGAGTTACGTGGACCACTTGCACTATAGCAACTTTCAAAATTTTAGCCAGCGATGTTGCTAACGTGTTTTGAGGTTGCCGTCCATTTTATAGCAGCTACGAAATCTTTTTTTTAACTTGGAATGATTTATTTATTTATAAAAGTAGGTTTACTCAACTGACTGTTTCGAGCAGACCAATTATAAAGCAACACGAATTAGAAACATTAAGATTAATTACAGAATTCTGCAAAGATACACAAAAAAAATTAATAATAATTAATATAAAAACAAATAACGGTAAGGGCAAATAAAAAAAGACAATGAATACAAGGAAAACAACTCTTAAATTGTTGAAAATGTTAATCAAATCATATTTTTAGGATGAAGAGAACCCTACCAAACCTTCCCAACTACGCTTAATCGATTGGCAAATGGTAGGTTTGAATCTACCCATAGCCGATCTAAGCTATTTCTTGTATGTTAACGGGGGCAAGGAGGACTTCTACGATTACAAAAAATATCTAGGCATCTATCACAATACTCTAGGGGAGAGTTTATCCGCGTTTGGCTGTGATGTGGAGGCCATCTATTCCTTCAGCACCTTCGAGCAACAGTGGAAAACGTATTCGAAATTAGGTTTACTAAACGGTATTGTAATGCTGGGACAGATGGTATCTGACGCTCCGACTCACGATTTTGTTGAATTGGCTGACAAAGGAGAAGATATCTTCGATCCGAAACTGAAACACGAAACCAACAAGATACTATTTAATAAACGGATTAATGATATTGTAACGTTTTTAGTAGAAAATGAGTTTTTATAAAAAAAGCATTTTTTATTAATTTTGCAGTTTTCGTTAATTTTACATTTTCTTCTTTTTTGTGTTTGGAAGATGAGAAAACTGCAGGGCACGAAGTGGTGCCGGTCTGTTTGAGCAGACCCATTGGCTATATTGTTTCTATTCTCAACCATACATCCAGAAAATATCAGATAGAATGTACCGACCGAAACATTTATAATCCAAAAATAAATAAAATATTTCTTTTTAAATTTCTGCATTGTTATTGCGGTGTAATATGTATATATATATATATATATATATATATATATATATATATATATATATATATATATATATATATATATATATATATATATATATATATATATATATATATATATATATATATATATATATATATATATATATATATATATATATATATATATATATATATATATATATATATATATATATATATATATATATATATATATATATATATATATATATATATATATATATATATATATATATATATATATATATATATGTATGTATATATATATCCCACGTATTGATTCACGGATGGAAAAATGTGATGACACTATATTCCGGGATATCATCCGTTCGCTCGTTGAACTCCGACTGGAATCCTGCATCCGACTGGAATCCTGCAAATCCTGCATCCGACTGGAATCCTGCAGACGTTTCGCCAAAATCTCACTTGGCATCTTCAATGCTCGCGCTCCGAAAAGTGTTCGAAGTGTTTTAACAGTTTAACAGTTACAGTAACCGGTATATAAGTTTTGAAGCTTTTGGAATTGTTTTAAATTTTACCATAAACCAAATCGGTTTCGAAGAGCTTCTTTTTAAAAATGCATCCCTTTCAAAGGAAGATCGTTCGAAGGAGAGAATAACGATCTCATAAAATACGAGACTTATTGTTTCTTTATATTTCGTGAAAGTACGTCTGGAAAACTGAGTTTACATTATTTTCCATTTTCCAATCCATAAATCTTTCATAAGCAACTTTGCTCCGAAAGTAGTTTCTGAATTTTAACGTTCGAGTCGTTAGGCTAAAAGTCCGGACCATATTAAAAATATATTTTCTACCAAGTCCATTAAGAAATGGGATTTTTGCTTCGAAATGTGTTCCATAATAAATAACGAAATGTGTTTTTTTAGCGTCAAAATTCACGTTTGTATAAATAGTAAACGTTCTAAGTCTACTGGAGCATTATACAGGGTAGCTCGCTACTGCGGGATCCTTTTATATCTCAATAACACTTTATTTTTTAAAAAATATACAACAGTTGTTTGAATATGCTGTATGTAATAAAAACAGTTGACATTATACAGAGTATGTCATAAGTATCTCACAGCCCCTAACACCCGGTATTTTGTTTCATTTTTGGATTTCCGAGAAAATTTTATGTCAGGGTCCTTCCTACAATAATCTCAATAATTTCTTGTTATTTTTATCAGAACCCAAAGTTCTTGAAACTTGATATGTGATTTATTTTATTTACATCCAAGGGGACTCTGGAACTGACCAGTTACATCGCCTGGAGCTGTAAATTTGGAATGATGTAACATTTCAGGACACAGGATATAGATCTGATAATTGAAAAAATAGAAAAATAGCTAGTAGATGAACAAATATATTTCTTATAGGTAGAGTACCAAGTTAATACTGCACTGCTACTAATAGTTCACTTCCAATTTTATAGACAAGCCATATATCAAATTTGTCTTCTAGACAATCGATTTTCTAAAATCCGAAATTTTATTTATAAGATAATGTCTGTAACTTAGAGTGTTTACAAATCTCCTGTGCACTTTTTGAGTACTCCCTTTATGTTTAGCGTATTTTCTAAAATTGGCCTAACAAGTATTTTATAGATAGTTGATAAGAGGCTGAAAGTATTTAATTTATTTCTTAATGCAAAACCTGGCATTTCATTGGCGCGTATGATAATGTTTTCGATGTGATGCTTCAATCGATAAGGAAATATCTAAGGTGATACCCAAAGTCTCCGACACTGTTGACGCATTTTTGATCCACTTTATTCAGTTTTAAATTAAATGTTGTTGGTATTTTATTTCTTGTAATAAATAATAAACGAGCATTATTCGGAATTTAAAAACAATTTATTTACTTATTATATATTTTACATCGGTAACTGTTACGAACTGTGCAAGTTTGATGGCTCATATGGTAGTCCGAAGAATTCTAGATCAACTCAAACGTTTAATATGGCTATGAGCAATTTTTATAAAAACTTGGTAAAAATAACATACGTATTTGACTAGTAAGCTAGTTAAATCTGTATCCGACCATTAACATTTAACCTTACGAAGACGTAGTGGTCTGTATCACATCCCCCGTTAAAAAGCAGCTCTGCTTCAAGTTTCAATGACTTGAAATGACATCAAAAATTTCCCAAAAAAATATAAATCTGGGTAATATTAGAACTTTTAAGAACGAAATCTGAAGCTTTACAGTATTATTAAATGTGAATTTATAATGATACTTCACATTTAATAATTTCCATTTTTTTTAAGCCTAATGTTGTTAAATGATAAATAATTCATGTACACCGTGTGCCAAATAAAACGACCTACTATACGATCTGGAAACTCATAGGCGATACAAAAAAAAATGTCTTGGACTCTCCTGAAGATTTAAAATGTTATAATTTTGTTGATACAGGGTGTCCCAGAAGTGCCACCCCCCCACCCCCCGACATCAACTTTGTTGTCTTACACCTTATATATTTCGACATTTTTGGAATCCTTGGGTAATATAAAGGTCACTTTCTTAAGACATTCCTATTCGATTTTTGCATAGTTTAGGCAGAAATTGAGGTTATGTGTTTTTTTTTTTTTCATATTTTGATTGCCCCATATAAAATTGTATTGTGTCGCTACTAATCCAGGTATTGCAACAAAAATTTAGCCACAGACGAAGGAGATGATGCACTACTCAATCAGTGTGACAGATGCGCCTCAGCTTATACAGGGTGTCCCAAATAGGTGGTGCTGTTTTGGCGAATTAGATTATCAAAATCTCAAGATTTTAAAGTGGATAGTGTGTTCCACTCTTTTTTGTTCAGATATGAATTCTAGGACAAAATATAAGGTAAGTTTGTAATTTATCTTACATTTAAATTTTACTTACTTTTTAAGATATTCGAGGTTTAAGATAACACCCGTATAAATTCTTGAGGAATTTAAAGCTGACCACATTAGGTCACTTGTTGGCAAAATTAGGTATTTCTTAAATAGCAAAGACATAATACCACTTCTTTGAAAGATATAATACTCCAGATATAAGAATGAAATCTAGTGTTAACAATACAGGGTGTCCATTAATACGTGGAAATTTTGAAAAAAATCGACCCTATACTACACGCTTTAACAGATTTAATAAAACTTCAGAATTCATATTTAAAGAAACATTTAATAGTTAATTATCTAGCTTGATTGAAAAACTTAACTGGTGATACTGTAATATATTTCTATTATATTGTCCATCCTCTGCGATACACATTTTATAGGAAATTTACTCTTAAAAAATTTATCACTTGATGACCACAATGAAAGGGCGCAATATCTTGCTGAAGTATAATGTAGTTTCGCAAGTTGTTTTGTTTACTTCTGGAAATATTGTATATTGAAGCAAAGTTAAAAAATTCTGTCCGTTTGAATAGTTAAAAAAAAAATGGGACCTGCAATTCTATCCCTTATAATACCGCACCACACTTTAACACTCCGATAGCCCTGCTTATTAATTTTTTCATTAACAGCTTATTCTCTGTTGAATAATAATAGCAATTTTTTTATTGTGCATCCCAGACGTCGTAAAAATCCACAATATTTTGTTAAAAATGTCCCTCTCAAAATGTAGTTCCATCGGACATCAAAATCATGATGAAACAAAAATTGAATGGGTAGAAATTTATAAGATTTTATTTTCTTGCCTTTTAAAATAAGTCGCACAGCTGAAATAGTTAAGTGAACGTCCCTACTTGCATCTCGCAAATAATTTTCGGGAAATTCTAAATAATGTATATATTGGGTCGAATTCAGTTTCTACTGATGAAAGGGTGCTCAGTTTCTCCCTTTTTCTATATTTTAGAACACCGTGATTTGACAGGTTCTGGATAATTCTATTAAATATTGTTTTTGTTGGTTTTTTAGCCACCGGAAACTTTGATACTCCCTTAATGCTAAGGCTGCACTTTTAGCCGTTCCTGAGCAGAATATTGCAGCATTGTAACCAAGAAATAAAATACAAATAAAATATTTCTTTTTTGTTTTGATGCCAGAGACTTTATGGACAGAATTAACTCTTTTTAGTTAACTTTTTGTTTTATAGATTTATTTATATAAATTTATTTATTCAAATTTATTAACTTGTTTAGTTAGAATATAAATTTTGATTATTTATTTTTGTTATTAGGTATACTATTAAATGTTTCTTTAAATATGAATTCTAAAGTTTTATTAAATCTGTTAAAGTGCGTAGTATAGAGTCATTTTTTTTCAAAATTTCCACGTATTAATGAACAGCTTGTATTGTTAGCAATAGGTTTGATTCGTATATCTAGAATATTATATCTTTAAAAGAAATAGTATCATGTCTTTGCTATTTAAATAATACCGAATATTGCCAACAACTGACCTGATGTGGGCAGCTTTAAATTTAAATAGAATTTATACGAGTGTTTTCTTAAACCTCAAATAAATAAATAAAATAGAATAAATAAAATTTAAATATAAGATAAATTACAAACTTACTTAATTTTTTGTGCTAGAATTGATATCTGGATAAAAATATAGGATGTGTTCCATTTCAAAATCTTGAGATCTTGTTAATTGAATGCGGCAAATCGGCACCACCTATTTGGGACACCCTGTATAAGCTGAGGTACATCTGTCAAACTGGTTGAGTAGTGCATCATCTCTTTAGTTAAATTTTCTCTGTGATACCTGGATCAGTAGCGTCAGAACACAATTTTAACCACAATTTCTGTCTAAACTACGCAAAATTCGAATAGGAATTTTTTAAAAAAGTGACCTTTATTTTAACCCAGGATTCAAAAAATGCCGAATTATATAGGGTGTTCCATTTAAAATAACAAATATTATGTCGAAGGGGGTACTTTTCGGACACCCTGTATTAATTGTTTTCAATAGAATAAGTATTTTAAAGCAAACCTTAGGACCGGGACCCAACGGTATACCTGTGATACTGGTGCAGAATTGTAAATTCGTTCTATCCTAAATTTTATGTAAAATTTTTAATTTTTCACTAAGCTGCGGCGTTTTTCCTTCATATTGGAAAAAATCTTGTGTTACACTCATTTTCAAAGATGGTGACAGGGCTAACATAAAAAACTATCGCTTACTGCAATCTCTAAAATCTGCTTGTTTTCGAAAATATTTGGGGGTATAGTTGCATTTTAAAAACGTTATTATAACCGAACAGCATGGTTTTGACAAGGGAAAGTCAACTGTTTCGAACCTCCTGAGTTATGAGCGTTCGCTGTTGGGTGCCTTTGAGAATGTGTATCAAGTAGATGCTATATATACTGACTTCTCCAAGGCCTTCGACAGGGTTGACTATGGCATTCTGGTAAGAAAGCTCTCAGGGATGGGAATCTTTGGAGACCTTCTAAATTGGTTTCGCAGTAATATCACTAACCGGAAGCAATCAGTTAAAGTTAAAAATTACATTTCGTTAGATACTGTTGTGAAGTCTGATGTCCCACAAGGGGGACATCTTTCCACATTGCTTTTTAATGTCTTCATTAATGACATAAAAAATGTTTTTCGCTTTTGCCAATTTCTTGCATTTGCGGATGATTTAAAGCTTTTTAAGGTTATAGCATCGCCTCTTGACTGTCATCGATTACAAGAGGATCTTGATAGGTTTTCTTTGTGGTGCAGACAGAACAATTTAACTCTTAATACAAACAAGTGCAAAATTGTAAGCTTTAGCAGATCCAAAAATCCAGTAACTTTCACCTATCATTTGAATTCTGGATCGCTCGAGAGACAGAACCTAGTTAAAGATCTTGGAGTTTGGCTCGATTCAGAGCTCACATTTACATATCACATTGATTTTATGACTAACAGAGCTATTCGATTGCTTGGGCTTGTTTTTCGGACTTTGAAGGGTTTTGAGAACATCTTTACGTATAGGGAGCTGTACTGTGCGCTTGTGCGTTCAATTTTAGAGTATGCTAGCTGTGTCTGGCAACCATACTATGCAATTCACAAGGAAAGAATAGAGCGTGTGCAGCGTAAGTACCTTAGAGGGTTAGGTTTTAAATTGGGAATGTCATTTGAGGATATAAACTACGAGGAGATTATGAAGCTTTTGAATCTGCCATCTTTGGAGAGTAGGCGCATATTTTTTGACATCGCTACATTATACAAAATCCTTAATAACTTGATGGATTCACCAGATCTTCTGGCATCTGTTGGTTTTCATATTTCTCCTATTAATGCAAGAAATAAGGCTATCTTTAATATTGATTTTTATATAACCAACTATGGCATTATCTCGCCTATGAATCGAATGTGCAGGCTGACAAATATTTTACTCACAAATAACGAGCATATTGATTTATTTTCTGATTCTCTCAGTAGTTTTAATTGCAAAGTAAAGATGACTGTTTTTAATCAAAACTTGGTAGTTTAGCAAATGTAAGTGTTGGTGTTACTATTTATATTAGGTTAAACTATATTGTAATAATAATGTAAATGATATATGCGTAAATAAAATTTTTAGTTTTAATTTAATTTTAAACAAAATTGTAATATTTTAAATCTTCAGGAGAGTCCAAGAAACTTTTTTCGTATTTCCTATGGGTTTCCAGATCGTATAGTGGATCGTTTTATTTGGCACACGGTGTACACCTTCTTTATACATTTGCTCTAACGATGTTCTTTTTTATTGTTTATTTTTCAAAATCACTAAGAGTTGTGGCATATTATGATATAAGCTTACTTGTTGGAGATATTCTTTTGTGAAATAGCAATCGATTACAATTGATTTTTGAAGTCAATGTGAAAGAGGAGTTATATTAAATTAAAAGTTTGTGGCCGAAGCAGAATGCAACTCATAAATACAAAAACTTGTGTAGCGGGTTGAGTCGTTTCGAGTCCTTGTGTCTTTCTAAGTTTAAATAGAGAACAAGGATGAAAAATGTCGGTCTCCACAAGACCCCACTAAAGAACGCGGGACTTTACAATCGAAAAGCTGATGTCCAGCTCCTTTTACGGTTTGCTTGTAGTGGGAATTAATTACTGTTTGCAATGTACGAGAACCAACTAAACTAACTCAACAGGGTAATGAGATTCAGTACTATGAGCCGTCTAGTGGATTCCCTGGCTAAAATAAGCACAAGGTAAATCCAAAGTTAGGGCAAAAAAACCTTTGTTCATTACTACATCCAAGCCAGTTAAAACCACAAACTTTCAAAGGGATTAAAATGCTATACGGCATGAAATCTATACAGTGACACAAGTATCAAAAAATTTTGTAACCGGTATTCGGCGACAACAGCTTTTATTTATTTCCGAGGTTTTGCCGAAAACTCGGGTTGCCTTCCTCAAAAATGCGCTCGACAATAAACAGTTGTTCCATTTTCTGACTAAAAACTGAAAGAATGTAAATGCACTCATGAGGTTGACCTACGTGAACACTAACTTACAAGAATCTCAGTGTGCACACTGATTTTTATTTTCACGGACATTTCACATTTTGCCAAGTTGTTTCGTGAAAAACCCAAACTAATGTACAATAGAAAGCATTTTTGCTGTTCATTTGAAATCGCACATTCATTATTTTATAATGTAATACATACTTTTTTACTTTATAATTATTATATACTACTTAATTTCTTCTTCAGTTAAACATCGTGACTAAATAACAATTTCTATATTTGAAGAGACTAAAAATGACACTGAATCGATCCGGCCTACATCTTAAATGAATGTGACTTAAAATCAAGTCTAATCGCGTCAGGTCTCAGAAATTACTCGCAAGCTATTCATTTGGCAAAAATAGTTTATAAGAAAATATAATTAAAAACCGATGCCATTTAATTCCTAAGTTACGAAGTACCTTGTGCGACGGGAAAAATATTTAGGATCTAAGGAACAACTTGCTTGTATCATATTATGCCACTTTATTTTAGATACCCGTTCCGCTATTAAAGTCTTTATTGTAAAGTTTCAAAATGGCGAAGTATAGTTTTGCGGCATTCATACTTAAACAAACCTGAGAGTATAGAAATTACGAGAAAAAAAATCAAGGTATGAATTTCAAGCTTGGTTTACAATATAAAGTTGGTATTAGAATGTTATTAATTACACATTAGTAGAAGAAAGCTAGTTAGAGTCCAACAGACAACTGACCGCGAGCATTTGAGCTCCCGACTAAAGTTATTGTTGGTTAAATTCAAAACAAGTTTAGTCCAGCGTCCCCTTCAAATAGTATGTAAACAAAGGATTATTTAATTATTTATTTACGATTTTATGAAGTTTCATTTCAATAGGACAATATAAAAATAATTTTTTAAAGAGAAATTTTTGGAGAAACATTAATAAAGCCAATTAAAAAATTGTTATGTATTTTTTAATGGCGTCCTTAACAATAATCCAAGAGATAATATATCTTAACGAGATCAGCTTTATAAGAGTAACTAAGCTTTTCATGATTCATCAGCTATATTTGCTAGGAATTATCCGTAACTATGAGTTGACTCTTTAACCCAATTCTATTTTTGCATTTTTCAGGTATCAAACAGCCACGGATTGACATCTCACTTCGTCAATTTACAAATTGTTGTTCCGGAAGCGACAATCCAGGGAAGCAGATCAGGGGAACATCACGTTGACGTAGGCAGCGTCATAGATTTGGTTTGCGTCATTGAGAAGGTACATATTAAACCAAGTAGTTCTTCACTGTAAAAATACTAGGACTATTTCAATACCACAGATTTACACAACTGGTTGCTTAGTTGCAAAATTGAATAGAAAAAATTAGTTACAAATAAGGTAAACATACAACCATATATCTAAATACCAAAAATAAGTTTTTCTTCGTTATTCTTTCCCTGTTATCTACTAAAATACTATTACTACTACTACTAATACTAAACCTATAGTACATTTATAATAATATTAATACAAATAATAATAATAATTATTATTATTAGACTTGTATTACAAAATACAGAAAGAGAAGTAACACTTTCTCACTTAACCTACATTGGCCATATATTAATTGTTATATACAACTAAGACGCAAGCAATACCAGAGGAGAAAAAAAAAGAAACATATTACATACATGTACATATTATTATTTTCATTAATTTATTTATATTAAAAAAATTATAACAAAAGAAGCCCAAGCAATTCATATGCAGCGATACAGTTCAACTTCCCATCCATTTACGAACAGCCTTTTTAAATGATGTTGTCGTGTTACGAAAACGATCTCATAAAGAACGACGTTTTATTTGTGTTTTTGCCTTTAGTCCAAATTATGAGCATCATATCTAAATTTAATTTTATCAAATTTTATGTTCAGGCCATCTTTTACTATTTCGAAAGGTGTTTCTCTGACTAACTATATATATATATATATATATATATATATATATATATATATATATATATATATATATATATATATATATATATATATATATATATATATATATATATATATATATATATATATATATATATATATATATATATATATATATATATATATATATATATATATATACTATAT